>NC_141990.1:330861725-331166280 GCF_049901715.1 Pseudonaja textilis
CCTTTTTGAAAATTCTTTTAGAGTCGGTAATTGAAACCATTATAAAAATAAATTCTATTGCTGACCTTTCCTTCTTTTTCCCTGAGTGTTTAATACAGCTTCTATTTACAGCTGGTTAGACTGAATTTTAAACCACATCTAAGTATAATTTCAGTAATGATCATTTGGGGACATTCAAATAATGGTTACAGATTGCAAAAGCTAAGTGTGCCTTCTTTTTGGTTGTCGAATGTGAGTCTTCTCAAGTATGAAGTAGGAATTTTAAACTAAATCTTGAGTCATCTAATCAAAATAAAAGGTTTTACATTACAAATTTGATAGAATGCAGAAGTTCACAGTTGGTAGCCTGGAAAACACAGGCAATTCCTCACATGCTGGGAAACTGCTTCAAACCAAGACAGCAAGAATACTATTTCATTAGAGTTTGCTTTAAGGTCTGTGTAGGCCTTAGTAAGACCACACCTAGAGTACTGCATCCAGTTTTGTTCACCATTTTATAAAAAAGATGTTGAGACTCTAGAAAAAGTACAGAGAAGAGCAACCAGGATGATTAGGGGACTGGAGTCTAAAACATACAACGAACGGTTACAGGAACTGGGCATGGCTAGTCTAGTAAAGAGAAAGACCAAGGGGAGACATGATAGCAGTCTTCCAATATTTGAGGGGCTGCCACAGAGAGGAGGGAATCAAGCTATTTTCTAAAGTACTGAAGCAGCAGTTCATCCTAAATACATGAAAATGCTTTGTGCTGAGAGATAGATCCAGGTCATTGGGCAGGTTGTCCTCTTTGAGTTGGCAGCAACCCTCCAAAGCCCCAGGCAGAGAGATAGGGAGATCTATAAAAGGGACTATTTGTAGCTCAGGGTTGAAACAAGGAGTCCTTGGTGCTCTCTGAGCTTGGTTATTTTTTTGAAGTTCACTAATGGTGCTACCTAAATTGGGTAATGAAACATCGGCAAGAAAACAGCCAAGCTCAGAGAGCACCAAGCATTCCACACAGAGAGTCCTTCTACTGAGTATTGTAGGATACCTGTCATGCCTCTGTCGGAATTGATTCCGAGGGGGAGGCTGAGAAGCTAACAGGGAGTGGGGCTCTGGTGACTGTGGAAGAAACTGGGGAAGGGCAAAGTCCAGCTGTGCAGAGTAGGGGAGAGGGAATTCAGAGGAAGATCCAGGCCCACCCCCTCTTCATCCTAAGGCACGCAGGGAGGAACGGAGAAGGGAGCAGCATGAGTTGCATGGCTTACAGGGGAGGAAAGGGCCCTGATTCCCTTCATTAACTGCAGCTGGGAACACAGTGTTTAAAACGGGAGGTTGTGCACAGCAACCCGTGGGAAGCAAATGAGTTATCTTTTATGGTCAAGGCTTATCTAGGTTCCTGGCGTCTTCCCAACTGTTTGCGTTTTGTTGGCCTTTGACATCTGCAATTCCTTATCCTGCCCTGTCTAGTTAATTGCTGCAGCGTGGTTTGTGTGGATTTTTATTTACAGTTTATATGTACTTTGTTTTCAGACTGAATTTCCTTCATTTAAAGATTGTTCTTAGGAGAGTTTTTTCTCCAGCCGAAGGTAACTGGACATTGGGAGCAAAGTTAGAGGTATTAAAAGGACTTTTCTTACTTATGTGACTGTGTTGCCTTTGTGCCACGCCCCGGGTCATCACAATACTCTTCAGCAACATGCAGGCCATGGGATCAATGCTAGCTCTTGGTCTGTGCATGATAGGGATTAATAGTGCTAACATTATTTCCCTTCATTTCCAAGTGTCGGTTCCATTATGATCTCATTAGAGCGCTTCGCTTTTATAGAGACCTTCCCATAAGTTAAGTGTAATATCCTGAATTCTGGAATGAAACAGAATAGCTTCGACCTCCTTCTGTGAGACATTTAGGATTAGTGCAAAACTCACTGAATTGGCCAGACAATGTTTCAGAGAAATATGATGTTCTATTCTCCCAGCAGACCATGCCAAATCTTCTCCTGGAGCATACCATTCGAAGGGCAGCTGATCTTCAGTGATATATTATGGTGCTGGAAAAGTGCTATCACATCCCCTCCCAGCCTTAAAGCTAAATCCCATCTGAGAAAAGAGGTTTCCATCCCCAAGATCCCAGCCCAGCCTGTCTTTTTTTGTTGTATTGATCTAGTTGGGATTCTATTGGCATCTGCCTTTATCTTCTGGTGGGTAATTCTTTGGGTTTTTCTGGCTTGGGCTTAGAAGAGTGAGTTTGCTCTTTTTGCATTTGCTTTTTGCATGTATATTTTGCCTGCTCAAGGTGATAGCCTGCTCCTGTCACCCAGTAAATCCATAGGCCTCCCACGCTTCAGTTTCTTCCAAAAGTCTCTTGGGAAACCTGGCTTTGCTCCCAAGACGAGGAACAGAGTAGTTAAATGGGCTTGTTGGGTTTTCGGTGAGTTGTGTTTTTTCTGGATATATATGGCTCTTTTCTTGCTCCTGAAAGACAGTGCAGTCTCCAAATTCAGTCAGTCAGTCAGTCAATCATTTCTGTTCAAACATAATCCCCTGTGTGCTTTTGAAAGTTTTGAAGAAGTAAGGGAGGGGCAAGAAGAAAGATTTTGGGCTACCAGGTGAGGGGGATGCATTTTTTAAAAATGATGATGATAAAATTAATCTTCTTGTTCTCAAAAACCATCCTTACCTGATTGCCAAAATGCTCAGAGGGGCTACAGTTTATTTGCCTTTTAAGAAATAGAACAATGCAGACAATTAAGAAGATTCAATAAATGTACAGATGGGTAGATGTGGCAGCAACTACCACCATGTACCCATATTTCACAGTATTTTTTGAACTTATTGTCTGATTAGCCATATGTATTTTAGGAAACAAATTTATTAATCTTGAATGAATGCATCTTAAGAAGACCCAGGAGTCATCTTTTAAATTATTGATAGAACTGAAGAGCGGGGGAAGAATAATCCATCAGTCACCAGTAGGGCATTTTTAATACTTGGATTTTGCTTCCTCTGAAGAAAAAAGAAAACTGGGATTTAATTTTTTTGATTGCGGGGGTACTTTTCCAGGAGGCTTTCTTCTGTGTGTCTCTAGGTTGCCATGTCAGAATTCCTCACAGCACTTTAACCAATTTTCTTCAGACTTGATTTGCCAACATTTCAAATTATGGAAAATTCTGCTTGAGGTATGAGATGCTGGAATTCCTGATGCAGTCCATCAACAAAGGGATAGTATCAAGATCACATGAAATGCCAGTGCCACTATTTACTGTGGTGGTAAGACCATAACTGGAATATTGCATTCAGTTTTTGTCACCATGATACAAAAAATATCTCCAGAAACACTGCAGAGAAGAGCAACAAAGATGATTAGGGGGCTGGAGGCTAAAATGTACCATGAATGGTTGTGGGAACTGTATACGTCCAGGGAAGAGAAGGACTAGGAGTGACATGATAGCAGTCTTCCAATATTTGAGGGACTGTCATGAAGGGAACCAATCTATTCTCTAAAGCACCTGAGGGCAGGCCAAGATGGAAGCTTATCAAAGAAAGACCCAAGCTAGAACTAAGGAGAAATTTCCTGAGAGTAAGGTCAAGTAACCAATGGAATGGCTTTGCCTCCAGAAGTTGTGGGTGATCCATCTCTGGAGATGTTTAAGAAGCAATTGGACAGCCATTTGTCCAGAATGGTACAGGGCCATGACCTATGGCACGTGTGCTGGAAGCACTTCTGCCAGCACATGAGAAGTCACCCGGAAGAGTCCCACTGCGCATGCATGTGCGTTGCCCGCTGGCCGATTGTCTGGTATCTGGTGTGCATGTGGAGGGGCGGGGGGGAGGGGGGGAGACTCATGCACATGCACAGAGACACACGGGGTGGCATAGGAGAGCCTCATGTACATGCACAGAGATGCATGGCGCACATGGGAGGATCGTGTGTGCATACGCAGAGACACAAGGTGCGTGGGGGGTCACGAGGCGTGCATAGGGAGGCCACACACATATGCACAGGGGGCGTGGGGGTGCACATTGCCTTCTGGGTGCTGGCACGCGAGTGTGCGCACATGAGCACACACCCAATTTTCAGCACGGGTGCCCAAAAAGGTTAGCCACCACTGATATAGGGGGCCCTGCTTGAGCAGAGGGCTAGAGTAGAAAATCTCCAGCGTCCCTTCCAACTTTGTTATTCTGTATTTCAACCAATCCCTAGCTCTTGGTTCCTCTGTGCTTCCCACACACACACACACAATGGCCAAGTGCTTTGTGCTCTTGTCTTGGAGTTCAGGAGTCCCAGCCAGCCAGCAACTCTGCCTTGAATACATTTTCTTCTTCTTTATTAAAACAAGCATTGAGAGGGAAGATGTATAGATGGGGTGCCTGCAGGAGGCTGAATTTGGTGCTGCCTCATTTACCAGCTCAGAGGAATGCTAGATGGCTCTGATGAGTTTCACAGTAGTTTTGTTTATTTATTTATTTATTTTTATTTGTCAATTGCTTACAAGATAATAGGTATAAAAAAAACCATAGTTATGAATACATGCATACATATAAGAAAAATAAAAGAAACAATAGGACAGGGACAGTAGGCATGATTGGTGCGCTTATGCACGCCCCCTACAGACCTCTTAGGAAAGGGGTGAGGTCAATAGTAGACAGTCTAAGGTTAAAGTTTTTGGGGTTTGGGGAAAAAACCCACAGAGTCAGGTAGAATATTCCAGACATTGACCACTCTGTTGCTGAAGTCGTATTTCCTGCAATCAAGTTTGGTGCGATTAACCTTGAGTTTGTATCTATTGTTTGCTCTAGTGTTGTTATGATTGAAGCTGAAGTATTCATTGATTGGTAGGACATTGCAATGTATGATTTTATATACCATACTTAGATTGGACCGAAGATGGCATAAATTCAAGGTTTTCTAGGTCTAGAATTTCAAGTCTGGTGGCATAAGGTATTCTGCAATGAGTAGAGGAGTGGATAACTCTTTTTGTGAAATATTTCTGGACTTTCTCAACTGTGTTAATATCAGATACGTAATGTGGGTTCCAGACTGATGAGCTGTATTCGAGTATTGGTCTAGCAAGTGTTTTGTATGCTCTAGTTATTAGTTTAATATTACCAGAGAAAAAGCTACGTAAGATTAGGTTAACAACTCTTAACGCCTTTTTGGCTATGTAGTTACAGTGGGCTCTAGCTGGGATGGGTCAGCCAAGAGAAGAATGGATCCAAAGACTTGGGGAATCACCAGAGTATAGAGACATCCTCAGCATCTCTCTGTGCAATATTGTCCACAATATATCACAGGCTCTTGATTTTCTTTGTGTGTAAGACAAAGAGATGAGATACAAACAGAAAAGGACAGGGCTTGTGTTGCAATACTGCTGACATTAGTCTGACACACACACATCCCTCAAGCTTTCACTGTGGATTAGGTTTTTCCCATGAGATTAATACAGAATTTTTGTATGCCTCAGTCAGGTCATTTTATTCATTCTATAATCATGAAAAAATTCAGAAGAGCAAGTTCCCTTTAAGCACTTTTTTCTCCATCTTCAGCAATATTAAGGTTCACTGTTCTTTATTTTCATCATAGTCCGATATTAAAAATGTAGCATTACAACCATTCCAGGAGTAAGAATTTAGAGTATAGTTGAAAAGATTTATAACAAAAGTTAAGGGGATTATTAATACAAAAGTAAAGCTTTAAAGTACCAAAATATGACCATAAAGAATTGTACTATTGATAGTGAAACTCTAAAGATGGTATAATTGATCTACAGAGTAGCATTAAATAAGTGCAATAAAAGGAAATAGACCAAACAGCAGTTCAAACAATTTAAGCCATAAAGCATAATAAACTACGAATTTATATTATAAGCTTTAAACTGTAGATTGGGTTTATTTCATTTGGTCCAGACCTTTCTTAGTCAGCACCCTTTTAGTATGCTTTTGTCTTGACTTGTGAGTCAGTGCTCAGTCATCCTTGGATAGCAGAGAAAGATGGCAGCGGGAATGAGTAATCCAAGACACGTTCCAAACACTCAGTGAACCTTCTGTGGCCCTTTGATCCTGGAATGCAGCAGCTGCTGAACTGTTTTCGTATTAATTTTCACATTTCTCTTGATACCATACTTTTTGGAGCTTGCGTGATGCTTTCAGTTAGGTAACTTTTAACAGACCTAGCCAAAAATATTAATCACCAAAAATGAGAGCAAAAAAATAAAGTTTTCTGTATGTTTCATCAAATGCCTCTTCATATTTTTGCAGTTTAAATATGATAGCCCTTAATTTTGACCTGAAGTGTCATATTGGCTTATAGGTATAGATACAGGGGTATCAAACTCGCATTGTCATGTGACAAATCGCAACTTTTTCCCCCTTTACTAAACTGGGTGAGGCCATGGCCAGTGGATGATGCATCTGGCCTGCAGGCCGTGAGTTTGACAGCCCTGCTATACCACACTTGGTAGTGATGGAAAAGGAACAGAAATGCAAAATGCACCAGATGAATTACTTTAAATTGTAAATACAGAATGTTTATGTAAACGAGAATAGAAAGAACCCGACCATAAAATTGCTAAATTTGGGGAATGTGCAAAACTATTCAGAGAACCATTGTGGGTAACTCCAAAATATATTATTCTACTGTTAGACTTCCCACTTATCTACAGATGATCCAGTATTTTCTGAAGTCAAGCTTTCTAATCAGAAGCAATATATGGTGTTCTGGATATAGCATTCTGGACAAAATAGGCCTGGAGGATGATCAATGTTATTTTTATGGACTTCCATTTGTGTAATGCAATTTGCTCTCCATTTGGTTTCCCAAATTAGCATTGGAAAAGTTCTAGTCACTTCTAGCAGGATTGTGAAGGGAGTACTGTAAAAGCATTCATCCATCTAGAAGACACCACAAAATGCCTCTCATTTGCTACTGATAGACATGAATTTCTTGATAATTTGCAGCTCTGAAGTTTCATATTTCATCTCTTCAAAAGTACTCTTTGCCAAGGGAATGCCACTACGAGGTCAAGCAGCAGAACACCCCCCATGAGGATTATATTTTCTTTAGTGTTTTCTGAATGTTACATTTTTGTTTTTGGTCGTTGGGTATGTGTTCTACATACTGTGTAGGTTTACATTCATTTTTCAATAATACATTTGATCCTAAACTAAACTAACCAAACAAGCCAGATTGCTGAGCCATCCCTCCTCTCAATCCACCCACCACCATATACACACAGAGCCGAGATTAAAACTAACTCAGTGAAGTCCCCCAGTCTTGTTTAAATCAGTTTCATTTGTACATAATAACTGGTTATTTGACCTCTGCAGATTATAATGTGGACTTGCCCCAGAACTTTTGTTGAATAACATCAGAAAATGGAGCAGTTGGTATAGCATTACCTGATTAGATTTTGGAGACAAGAGTTGATCTTTGTTATACGGCTTGCTTGTCTGGATTGGGACTGTTTACATGGCCTGCAGGTACCAGTGTTCCAGGATTTTTAATATTGCTTCCAATATCAACGTTATCCAGCATAACTTTGGTGCCAAGAGCCAAAGAGCCTGGTGACCTAACCTCTGCCCTTGGCATCTGGCTTTCATTAGTAAAACCTCTCTTGGGTGATGGTTCTATGGTTACAAGGAAGTGCCTCCACATTTTTTCATTTTTTATTTTTTTATTTTTCTAAGCCAGGGACCATCCTTGTATGTTGCTCCATTAATTATTCATTTTTGCAGAAACATTTTTCCTTTGGTTTTCTCTGCTTGTCAGGTTTAGGGTTCACTGGACATTGATGATATATTATCTGCCTCAGGTCCAATATTAAGGGAAAGGTAGAAGTGTTGATCTGTTTCTGCACTATGTATAATTATCCCTCTTGAATTTTCTTGATGAAAATTTTCATCACTGGAGTGTTTTTTTAAGAAGAGACTGGACAGTCACTTGTCTGAAATGGTATAGGGCAGTGATGGCTAACCTATGACACGCGTGTCACTCATGACATGCCGAGGCACTTTGACTGACACGCCTGTTGGTGTGGGGAAAACCTGCACATTTAGAGGCTGCCTGTGCTCTGCTCCAATCCCTGCTCCCTGCTTGTTGCGTGGAGGCATGGTGTCACCGCTGCCGCAAGATCTTTGCAGCAGAGAACCAGTTTTAACCGCCATAAACTGAGGTTTGTCAGTTTCATTACCTCAGGAACGCTACAGGAGGAAAGGAGATCCATGAGGTTCACAGCCCTGTAAGGTGGCCTTCCGATCCCCACATCCTGCACCTGCAGCCCTGAGACCAGGGAGATGAGTTTCACAGCCCTGTGTGATCACCCCAGCCCAGTCCGTCATAAACCCAATTATTGATATTTCTTGAAGTGACACACGACCCAAGGAAGGCTACACTTTTTCCCGATTTTCGACATACCAAGCTGAAAAGGTTAGCCATCACTGGTATAGGGTCTTCTGCTTCCAGATTCCACGTCTCTTCCAGATTCTATTCTGTCCTGTGCTTTGCTATGCCATGCCATGCCATGCCATTCTATTGTCAAAATACATTTACATACCTCCTTGTGGCACAGTGGTTAGAATGCAGTACTGCAGGCTACTTCTGCTGACTGCCAGCTGCCAGCAATTTGACAGTTCGATTCTCACTGGCTCAAGGTTGATTCAGCCTTCCCTCCTTCCGAGGTGGGTAAAATGAGAACCCAGATTGTTGGGGGCAATAGGCTGACTCTGTAAACAGCTGAGAGAGGGAGGTAAAGCACCGTGAAGCGATATATAAGTCTAAGTGCTGTTGCTACTTGCACTTCATTAATGTTCTGACCTCTTGCTGGGTCTTCGTCAGTCTTTCCTACAATACAAGAAACACCTACCTATTCCTTTTCTCTTTTCTTGCCTCTCCCCCTATAGCCTCCCTTTGCCCACCTCCAAGCAATTATATCAGAAAAAGGGGGGGGGAGGAGGATTACATAACTTGTAATGGAAACTTTTCCTCAACCCTTTGCAGGTTGAACTGGGGGAAATCAATAAGCGTGGAATGTAGATTAAGCTTCCTTTACCCAGCAATCACCCATTTGTTCTCACATGGCAATAAGGCTTAGGGGGGAAAGTGCTACTGCTCATGCAAATGAAAATGTTATTTTCCGTTGCCCTCAACCCAGTTGCCATGTAAACTTAGTTCTCAAGAACAAAAGCTCAGGGTGGGATTTAAAGGTATTTCAGACTTTAGAGATTCCCTATATGATATGGTTGCAATGGATGGTAGCTCCTAGACAACCAGGGCTCATCCTGGGAGGGGGAGGGGGGGAGGGGATTAAGTAGGATCAGAAAATGCCAGGAAATTCAAGGTGGCAGGTGAGACTGTGAAGTCAAAAATACATCCCAGAAGATGGCAAGCAATTTCCATATTGCTGTCATGAACACTTTGTGAGCATGTCCATTAAATCTCTAATTGTTAAGACTGATTCAGAGGAGGGTAACAGATGCTTCAGAGACATGAGGGGAAGAGGTGGGATTCAGCAGGTTCTGATCAGTTCTAGACAACCGGTAGCAGAAATTTTGAGTAGTTCGGGGAACCGGCAAATCCCGCCTCTGACTGGAGATTTTATAGTATCCTTCCCCTGCCACGCCCACCAAGTCACGCTCACAGAACCAGTAGTAAAATAAAATTGAATCTCACCACTGGTGAGGAGATGCTCAAAGAACTGTTTTGTTTGGAGGAAAGAAGACTGAGGGAAACATGTATCCAGGGTTGGGCTGCTGGGGGTTCACAGGGGTTCAGGAGAGCCTCTAGCTAAGATTCTGTGCAGTTTGGAGAACCCCCAAATCCCACTCCTGGCTGGCCCCGCCCACCCCTCCCCTCCCAGGAGTCCCCACGCGGCCCTTTTTGGATGCAGGTAAGTGCAGGGAGGGTGAAAAATGGGCCTCCCGGAAGTTCAGGAAGGCTGGAAATGGGCCCGTTTCTGGCTTCCAAGGAGCTTCTGGAGCCCGGGGAGGCCGTTTTCACCCTCCTGGAGGCTCCAGGAAAGCCTCCAAAGCCTGAGGAGGGCAAAAACGCCCTCCGTCATGGTGCAGAAGGTGCAACTAGGCCGTGACCACCCAGCAACCAGGCAGAGAACCCATTGCTAAAAATTTTGAAGCCCACCCTTGCATGTATCCATGTTTGGTACAGAAAAGGATGCCACAGCCATAGGGAAGAAGGTCAGGGAGTCTTTTCCATTGCCACAGAAGCTGGGATCAGGAGTAATGAGCATAAAATACAATTTACAAGAAAGGGCTCGTTTAAATAAGACCTGAGCAACAGTGGAACAGTCTGCTTATGTGGGCCTTAGACCTGGAGCATTTAATGAAGAGACTGGTTGAACTGCTTTTCCTGAGTATTGCAGGAGACTGGCTTACATGATCCTCCTGGCCCCTTCCAAATCCATAATTCTATAACTGTTGCCAGGAAAATAACATAGATGTGTCCATGAAGTCATTCAGATAAACAAATTGGTGGAGGCCGACTTGAAGGCTAGGGGGAAATGGAAATTAAATCCGAACTGAAAGAACTGCTTGTTGTCTTTGAAACTATGGAAAATTTTAGCACAGCATCTGAACTGGCAGACTTAAAGCCAGCTAATTAAGAATTTGCAAAACCTTCCTGGGTTTTGAATTGAAATACAAAATATAATATTTGTTGGATAGGAAGGACACAATCACACACACACACCTCATATAACTTAACCACCTGTGAATCTATATATATATATATAAAAGGAAAATACCACTCACGCATTTTCACAAAAACTCCAGAACCTTAAAGCCTACAAACTTGAAACTTTTGTTTTTGTTTCTTGGGCTTCTGGGTCTTTGGGGTAAGTTTAGAATGTTTTGGAGGTTTTTAGTTGTTTTTTGCATGTCATTTTAATAATCTGTTGGTTGTTTCTGAGATGTTTTGGCTGTAACTGTTATCCTTTTCACAGCTTGTGTTGGTTGTACTGTAGTGGATTTGAGTGATTGCACTTTTTGCACCATTTGCACCATTTTGTTGGGAAATGTTGTCTTGGCAATCTGTTTCCTTTTGTTGATGTTCTGAGTTGCTGCAGTGCATTTATACTCATCCAAATAATGTCTCTTGTGGGATATTGGATGGTTACTTCAGTAATGGTTAGAATGGATTGCTTTTCCAATAGACTTGCTTTTCTGATTTGCCATTGTTTCCTGTGCTGGTGAGGATATCCAGGAACAATTTACATGTCTTCTTTTTCCTCTGTGAATGATATCCCTTTGAAGATATGTTGATTGTTTTATGTGATTGTTATTCTATGTCTTCTAGTTTGTTTCTCTTGTTATTGTGACAAACATGCCATCTACATACTAGATCCATACTTCTAGTCATACCGGTACTTATGGGAGTGCTATAATTTCTAGATCTGCGTTACAGTCTTTGCTATGAGCTATGTGAGTGATGATCCTCCCAGGGTGTTTCTCTGACTTGTTGATTTATTTGTCCATCATACAGAAAGCAAGTGGGTGAGGCAGAGGTAGTGGGTATTTCAAGCTTTATGTATTTGGCAAGATTGGGTGTGTTGTATGCTTCGAGCCATGGATTTTTTTCACTAGTTCTGGATCTATTTATTTATTTATTAGATTTGATTGACACCCACCTCGCACCAAGGTGTCTCTGGGCAGCTTATTTATTCAGTTATTAGATATGAAAGGCTGCGATATTCGAATGAAACCATAATTTCATCTTCTTCTATTTTTGATTTTCAGGAGGCACTGTAATGGGAAGTTAATAGAATATTTGCTCTTCTCTGTGATTACAAATGAAAATGAAAAATATTGAAGACATTAAACAGTAATAAAATTATAGGAAAGGGGGAAGGTAATCAAACCAGAACGTAAAAAATTCAATAACAACAAAATACAATTTCTTAGTGCACAACCAGGAGAGTCTACAAGGTCGGGGGGGAAAAATCAAGATGACGGTTGCAAAAGTGCAATCAAAGCGCCCTCTGTTTTTTTATGAGCACTACACTACAGGTAGTCCTCAAATTATGACTACAGTTGAGCCCAAAATTTATGTTGCTAAGTGAGATATTTGTTAAGTGAATTTTGCCCATTTTACAACCTTTCTTGCCACAGCTGTTTAAGTGAATAACCTCAGTTGTTAAGTTAGTGCCCCTGTTGTTAAGTGAATCTGGCTTCCCCATTGATTTTGCTTATCAGAAACGTGATCACATGACCCTGGGAGGCTGCAATGGTCATAAGTGTGAATCAGTTGCCAAGCATCCGAATTGTGGTCCCATTAGCATGGTGATGATGCAAAGGTCATAACTGTGAAAAATGGTCATAGGTCACTTGTTTCAGTGCCATTGTAACTTTGAACAGTCAGCAAATGGACTATGGTAAGCCAAAGACTACCTGTATTGCATGGCCACCATTTTTTTTTTAAAGCACAGCCTGTGAACTGTCTTGGGCTTGTCTAAAAGAGAGTGGGATTGGAGCTGTAGGGGGATTGTGGATGTTGTTCCAGGTGGCAGGTGTTGTGCAAAAGAAATCACATTTAAATGCTTCTAAAACTCAACACCCATTTGGTGATCAATAATCAATAAAAAAAATAAAGGAAAATAATGACAACTCCCTGCTGGAGTTATTTTTCCAGATATACTGTATATTTCTTAGAAGAAATGATAGCAAATTTGTAACAGCCAAATTCCTCCCACACCTACTACAATTGCTGTCATCTAAACAAGTAGACAGAGAGATTTCCAGCATATTCTGGCCCATAGCTTTTATTTGTTTTGAAAACAATTAATAAACCAATATGTTTGTTACTTGGAAGTTACTCCATCTGCAACTGGAATCTGAAAGCGTGTCTAGCTATGCGATATGCGGCATTTGACCCCGCACTGTATGGTTGGCTAATGGTCAAGGGAAAGGAACTGAACACTGGGTGGCCCTAAGTAACAAAATGAAATTTAATGTAGAGAAAAGTAAAGTCCTACATTTAGGCAAGAAAAACCAAAAGTACACATATATATTGGGAGAAACCAGGCTTAATAGCAGTAACTGTGAGAGGGATCTTGGAGTCTTAGTGGACAACCAATTAAATATAAGTCAACAGTGTGCATTGGCAGCCAAAAAAGTCAATGCAAGCCTAAAGTGCATTAACAGAGGGATTCAGTCAAAATCAAGGGAGGTACTAATACCACTCTTTAAAACCTTACTATAAAGACCACACTTAGAATCCAGTTTTAGTCACCACACAATAAAAAATGATGTTGAGACTCTAGAAAGAGTGCAGAGAAGAGCAACCAAAATAATTAGGGCATTGGAGGCTAAAACATATGAAGAACAGTTACAGGAACTGGACTTGGCTAGTCTAGTGAAGAGAAGGACCAGGGGAGACATGATAGCAGTCTTCCAATATTTGAGGAGCTGCCACAGAGAGGAAGAGGTCAAGCTATTTTCCAAAGCACCAAAATCCGGACAAAGAACAATGGATGGAAACTGAACAAGGAGAGATTTAATCTGGAAATAAGGAGAAACTTTCTGACAGTGAGAACAATCAACCAATGGAACAGCTTGCCCTTGGAAGTTGTGGGAGCTTCATCACTTGAGACTTTCAAGAAGAGATTTGACTGCCATTTGTCAGAAATGGTGTAGGGTCTCCAGCTTGGGCGGGGGGTTGGACTAGATGACCTACAAGGTCCCTTCCAACTCTGTTATTCTGAATTTCCTTGTTCTTGCTATCCACTGCCACAAGGATAGGTGAGAAATGTGCAGAGTGAATGGAAAAATAAACTCGTTTAATAACGTTCTCTGGATCAGAGATAAACTTTTGGTTGAAAGTAATCATCTTATATAGCCAAGAGTGTGAGTGCATACTCTATTCTAATGCAGTGTTTCTCGATCTCAGCAACTTTAAGATACAAATCCTGCTGGTTGGGGAATTCTATGAGTTAAAGTATGTGCATCTTAAATTTGCTGAGGTTGAGAAACTCTAATCATCTTTTACATTAGCTTATGGAACTCACTGTCACAAGATGACAACTGCCTGTAATTCAAAGGGTAAGTAAGGTACATTCACAGGCATTCACAGAGGTCTACGTATTCACAAAGGGTACCTATGGCACAAAGGATCTAAGATCTCTTATAAGTAGGGTTGTCCACAGGGTATGGATAAAAAAATTAAGTCAAGTGAATAGCAACTGTACAATTAAAGCTGTTTCAAATCTTTTTTTTATTAGACTTTACATTTTACACCTTTCTAACTAATGAATCTATTCCCAGAGATATTAGAGTTTTAATATATTTAGATCCTAATATTGTCCATCCAACCAAAGATGCTATATATGTATATTCCAAAGTTGCCCAAATTGAAAAAACTAACACCAATTGTTGGCTTCTAATATTTAATACTTGACAGTAAGTGAGCAGGATGATATAGCTCCAGATTCCAAAAACCAAATCCTTCCTGGTAAGGATCTGGTAAATGCATTTACTGTAAAGGTATTATTGGAATCAAAGAACTTCATATAATTTTTCTAAACAAAGATGTATAGCCATATACATCAATTAAGATTATTAGAAGGAATAAAGTTTGCCCTCTTTGCAACTATTAGACACCTTTCAAGGATAATTCCTCCACAAAATTTGCAATGATCAAGAGAGGCTATAATTGTATTACCAAATCAAAGCCTCTACATCCAGTCTATCTGTAAATATTAAAATCTGGCCTGTTTTTTGGGCTGTTCCAGATACACCTGGCTAGCTGTGAAAAACAGGAGAACACTAAACCAGATGGATGGTTACTTTGCATTTAATTTCAGTGAACCTGTGCACAAAGTTGTCCTACTAAAAGCAGAGCCATAATTGATAGCCATTAATAATGGTTTCCTTCAGATAGAGGAAAAGATTATTTCCATCAAGAATAGAAAATGATGGGATTTAAGAGAGAAGAGCACAGAGGGCAGTTTTGGAAAAGAAGTGTGTGTGAGGAACAGCGGCAAAAATATGAGTCACTCAGCAATGCCCTTTGGCCCTTTTTTCTTCATGCTGTGCCATTATAATGTTCTTTTTCTTTTCTTTTTTTAAGAGGACCAGCTGAACATGGAAAGATTGCAAATCTCTCCTAGGCCCCTTCAAGTTAAACCCTTGCCTTACCCTTATTTTGGCTTTGTAGCAAAGGCAGACGGAAGACACCAAAGCCTCTCCTAGCCAAGAAACCCATTATGCAGCAGGGAGCCCTAAGAAGGTAGACGTGATTGAGAACAGTGTGGTTGAAAGGAAGGGAATTATCCTTAAACACATAGCCCAGGGGGTGAGAAAATGGCTGGGGAATTAATAACACAGGGCCTGATCAAAGCCACAGTTACTGCACAGTAACTCGCCAGTTGATTACTCACAGATGACCCAGGAGATGAAAAAACTAACACTTCACTTTTTGAATACATTTTTGCCAGATGAAGCTGATGCAGGGAAATGGTTTTTGAACAAGTATATTTGGGGCTTCTCAGGAAGGATCTCCTGAAGCTGTTTTATGTAGCTCCTCTTTGGGGGCATCAGTTGCCATGAATTTCCTCCCCCCCTCCCAAGAATATTCTTGGGAGGAAATGAAGCTACCTAGGGAAAGATTGCCTGCTTTGCTCTCCCTTTAATTTAGCATCCACAGCTTCAGGGGAGGGAGGACCAGACACCCCAGATATATGGTCTTGGCCTTGCATGTGCCAGCTGCTACCTATGACTCTTCTAGGCACTTCTCTTTCTTGTACAAATGTGTTGGTTGGTTTCTCTTCTTTGTCCCAGGCAAATATACATGTCCCAGAATAATGCTGCAGGATCCAATCTGAGTTGGTCACCAGGACCAGAGGTTGAGTCTTCCAACCAACCTCACGGAATTTCTCTCTTTCCAGAATGTGTACACCGGCCTAGAGGTGGAGATCTCGCCTCACAATCAGGAGGCTGTGAGTTCAATCCTAGCTAGAGGCTAATATTTGGAATAGACTCTCCTGCTCGAGCAGGGGGTTGGACTAGATGACCTCCAAGGTCCCCTTCCTACTCTGTTACTCTATGAAACTGTTCTAGGCATAGTATTTGTGTGGTGTGCCTGCTTGCTCATGGCACCACAGAAATACTACGCACAGAACAGCCCAGAGTACACAGTCCAGAGAGAAGTTGTCTGAGGATGGACTCCAGCAAGAGAGTCCAAAAGTTTGGAAGACTTAAAGCTCTGGGATCGGTAACCGACTCAGATGGGATCCTGGTATTGGCAGGTCCAAAGAGTCACTTGACAGGTGGCCAGACATACCTGCTAATTGTCTCCAAAGGCTGGGAAAACACTCATTCCCTGCTCGTGTTTTTCCTTTCTTATTAGGAATCACTTGCTACCCCCAAAAAACTAAGCCCTCCATGTGCAGTTTTTTGTAAGATCAAAAAGATTGCTGCATGAGGAAAGAAATCTCTCATTTGGTCTTATTTCCCCTGTGGGCAACCAAATACTAGAATAAAATGTCCACGAAGAGTACAACAGTTTCCTACCAAGGCTTTTTTGCTTAGCAACTGCTATTCCAAGATAGACTGTTCCTGGATCTGAAGGTTCCATGTGAATTTCACTGTTCCTTTCCTCTTACATTACTCTAATTCTTCCTTTAAAGACATGCCTTCATCAAGCAATTAGTATTAAGAGATTCAAAATAATTTATTACGAGATTTATAATAAATTCGACTACATTATACAGAAAACATTCTTCCATTTGGACAGCATTTCAACATTTTCTTCTACTTCTGGAAAATATCTGGTGAAAACTATAATGTTACTGAATGAGCAAGGCTAAAAAAATTTCTTTTTTTTTCATATTGCAGAGGGCTGGGGAATTATAAATGTGTGACTTTTGTGTCTCAGAGACTTAATGTATCCATTTCTACCCTTGTTTGGGTTTGAAACATTAACAGCAAAATTGCCTTGCCAAAAATCAGCCTTTTTTGCTGCCAAAGATGATTGCTAATATATATTTAAGGGGAATTAGGTAGCCATACAGAGCCTACAAATTGTCGCTTCGGCATTCTGCGTGATTCTACCTGAAGGCTAAACTAATTTCTGTATTTTTTCTCAAAATGGCCTGCCTGCTGAAGATTATGCCAACAGTAATTTGAAATACCCATTTCAGGAGAGGTGTCTTAGTTTGAACAACTTCAGAATGATGGTTGTATATGTTATTTTTAAATAAAATAAACAAGATTCAAGAAAGGAACCTTCTCCCAATTATATCTCCACGGATCAGCCTTCTTCAGTCTGTGCTTTCCAGGTGCTTGGACCACAAGTCTCACCATTCCTGGTTATGGGGACTGTTCTGTCCTCACTCCATGTTAGTCTGTGTGCAGCTCAACATGCAGCTATACCCACCTATCCTTCAATAAAACAGACTGTATGCTTTATTGAAAGAACAGGATATGGTGAAACTGGGGAAAATAGGGATACATACAATGAAAACCAAATACAAGTTAAACAGTATTGGTTACTGCTGAACATAACAATTAATAAATACAAGCAACTTAAATTTCACCAGTGATGCTTTGTGTGTGAGATGTGGGTTTGTCCTTGGATGCCCATGTGCCACAGATTAAAATAGATTCTTTTTTTTTGTGCTTCTGCCTTCTCCAAATGCTAAAGAAAATGGAATCTGGCTTCCCAGCATGCACTTGATTTGAGAATGTGGGCTGATGAATAATGGGGTGGGGTCAGCTTCAAACAATATACTTGGTATTTGTCTCTCCAGCTACTAGATGGGGATACAGTACAACAACAGTATATAAAGATAATATGTTGGGGCATATTTGTCCCTCCAGCCACTAGATGGGGCTAGAGAGCAACAACGCTATGTAAAGATTATATACTGGGGCATGACAAGGACCATGGTGTCCAGAGAATGATGGGGGTTACAAGTTAGTAAAGCTAAAATGTAGTAGTTTGGAGAAGATTGCTCTAGAATTCTTTTCCACATCTATTTGCTGCATTTTGTTTTATTGTGATTAAATGATAGCATATGATTGCCAACTTAAAACATCTGTATATTAAATGATTCCCCTACTTTATAACATTTCTATTAAACAGGAACTCAGCTTTTCCTTGCAGTGCTCAAAGGGCTGATAAGGACTGTTCTATGTCGTAGTATTGACAGAGCCTGGGATTTTACTAATGCAGACAAACATTTAAAAGAGATTGTATATAATTCCTTGTCACATTTCACAGGGAACGATGCTGTCTCTTTTCTCCAACTTGTAACACAATGGCATATCAAGCAGGACAAAACATTAGGCTGGAGATGAATTTTATAGGAGACAGAAAATTCAGATGCCAAAAAGTAATTGGCTCATTTATTTAAACCTGTCTGCAAATAAGCAATGTTTCCTGAAAATTGTTGCATTTACACACCATCCCCTTCAGCTGAAGCTCTTGGGGCACAAGCCATCGTCATCAGTAGTTTGGTGCAAAGCTTCTTCAGAGAAAGGAGACAAGCTGTAGAGCGGGGGAGGGAGGAAACTGTGGCCTTTTTATGACTTGTGGACTTCAATTCCCAGAATTCCTGAATCAGTCATAACAGGGACATAAAAGGCCCCACTCCTGCTGGAGCGCAATATGGAGGTGGCCATGAAGGAAGTATTTGGGTACCATTATGTAAACACCAGCTTAGCAGTGAAAGAAGGAGGGAGTGAAGAAAAAAAAACTCAGTTTTGCTCAACCTTGAGTCTCTTTGATGTAAAAAGAGGGAGAGAGAATCTCTATTTGGCTTTCAAGATTCTGTTATAATACCCTGCAAGAATATAGCACAGGTAGTCCTTGACTTGCAATGATTCACTTAATGATCATTCAAAGTTACAATGGCACTGAAAAAAGTGACTTATGGCCATTGTTCACACTTACAACCATTGCAGCATCCCCAATGATCAAAATTTGGATAGCAATAGCATTTAGACTTATATACCACTTCACAGTGCTTCACAGCCTGCTCTAAGCAGTTTACAGAGTCAGCCTATTCCCCCCAATAACAATCTGGCTCTTCATTTTACCCACCCCGGAAGGATGGAAGGCTGAGTCAACCTTGAGCCTGGTGAGATTCGAACTGTCAAATTGCAGGCAGCCGGCAGGCAGCAGAAGTAGCCTGCAGTGCTGCATTCAAACCACTTTACCACCACGGCCCTTATGCTTGGCAATTGACTCATATTTATGACAGTTGCAATGTCCTGGAATCTCATTATCTCCTTTTGGGACCATCTGACAAGCGAAGTCAATGGAGAAGTTGGATTCAGTTAACAACAGTGTTATTAATTTAACAATAGTGATTCACTTAACAACAGTGGCAAGAAAGGTTGTAAAATGGGGCAAAATGCACTTAACAAATGTTTGGCTTATCAACACGGATGTTGGGCTCAATTATGGTCATACCTGTAGTTCTTGGGGAATCTCTTTCCTGAAGCTTCCTGATGGTACTCACTGATATAAGCCAATTCTTTTCTGCTGCAAACTTCTACTTAATTCTGAACTGGCTTCATGCTGATTAAGCTAATGGTTTTTTTAAAAAAGGCTTTATAACCTGTCTGAATGATTTGCAATCTAATTTTTAGATCTAAATTTTTCTCCAACTTTCTGAGAGAAGCTCGTTCTATTTTGGCCCATTTTAGCACTTACTCTTTTCCTCTTTCTTCCTCTCAGTTCTCCCCTGCAGGAGAGTATTGATGTGTGATATCGATAGAAGAGCCAAATATTCTCCTTAATTAAATTGCAGAAACCCAAATCATTTAGCTATGGAGATTAAAAATAAATAAATGCAATCTTATTAAATGGAACACTAAAGTGGTGAATGTAAGCAAGACATTTGGTAGGTTTGGTCATTTCTCTTTTTTGTAAGCAGTGGGAAATTTTATATGAGGCCATTGCCTGTGAGGCAAACGACAACAACAAGCAGGATGGAAGGTGAATAATAGCACCTTGATTTAAAAAAAAAAAGATTAGGACTTTATATTCAATGGAAGGGGTTGTCATTAAAAACTTTCTTCTCCTTGTTCCATTTTTCCCTGTTAGTCCAAAATATTGATATATTTTGGAATCATGTTTACAATATAATTTCTTTTGTGATCTCTTTTACTGACTTGGAAAAAAAAGTGCTAATTCACCTCAGCAATGCAGAGAACCACAGGGTTGCACAGAGCTCAGATTTGAAAGCAAAAAAAATGAGGGAAAGGAGTGCAGACAGAACAGTTACAAATTCTATAAACCCAAGGAACCTCTTAGTGCTGCAGCTGTGAGGGCAAACATCTGTGCCCAGCACTTTAAAGAGTTGCAGATTGGAGCTATGCAAATACCTTCAAATTTCAAATTAGCACTTTTGGCCTTTGAAACCAAAGCACTGCACTGTTCCCTCCCAACCCCACCACACCCCATTATCTTGGAACGAGTTCATTTGAAATGCGTGGGTTCGTGTCTCTTGGCCCATGGTTCTTCTTCCCACTGGCCCTGGAGATTACTAAGTTTAAGAAAAGGATTATTATTAAATGGATGGATGTAGAGCAATGGTTCGCAACCTTTTCTTTATGACGATTTCTTTATGATGGTTTAAACAAGGACCCCCTTTAAATACCTTTTGCAGCCACAGACCATGATCACGGACCCCCCAAACTTAATTCAAGATTTAAATTATAACATTTCTTCAACTCTTTGCATTGAGGCCCCCCGGGAGGTCCACGGACTACAGGTTGAGAGCCAACTGAGGTAGAGGTCCAAAATTCAATCCATTATTTAATTTTAATGATATCTTGCCTTTGAATCAGACCATTTATGAACAGCCGAATACATTTAAGAAGTAAGACAGGAAGAAAGGCAACAACATCCCCCGTCATTGTCCTTGGTAATGGATTGTTCTGTCTCCCCTTCCCTTTCCCCCAAAAGGTAAGGGATTATACAGACAAACAAACACAGACAGGCAAACTGGCTCAAACTTCGCAGAGCAAATCCTCTGTAACTGATAACATTCTTGGCATCCCGCTATGTCCTGCCTGCCAAGTCCGAGCTAGCAGCAATTGTAAATCAAAGAGGGAAGTGGGTCTCACACAGAGGGAAGTGGGTCTTTTACTTCACAAAGCACAAGGCAGTCCACAAAACAATCGTTCTTCCAACATAGTCACGAATAAAGTCTAAAGTAAGTTAGACTTTGTCCCATACAAAGTTTAAGGAGAAAGCACACCCACTTTTATTCCCTGTGGGGTGTGGCTCAGTGACTCAGCTCACTCTCTGACCCTCCCATGCCTCCTACATTGCTGCTCACGTTTCTCCCTACGACGCTGCTTGGGGTAGAGCCAAGACTCCTCCTCTTCACTCCCTGTCAGGGGCTGCTCCGACATGCTTTCCTCCTGATTCATCTCAGGCTGTTCCTCTTGGTTGTCTGATGGAACCTGAGGCATTACCAGGGAGGAAGGCATTGGCAGTTCTTCCCCCTCACCTTCCAGGTCCTCTTCCTCTGACAGCATAGGCTTGGGAGTCGGGGCCACAACAATGGATATTCAAAAAGTTACATGGCTTCCCAATGTAGACACTTCAAATAAATTTCATGGCTAGTAGCCATTGCTAGTAGCCTCAACATACAGGTAGTCCTTGACATACAATCAGGGGTTGCCTGCTAGGGGTTCACGAGAACCCCTAGCTAAGATTCTGCAGTTTGGAGAACTCCAAATCCCACTCCTGGCTGGTCCAGCCCACCATGCAGTGCCCCTCCCAGGAGTCCCCACACGGCCTGTTTTGAATGCAGATGTAAGGCTCGGGGAGGCACAGGGAGGGTGAAAAACAGGCCTCCCAGAAATTCGGGAAGGCCGGAAACGGGCCTGTTTCCAGTTTCCAGAGAGCTTCCAGGGAGGCGGTTTTCACCTCTGGAGCCCAGGGAAGGCAAAAACACACACACACCTGCTGTGGTGCAGGAGGTCGACTAGACCACACCCACCATGGCCACGCACACCCAGCAGCCGGGCAGAGAACCCCTTGCTAAAATTTTTGAAGCCCGCCCCTGCGTACAATCATAATGGACCCTGATGGTCATAAATCAGGTCACCCACATGACAGACATGATTTTGCTACCTTGTTTGCAGCAACCATTCCGCAAACATAACTGTCTTTAAACAAATGCCACAGTCATTAAGTGAACCCATCGCTCAGGATGACACTGTTTTGCTGAAAACCAGAACTAACTAACTACCTGTTTTCAGAAAAGTCATCCTAAAATGTGTCACATGACTGCAGGATGCTGCAAACATTTGCAAATGTGGCCATGTTGCCAAGCACTTGAAGTTGTGATCATGTGACTGCGAAGGGTGCACCTTGGAATTGAGTCATAACTCCCTTTTTGGCAGGTAGGTTGCAACTTCAAACAATCACCTAGGCCCGTGATGGTGAACCTATGGCACCGTCGCACCAAATCAGGTGCACTGCGCATGTGCACGCACCTCCTGCCAGCCAGCTGATTTTCGGGTACCTGCCATGCATGCATGGGGGGCGGGGCACAAGACAGAGATGCGTGCGTATGCCCAGAGGTGCCCGATGCACATGGGGGGGTGTTAGGAATCTATCCACCAATTAGTTGGGTTGGCAATATATAAACCAACAATGAATGTTTGTAGCTTTAAGACAAAATCACTGTATTGATCTATACTATATTCCAATTGGTATATTATATTGCCTAAGAGGGAGCTAGAGATCATAGCTTGCTCTCTCTGACATTCTGTCTCTCTGACATTCTGTTGCTATCTAAGGTTCTCTGTTGTATTTATGCTGTGCTTATACTTTGATATCTTTGTTTACTGCAAATGACAAAGGCACCCAGAAGAAGACTTTGTAATTGGATATTCTTTGGACTGTAAAACGTATATGACCTGGATGGTTTATTGGACTGTGCTATTTCTTAAAGTAAACTTTAACTCAATTCAGTGTATCTGTGTGTGGCTGAATAATTATTCATAGCTACTCTCATAAATGTTTCCATGTGCATATCCTTGTTACTCAAGGGTTATTCTGTATATACCATAACAGGGGGGTTGCACACCCATGCGCAGAGGTGTGCAGCACACGGCGGGGGTCGCCCACGCTTGTGCAGTGGCAGGGAGGTCACATGAGCAGTGCATGATGGATGCAGGCATGTGAGGATGAAAAGATTAGCCACACTGACCTAGTCATAAATCAAGGACAACCTGTAATTCCAATTTAAAACAATTTCAACCAATAACTGAAACCCAAACATTACGGTAATGAGTTCTGTACAATTTCTTGAAGGACTTCCGTTTCCTACCTGAACAAACTAGAGAAGATCCTTCAACAGAAAAAATAATAATTTGATGCAAAAACAAGGAAGAGTAATTGACTTGAAAAAGAATCAATCTTGTGGATCATAGCCCACATCAGCAGATGTACAGAGTATAATACTGGATAATTAATTATAGAGCAGGGCTCTGCAGAGTTTTGGAATTGGTTCCAAAAAAAAAAATATTCTGGAGTGGGATGGAGGCTTTAAAATGTTGCAGGCAATAACCATGTTGGTGTCTAAATGCTATGAAGCACTTTTTGGAATTAAATCTGCACAGCCCTTTTCTATATACCCACACATACAATTTCCTGCTTAGATCTATACAACATATAGACAATAAAACATAAACTTTCTTAAGTACTTATACCAGCAATACCTTATAAAAACACAGACATAAAAGAATGTTGTAGTAATAATATATATTAGTCTGACCTACCATAGCATACAAGCGGACAGATGGATTGATTTTGCACAACTGCCCATCTCAACAAGTGTCTCTTGGTTTTAAAAAAATGATATATTTGTTGATGAACACTGATGTAGTCTTAAGTAGAGGTCAGATGATGATGATAATGATGATGGTGATTTATAGATTCCCCCACTCCAAAAGTCTGTACCTCAACAGCTTCACCTGCACAATCTGGCACAGCTGGTATCTCCATCATCACTTCAGCTTCAACCACAATAATACATGGGCAAACAATAGATACAAACTCAAAGTAAACCGCTCCAAACTCGATTGCAGAAAATATGACTTCAGCAACAGAGTGGTGAATGCCTGGAACCAGGGGTGGGATTCAAATTTTTTAACAACTGGTTCTGTGGGCATGGCTTAGTTGGTGGGCGTGGCTTGGTGATCATGTTATTAGCTTGGCATGGCCAGCTCAACATCACTCACATCGAGGCACACATCTCCTCGCCTGGTCTCTCATGACTGTGGGGATGCTGCAACAGTCGTAAGTGTGAAAAATGGTCATAAGTCACTTCTTTCAGTGCCATTGTAACTTTGAATGGTCACTCCACACAAGCAAAGTCCCAGCAAAGGAGGGGGGAAAATCTCCAGAGACGTTCCTGAGACAGGAAGTCTAGTCCTGCCAAGAATGTAATAAGGGTTCATGGAGAGGCAGTTTCTGTAAGCAACACCAGAATGTTTCCTTCCTGCTTTCCTTACAGGATTAGGCCAGTAATTTCTTCTGACAACCGGTTCTCCGAACTGCTTAGAATGTTAACAACTAGTTCTAGAGAATAGGTGTGAACTGGTAGAATCCCACCCCTGCCTGGAACTCACTACCTGACTCTGTTGTTACATCCTCAAACCCCAAAAACTTTAATCTTAAACTGTCTACCATGCACATCACTCCATTCCTAAGAGGCCTGTAAGGGGGCATGCATAAGCGCACCAGCGTCCCTACCGTCCCTGTCCTACTGTTCCCATTTATCCATTTATCCATACTCATTTATTATGCATATACTTATACCTGTTTATACTTAGATGTGTATATGTTATGTTCATACTTATACTTGTTTTCTCATACATGCTTGACAAACTAAATAAATAAAAAATAAAAAATTATGCCAATAATATCAAGCCCTGAACTGATGGGAGGCCTCATCCATCAGATTCATGTGGATGTAAATCAGGAAGAAGGAAAGCACGGGATCTTGAGACACCCCACATAGAAGAGGCCATGAGGGTAATTTCTCCCCTCTCATCAACATTGACTGGAAGTAACCATGGAGGCAGGAGAAGAACTACTAGAGTGCCCCCCACACCCAAAATCCGCAGCTGGTACAGAAGACTACAGAAGAGTACAGATCAGTAGTATCGGAAGATCAAGGAGCACAAAAATGCATGCATCACTTCCATCCTGGTCCTACCAAGGTCACCAAAAAGTACCACAAACTTTGTGTCTGTATTATACCCTCATCTGAAAGTTAACTCAAGTAGGTCCAGCGAATCCATTTCCTCCAACCTCCCTGATAGCTGCCATCCTATTACCTTCTCAACAACTTTTCCCAACAAAGGAAGATTGGAAACCAGATGTTAATTGTCCAGAATCTGCACTTAAAAAATATCATATTCAGTTGTCATAATCTCCCCAGATTCACAAGGATATTGCTCTGAACAACTGGGGCATTATAGAATACTGTGTCTAGAACTGGCAACAGGAGTTCATTGATAGAGACTCTGATATTTACGAGTTATAAGTCATTTTAAGTAACCCACTTGAAGTTTACTTTAATTTTCTTTGGGAGTTAAATGCATCCTGTAACCTTAAGCTTATGTTTAATTGTCTCCTGGGTGTGATCTAAGCTAGAGCTTAAGTGTTGCAGTAAAACATCCAGTCGCAGTTCCAGTATAAAACTATCCCACCAAATGCATCTATATCTATCCAGTGGCATTAATGGCAGCCTTCTTGTGGTCATCACCTTAGTCCTTGGGCTTAATAATGAATTTGAATTCTAGTTGGGGTAAAAGAGCTTACCCCAAGATTAGCATTAAAGAGACCTTACCAAAAACTGTATCCTACTGGCTTTCTTCACCTCACTAGCTGGAACCAACTGGCTTTCTTCACCTTGCTAGCTGGAACCAACTTCTTTAAGAGGCCACAAGTGTCCATGGGACACATTTAAGCAGACTCTAGAGACCTATCTTCCAATGTGAATTCTTGCCTAATCCCTATGATTCCTTCAAACTGGCTTTGTTTGGGGTAGGGAGTAAAGGTGCCTTCCTATTAGAAGGAGAGTGCAAACTAGGAATATGAGTAGAATTACATCTGTCTAAGAAAATGTAACTGAACTTTAGTTGTTTGAAATAACTTTGGGATTCCTGCAGGGATTGGAGATGAGCTGGTTTCACTGTACTTGTTGAAGTTGTTCCTCTTTGTTCCAAGGTATTAATATGAGGCAAAAGTCATTGAGATATAAATCCTGAAACTTATTCCCAGAGGGTTTATTTGCTGCCCTAACAAGAAGCTTCTACCAAAATACGATCTTTTTTTCTTTTTTTTTACAAAGCTGGTAGGAAACAGAAAGAAGGCTCCAGATAACCACATTGGACTACAATTCCCATTATTCATCTGCAATACGCTGGGAATAATAGCACTGTGAGAATGATGAAGCCTGCTTTAGGACATGGCTATGAAGCCCTATATCATTGTCTGGATCAGACTAATAAGCCTGCTTTAAGATGTACCATATCAGGCTTCAATTTGGGGGACGAAACGATTTTTATTTTGTATTGATTTTGCTTTTTCTGTTTTGTTGGGCCATTTTGCTAGGTCATTAGTGAAACACAAACAAAATGACTTCTCCAATGTACCAGTTTCCTATTAGTAAAACCGAGTGTTGGTTTGTAGACTGTTTTTAATTGTTGACTTGAGCAACACTGTTTAATGGCTTTTCGTTGCTTGATTTTATGTCAGCTGCCCCAGGAAAGATTGGTTGCTGCATTGTTGTATTTTGAAGTTTAGCCTTTCCAATTGTTTGTAGGGAAGCTTCAGTTCCCAACAGTATTACAGATAGGCCCTTGCTTTAATCTTCTTAGGTCCCTAGTCCCCAGCAAAAACTGAAATGGGATAAATAATGAAAAAAAAAAATTTTTTTTTTCACCAAGCAGTCTTGATCTGAAAAAGAACAGAACCCACCATTTCTTGGTACAGAATTAATTCTATAGCTTTGAGGTCTCGAAATTACCTCCCACGGTGCTTTCTGCACTTTGGAGTTGATACTGAACGTGGTAGCTTTACCATAGACTGAGTGCTGGGCCCTGCAGCGACCGTACAAATAGGGCCCTTGCTGTGTGCCAGGAAGGCCACCACCTTCCCTCTCTCAACTGGAGAGTTGAGGAAAAAATCTAATATTTCTAAATCCCCCTGGCCATTTTGGTTTAATCAGCTTAGCACTAATCACCTCTGAAGATGATGTTTTGTTCTTGTATGGATAAAAATAATAATCAAGATGAGTGGGTGGTGAGCCTGCAGAAGAGCTCTTTCCATTTTACAAGGACTTCTTGAGGAATCCTGTAGCTATTAAATCGGCTCAGGTTTCATTATTATTGGACCTTTTGGATTAATAAGGACCAGCTTGTCATCACCCCACTTGGGCTAATCAACAGCTGTGGAAAAATGAGAAGGGCTCATTTGGGCTCTTCTCATTTGGGTTTGGGGAAAGTGAGAAAACAAGAATTAAGAATCCTTTTTCTCAAGGTGGCATTGGAGGCTGATAAAGGATGATTGAATGAATAGTGGAGAGATGTTGTGCTTAGCAAGTCTTTTTCTAAACCATTTTCAAAAAATGAACAGCCGTGGTGTTTGCATAAGACATTGCACTTATGCTTTATTAATTCAAGGTTACAATTAGAATGTTATGCAAACTCAGTTCTTGCTAGTTTCTTTGTTTTGGACTAAGTACAAAGGTTTAAAGATAAATTGTGGTTTATTGAATTAAATATTATCAAACAAACTTAGCACAAAGTGTGAAGCTAGGTAATGTTTATAAATATTGGAAAGGCAGAGGGGTTGGGAGTTTTTTGTTTGTTTGTTTGCCTGTATGTTTGCCATTTTTTCTAAAACCTGGAATTTTGGGAGCATGAGAAAGGCTGAGGTTGGGAAACCCTAATACTTTAGAAAGTCTTATTCTTTTTTTCCTTGTTGTCCAAGATTTTGCAACCTTGGCATGGCAGAATGTACTATATAGGTTGTAATCTTGGAGCCCCTTGCTCTAATTAATTTAGTTTTAATTTTAATTTAAAAAGATAAAATTAAAATTCATAACCTAGCAATTTGACTTTTTATATACAGGTTATGACCAGAATTGAGCCCAAAATTTATGCTGCTAAGTAAAACATTTGTTCAGTGAGTTTGCCCCATTTTACGACTTTTCCTGCCACAGTTGTTAAATGAACCATTGCCTTTGTTAATGCAAAGTACAATTAAGTGAATTGTTGTACCAGTGGTAACATGGTTATTAAGTGAATCTGGATCCCCATTGACTTTGTCAGAAGGTCGCAAAAGCTGATCACACGATCCCAAGGACACTGCAATTGTCATAAATATGAACCACTTGCCAAGCATCTGAATTTTAATCGTGTGACTATGGGGATGCTATGAAAAAGTGTTGTAAGTCACTCTTTTCAGTGCTGTTTGTAATTTTGAACAGTCACCAAATGAACTGTTGTAAGTTGAGGACTACTTGTGATGAGTTACTACTGATAGGCAAGAAAAATTGGCTCACAAAAGCCAGTTTTGTGTGTGTCATAAATCTTAGATACTGTTCTATGGTTGTTCTAACCATGACTGACCCAATTCAGTACTACGCTTCTCTTTGGCTGGCTAGCCTAGAACAGGGCTGTCAAACTCGAGGCCAGCAGGCTGGATGTGTCATGCTCTGGCCACGCCCATGCCCAGTTTAGGGAAGAGGGGAAAAGTCATGGTACATCACATGATGATGCCGTGATGATGCGAGTTTGACACCTCTGGCTAGAACAAATGAATAGGCTCACAAACTTCTGATATAGGAATGAGCCATTACAAAATTTCCAGTGACTACTGCATATCAAATATAAGGCCTGTTGAATATTCTAATAGGGAATGAAGCCAGGAAATGAAGGCTTCTCTCAGATCCTTCATCCTGGTGGGAGACATAGTTTAAATTCATTGCTGGCGGGAAAATAGTTTAATCTCATTGGATGAGCCGTCTGACAGCTCCCTTTAAAAGGGAGAGCTGTCTGACAGGCAGACAGTGGGGTTGTACTCATCTACTCAATAAAAGAGCTGTTCGTACTGATCTCAGTATCCTGCCACTTCAATCTGCCCCTTATCTAACAAGGCCTATTTTGGCAAAATCTGTATTCAGATTATTGTGCCTTTCTCCTATCTGAGATATGAAATAGCCTGGACAGCTTTTCTTTACTCTTCTTCTGGTAACAAACAGATCTGACAGTTTGTTTTCCCCTAATTGTATTGCAAGCCCACATCTATTGCATGCTCTGCAGGAGGTCAGTCAGATGCTACCAGCCTATATTATTTATCTTTCCAGCTTCCTTTGCTTTACAGTAGGAAGTCACACGAATACCCAAGATTCCTTGGGGACTAAGCCAGGGATCTACCAGTGGGGCCACTTCTTTTTTAATCCAGAATAAATAAGGCAGGCAGGCAGCTAATTCAATTATGCCGGAATTGGTTGCTTATAGCTGTGGGCGGTTTTCTTCCTTGGGGTAATTCAATTTACAAAAGTATTGGCAAAGCAGAATTGATGTAGTGATCAGGATTCAGGGATATATATCCTATAAATAATTAGGGCTTTTGCACCCAGGTCACGCAAAATTAAAATGACACCAGAAGGAAACTTTGTCTTCTCCATGACTCACTCCTGAAATTTCATCGCTCAATCCCACTTAGCAAACTCATTACCTGTGATCTATACTGTAGCTAACAGGTTAAAGCTGCTCTTGGTAGCCATTTGCCTAAGTAAACTTACATTTAGGAACTAGGTTTGTGCAACAGTCCAAGTCATAGCGCAATCTCCTTACTTATAGCTAAGAACAATGTGTAAATACTGTAGTTACAAGAGAAAGAACATCTGTAGCTCGGGAGTGAACCATGGAGTTCTTGGTGCTCTCTGAGCTTGGCTTTTTGTTTTTAAATGTTTCATTACCCAACTAGGTAACACCATCAGTTTGAGTGCATCCACGAAAACCAAGGAGCAAGCACAAGACTTGATGAAAATTCAATCTCACAACACATGGACAAATTCAACCACAGTTTCAACTGAGAAATTATTAAACCAAGCTAAATGCCAGGGAATTCCCAGAAGCTCGGCATTCAGACAAATAAATCATCAATAGCCTTATAGAGATAAACAGCATTTATATATTTAAAAATGTAGAATGGAAACAAAAATACTAGAACGTATCCCATCTTGCAGTCAAGCATTCAGGTAAGCAGGATTAATGCCAAATGATCAGGCAGAAGACAATATTCTGATCAAGGAACCACTAAGGAAGAAAATCTACTCCTCCACCAAAACTGACAGGGCAAGCTAATATATACTCTATAAAGAGACACCAAATCCCACACTCCCCTGGACTAGTACAAATAACCAAACTTAGAGAGCATGAAGAATTCCGTATATTGTAGTTTATCATTCCTGTTTTGCAGTTTACTATCCGTGAATCCAACACCTTGTGGAGTATTCAAGAAACTATGTTTAAGCAAACAATGGCAGGGTTGATTGAGCACAGCCAGAGGGACTTCTGAGGAGACATAAAAAGGATGATAGCAGTTAAAATGACTCTTTTGCTTCATTAAGTCCAATGTCCAAAGCTTTGACTGATCAATAAAACTCTCCAAATAGAGTCTTCGAAGGATCATGTTCTTCTGTGAACCTGCTCAGTTGCACAGCCTTAGTGAATTCTGCCTTTCTTTGAAAAGAGAGTGAAGAGGCCAGTTTCATTCCTGGAGGCTGGGATCACCGAATTACTTAGTGCCTACTTAGGAGTCTAACTAAAAAGGTTTGTGCTGGTCTGTTTTGCTTAACATGTTATTCAACAAAGGCCCAGGGCAAAGCATAAGGGTGCCAAAATGATGATACCCACCCAGTGAGATTATCATGCAAATGCTGCCTTATATGCAAACATTTCATCATTTGCTTGCCAACCCTTTTTCCAGGCCCCATCTCAGTAGCCTCCAGAGTGGGGATAGAAGAGTAGGAAATACTGCATGCCCCCTAGACATGCATATGGCTCAATGCAACAAAAGAAATGGTGTAACTTGAGGCTTACTGTCCTCCTAGAAGAGAATGAGAAGGGGATGGGGAAAACCCTGCAGTTTTTCAGGGAAGGTAAAGAATTTTTGCATCCAATGAAAGAAGCACTTGTGGAGGCCTAAGAAGCTTCCCAAAAGATAGAGGCAGAGGGGATAGATAGGTTTTCGTGACATTTTCATGATAGATCTTCATGACATGGCATAAAGGCTGGGGTGCCAAGGAGGATTCTTGCTTTTTTAAAAATACATCAGCATTTTGTTAGTGATGATGTATCTGGACCCCTGAATGAAGAATTCTGCCATTAAGACTCAAGAAGAGTCTTAATGAGGAGGCCACAGGTTCTGCAAAGGTAGAATTGCTTTTTTGGCCCCAAGAAGAGGAGTGATGGTGATTGGACACTTTCTATTGAGGGGGACTGAACCAGCAGTCTTTCAGTTGGCCAGTCTATCAAGAGAAGCTTGACATGAAGATTTCCAAGACTCTTTAAACTGACAAATACTCTTGATCTCCATTACTCTGACTCTTGAATTACTCTTGATCTCCATGGAGACAAATGACACAGTCTTGAAGATATTGCAAAGGACTATGAACATCTGGACAGGAGGTGAAGGACCCAGGGAAAGGGGGTATTTTTCACTCCTTCTTGCTGGAAGCCCGAGGTCTGAAAAGGAGAAAAGAAGACTGTGAGAACTGGCTCTACAGATGGCACTACTTAGAGTGGTTTGGATTCTTTGATAATGGGTTACATTTCAGAGATTTAGGACTCTGGACCTTATGAGAACTAAGAAACAGAAGTTCAGAAGGTACCTTACCAATCTGATCCAGAGGGATTTAACTCAATCCTGAGTGGGAGGTGAGGGATCTCCCCCAAAATAGTACAATCCAAGTCCTAGGAATAGGACCTGTCCTAGAGCAGAGGTCTCCAAACTTGGCAACTTTAAGACTTGTGAACTTCGACTCCCAGAATTCTCCAGCCAGAATTCTCCAGCCAGAATTCTGGGAGTTGAAGTCCACAAGTCTTCAAGTTGCTAAATTTGGGGAACCCTATCCTAGAGGGACACACAAAAGCTCTTCCCATCAAGAACACTGTCCAATCCACTCCTTTTGAGATCCATAATCATTCCAAAGAAGGTTGCAGTTGCTACCAATCCTTCAAACTCAGTCCTGTCATTCTCCAATTCTAAGTCTATAATGGCAAAATAAAAAAACAGGAGACTTGGGAAAACTTGTCCTTTTAATTACACTCATTAGTCAAAAAGAGGCTACTAGTCTCTTTTTTATTTTCTTCCCAGTCCAATTAATGTTCTCATCATGCCATTTCTGTTCTGTTTTCCTCCCTCCTTTTTGCTGTTTCTGCTAGAAGTGTGAATGTTTCCTTTTTCCATGCAAGACAACAATGATTAGTTTATGCATATGAAGAATTAATTCAATAAATGAAACGTTTTATAGGAATTTCATTTTATTCAGTGATTGAAGACAACTTTTAAGTACAGGGAAAGGAAGAGGAACTGGAGAGAGAACTGGAGAGAGAAGAAAAGGAACAATAGCCCCATTTAGGTACTAGAGAACAAATTAAAGGCAAACAACCTTCTCAAATATGGGCCAGTCTTAATCTTCAGGCTTGTTGTTATAATGATTTATGGTATTCCAATATCTCAGGGGCTGCCACACAAAAGAGAGGGTCAATTTATACTCCAAACTGAAGGCAGAACAAGAAGTAATGAATGGAAACTAATCAAGGAGAGAATCAACCTAGAACTAAGGAGAAACTTTCTGACAGAACAATGAAGACGTTGTGGGGGCTCCAACATTGGGAGCTTTTAAAAAGAAATTGACCAACCATATGGCTGAAATGGTTGAGCAGGGGACTGGACTAGAAGACTTCCAGGGTCCCTTCCAATTCTATTATTCTGTTCTGTACCTTCTGGCCAATTCATTGTCCTCAGCTTTGGAGATAAGTGATTCCACCCACTCATTATTTGGCAGAGAGAACCCTGTTTTACTATTCACCCATTTTTCCACCCTTCTTCAAATGCTGTCAATGGTCTTAACTAATGAGGTCTCAACAGTTTATGAAAAAACAAATGTATTTGACTCTTTGAAATTGGAATTTAAACCATTTATTTATAAGCACAGCTGCAAGGGGATTTACATCCAGAATTCAATCTCTTAACTCTCTCAGAAATATGTTTTACCATCTCAGTTTATATTGAACAAATTTATCCTCGGGAATGAGAAAATCAGAAAGCCAAGCCGTTTAACTTTCCCCAACTTTCTGTTTAAAAGACAAATGTAAGAAAATGGATAGTAATTTCTCAACGCTGTAGATGAATGCTATCATTCTGAATGAAAAAAGGAATCCAATGTTAGTACAGTTGCTGTGTGTTGAACATTCTTTGATTCCTAATGATGTAAATACTATTTTAATTAAAAAACATTGTTGGAAGAAATAATCCTTCTGGGTTCGGTTCCAGGTGGGGAAAAAGACATTGGAATCATGGAAGTTGCTTGGAAAGAAAATGTATTGATGAACAGGATCACATGCGTTGGAGCTCTTGGGCAAAGTAAAGAGGAGAGATGCTGAGAATCCCTGGGTTTTATACCCTCTCTGGCTTTGAACTTCCTGGGGCACAGGAAGAATATCCTGATTGGTTGCCCTCAGAGGTCCTAGCTAGCTTTGTAGGTTGTCTGTGTGCTAAGTTTGGTTGAAACTTGGTGGGTGGTGCAATGAAGGGCAATTAAATGGCTCTGCCTGAAGGAGGTAGTTCTTTGTTATGTAGAATAGACTGGCCCAGGCCTTAATGGCCCATTAACAAAAGAGGGGGCTGAGTTTTTGCCTCTCTGAATTATTACTTCTCTTTTAGGGGAAATATTCTGTCTTGTTGATATTTCCTAGAATGTTTCATTTTTCTAGGAGAGGGGTGGGTACTAACTTCCCTCACCACTAAACACTGAGATTTCAGAAAATTGGAGCCATGTTCCAACTTGCACCTGACTATGGGGAAAGGTTAACAGATAATCAGAGTTGGAAGGGACCTTGTAGGTCATCTAGTCCAACCCCCTGCCCAAGCAGGAGACCCTACACCATTTCTGACAGATGGGAGTCCAGTCTCCTCTTGAAAGTCTCAAGTGATGATGCTCTCACAACTTCCAAGGGTAAGCTGTTCCATTGGTTGATTGTTCTCACTATCAGAAAGTTTCTCCTTATTTCCAGATTAAATCTCTCCTTGTTCAGTTTCTATCCATTATTCCTGTTATATATTTGAACATTTGAATTATACAATTTGATTGGCCCGTCAGACCGCAGGAAATTCGAAGAGCCGTCATTGGCCGTGAGCCGTGAGCAGCCGCTATAAAAGGGGCTGCCGTGACTCTGCAGCAGAGCTGTTACAGAGAGACTAATAAAAAGAGCTGAAGTCTGACTGGTCTCGAGTTGTCTTTCCCACAACTTAACAATTCCTTGTCTGGCCTTCGGGTGCTTTAGAACAGTGGTCGCCAACGGGCTGTGAGAAAATTTTGGTAGGCTGTGGAGAAATCTCACCCTCAGAGCACTCCCCCAAAGCAATTAATCCAGGCTGCGCAGAAACACAAGGCTGCGCTACGTACATGGCCGACGGGAACCCTCCCCGCCCACTCACTCCTTACCTGGCAAACTTGCCTGCTAAATTGCTATTTTTCCTTTTTCCAACCATCATCTGTTCTGCTGTGCTGGGAGATTTAGATTAGCTAGGAAGCAGGAAATGGTTGGATTTCTTGCTTTCTAGCTAGTCTTTAGATCTTCAGCTCTGCTTTTAAGCACAGCCGAACCTCCCTTAGGACTGAAGGTTCTATTATTCAGTGCAGACTCACAGCAAGCAAATTTTATGTGACAGTCTCAGGTAGCCGATGGCAGATAGATAGATCACTGAATGATTCTATGAGCAACTCAATCTGCCTGCCTGCTTTGCCTGATTTTGGGTAAAAGTTGCTCTTTTTTAAATAAATATTCAATATGTACAAATATGGTGTGTTGTGAGTTAATTTTGTGAGTTTACTTGCTAGCAAATTTTATGTGACAGACTGAGCTAGCCAGTGGCAGATAGTTAGATCTCTGAATGAATCTGTGGTTCTGTGAGCAACTCAATCTGCCTTCCTGCTTTGCCTGATTTTGGGTAAAAGTTGCTCTTTTTTTAAATAAAAAAATCAATATTTATATAAATATTGATAATATTTACATACAAGCCATGCCCAGCCAGTCACATGACCACCAAGCCACACCCACAAATTAGGCCATGCCCACAGAACTGGTTAGTGGTCCCTGGGATTTAAAATTATGAGTTTGGTGGTCCCTTAGGTCCAAAAGGTTGGCGACCCCTGCTTTAGAAAATAGCTTTAGAAAATAGGATGTTCCTGCCATTTCTTTTTTCTGCTGTTTCCCTTTCATGTTGCCTTCGTCTCATCCCAAGTCTGTGAGGCAGGCTTAAATCATTATTATGTTAGCCATACGTGTGTTAAAGCAGTGTTTTTCTCCTTATTCTGAGACCCTCCAAGCTCAGCCTCAAGATCTGTAAGGTTGGTTAGGCTTTGTCAGACACTGACTTGGACAGAAGTCAGGGAAGAGAAGCAAGAACAGCATCAGCAAATGGGGATACCCAAGATCCTGCCAGTCAAGTATTTTGCTAACTAAGTAGAGTGAAGAAATTAAAACTTTCCAGCTCAACAGTGGGGAAAATCAAGTTCGCATTGCACTAAAAAAAACAAAAAACCTCCTTGTTTAGATTTTGTTATGATAAACTGCCTCCACCTCGTGGAGCTAGTGGTGTGCTGCAACAAATAAAGTCCAGATTTCTCTTAGAAACCAAACACATTCACAATGGCGTTTGCTTTCACAGGTATGAGATTTCTTGATTCAGTGCAACTCTCCTAATTCTGTCTTAATGAAGGTCTATTTCTGGCGTCTCCAATTAAATGAGGAGAGGGTAAAAAAATGGTTCTATAAGAAGGGCAGCTGTCTATCAAAGTCTGTGTGATAAGTTAGATAAATATTATGGCCTCTGTTTCTATTAATGTCATTCTCATTTAGTATCTCTTTCTTTTTCTTCCCCCACCTTTATATACACAAGGCAAATCTCCAAATAGAGGATATAGCCTCTGATATTTTTAATGAACATTTCAGAACCCAGGAATACAAATTCCTGAGGACTAGCACCCCTCAAACTAGCAAAAATAAAAAAAAATAGCCTAAGCATGGACATTTCAAAAGCAGCAGGATTTGTGAATGAAAGCCATCCACTTTATCTACAAAAGATTCATTTCTTCCCTCTATTACAGGGTCCCCAAACCTGGCAACTTTAAGATTTGTGGACTTCAATTCCCAGAATTCTCTAGCCAGCATAGCTGATATAGCATAGCTGGCTGTAGAATTCTGGGAGTTGAAGTCCACAAGTCTTAAAGTTGCCAAGTTTGGAGACCTCTGATCTACTAGATACCTCTAAGCTGTCAGAAAAAGCATCTTTTTAGGTACAGGAGAAAGTACAGATCGCTTTGCCTCAGGAAGTAAGGAAAGTTTTCACAGGCAAAGCAAAGGCTCTGCAAAGATTGTTTGTCAAATGTGAAGTGTTTTCAACTTAGGTTCCTTTATTTTTAAAAAATGAAAATGCTAATCAAGTATCAAGACCAGGATCAGAAAAAGTTTCCAGCCTTCCTCCCAAATGTGAGGCTTTGTACACCAGAGTCATTTGTTTTTCCTTCTGCTTTATAACCTTATATAGTCACTTGGCAGGAGGTGGGATACACACATCTAACCCAATTCCTCTGGAGGAAATCTTGACATTCCTTTTCAGCCCACTGCATAGCTGTATTTGGTTGCCCCCCGCCCCCAAATTTCAGAGCTCCCCATTTATCAGGTAAAGGTTGTGACCCAGCATCTCTGCAGAGGGTGCACGGGAAGTCAAGAAACCTAGCAAGAATCCAGGAGCAAGTGGGGATTTACTGTCAAGGAATCCCATTTCTTTTGCTTCTGAGCCTGGATCTCTGCCAGCTGCCTCTGGTGAAGGGCAATACATGATCAGCCAGTCAAGAAGGAATTATGTTTATGGGCCTCTGAGTTTCAGCTCAGTAGTGGCATTCAAAATATTTTACTACTGGTTCTGTGCGCGTGGCTTGGTGGGCGTGGCTTGGTGGGCATGGCAAGGGAAGCACACTGTCTAATTCCCATTCCCACCCCAACCCACTAACCTGCTTTCCAGCTCCGTTCTCATGTGCAGGACAACCAAAGAAGACCCAGCCGGGGTCTCGGGAGGCAGAGAATAGATGGGGGCAGAGCCAGTCAGAGTTGGCATTTGCCGGTTCTCCGAACTACTCAAAATTTCCACTAGCGGTTCTCCAGAACTGGTCAGAACCTGCTGAATGCCACCTCTGTTTCAGCCTCATCTTGATTCAGAGCCTATCAAGTCCCTTCCTCGTTTGTCGCTTCACATTCTTGGAACTCCTTTGCAAAACGTCAAGCCAAAAGGCCTTGTCCAAAGGGCTTCCAACTTCACACTCAATGCGACGTGTCAGCAATCAGGATTCCAGCCAAAGAGTTTTTCTTGAAGAATTCCTGGGTAGAACTGGATTTGAAGACCCAACGGACACAGTCTGTCGCTTTATAAAATAGCTCAATATTCTCCTCAGCTTTTAAGGGCCCATTGGTCAGATATGCCCTGGGCAATCTCCTCACGTGACCCCCTGAGGCATGAATGAAGACCTTCCCCCAAGCCCTACCTCCTGAGAGATTTAACAGTGTGAGAAGACCTACTTGCTTAATCCATCATAGGGTTCTGCCTCTCTCCTTCACAAGCAGACTCATGTCTCTCCTTTAATTTGTAACCAGAACAATCTAGCCACGGTGGGGTTCATCCACCAGGTCATTGTTTTCTCTGTGCTCATAGAAATAAGGTGGGTTTGAAGAAGAAGGAAAAGACTGGTCTATTTTTGGTGGCAGAGGTGCCTTCAAGTTATCCTAGACTTATGACTACCTGGACAATTCCCTGCAGGGTTTGGGGGTTGTTGGGGTTTTTTTTTGACATTTTTTCAGAAATGGCTTTCAGAATCAAGAAGTGTCATTTTCAGCCTTTCTTCCTGGGACTGAGAGAGGTTGACTAGCCCAAGGTCATCCAGCTGAATTTATTCCTAAGGCAGGACAAAAACTCACAGCCTCCTGGTGCCTTTTAACCACCACATCAAACTGGCTCTCATTCTTGCTCTCTGTGGAAAAGTCCAACTAGGGAAGGATTCCGTCTAGATGATGCTGCCACCTGCGCCGCTGGGTGATGCCCCAGGAGGCCACCCATCCCTCCAACTGGGAATGAATCCGCAGCTGTTCTCGTCTACTTTTAGTTCAGTGGCACATCACATGTTTTGCAGGCAGTCCATCCCAGCTTCGGTCTCTCAGCTGAAAGGATCGCTGTCTGACCAACAGTCTGGCAAGCTGTTTGCCTGTCAGAAGAGTTCGTTCTGGGAAAGATGGGAAGCGCCATATGCTAATAGCCTAGATCAAGTTACATGCGCGCCCTCCCACCCACGCACCTTCCTGCCACACGAACTGTGCCAAAGTTAGTGAATTGGAAGAGATTCCCCAGGGGCGCTCGGCTGTCCCATCTTCATCGCTGTTAGCTCGGGGTGGTTTTTTTTTTTCTTTTGCATTGCCGCCGTTCTTGTATCAGCCGGCTATTTGCAAGCAGCCTGGAGCAGCAGCAAAAGGTCAGAGCAAATGTTTACATTTGCCAGACGGGTTTGGAAGACCGAGGGCGGGGGGAGGGGGGGGAGGTGTGTTGGCAAAGGTGATCAGCTGTCAGTGAAATTGGACTCACTGGAGGCCAGAGGGCGGGCTAGCAGAGGTGATCAACTATCGATGTAATTGGACTCACCACATCATTGCAAGGACTGCGAGGCAGGTTTGGACATCATTGCTAGGACTGCTAGGCAGGTTTAGGTTTCAGGCCTACTGTGCCCTGGAGGAATTGTGGCTTTTGTGAGGGTTTACTGTGGCCATTTCCAACGGCTTGTGCTGCTCTGGGAGGGAGCTGTGTAGACGCAAACTCTTTTTGCGTTTGAGCTGGTGGGAAGGACTCTGCTGTCTTGTTAGAGACTGACCCCCATTGGCAGATCCAGCTGTCTACCCAGGACAGCCTAAGCCTTTAAGGGAGGAAGCTAGAGGGAGCTTCAGGTGAGTTATGGGACAGGCCTCTTGCCCCTTGTCCCTGGCTTACCCTTGCTGGAGACAGTGATGAGAGAAACTTGGCCCTGCTGTCAGCTGGATCCAGGCCAAGCCATTTGTTTAGCTTCCCGGCTGGGGGTGAGGCGACAGCAGAAAGTTCCCTAGAGCAGGGCGGATGGGATGGTGCCTGTGTGTGTCTTGCTTTGAGCTTGAATAATGGCTGGGGGTCCCTTCAAGGAGCCACAAAATCAGAGGATGGCGAAGCTCCTTCGGGGCCGGAATATCTAACGTTGTGGAGGCTGCCGCGTCTCTGCACCCAGAGTGCCAACACATCAGGACGAGAGACTCAGAGGAACCGGAGGGAGGAGAGCTGACTTCTTGCAAAGAAGATGGACCCTAGCCAGGCTCCCTTCTGTGGCAGAAACAGTGTCCTTTCGGGCCCCTGTTTTCGCATGGCCTTGGGCATTTCTGGCTCCAGAGTCTAATTTAGCCTTTCGGCCATCAGCTACCATCCTTGGCTTCGTGCAGAGCTTTGGGGGCGGTGGCAGTGGTGGTGGCAACTGCCTGAGTTCTCTGCCACTGTGGAACAGCAGCTGTGATGTAAGTGGGAATGATTTCCCCCTGCTCCAAGCTCCACAACTCCCCGGGAGTTTCCCCATCCTCCAAGACCGGCAGCTCACCTGTCCTCTCCAAGAAAATGAGCATGATCCCCAATCTTCGTCTCCAGAGGAGGTTTACTGTGGCCCACCCGCTTTGGTAAGAGGATTTTGCGAGGTGGGGGGGAAGGACTTCTCTGGGGCCGTTGTATGCGCTCCTCATTCAGAGGTTTATAAAGATGAGCTGGAAGAAGGACAAACTAACATTCTAACCCAATATTCATCTTTTTCTAGCGGTAGATAATTAAACCTTTCTAGTAGCAATCCTCCCCTTTGTTTCCCAGTACTCACATATTCTCCACAAAGAATTTCCACTTAGCAGTTAAACCTGTTCTTCATGGATATGTTTCGCTCTCTTTTAAACTAGTCTCAAATAGCCTGTTGGGAGGAAAGGTTGCAGGTTGGCTCTCCACTGGATGAGAACAGGCCATCCTGTGTTGTCTTAAAAGGGGGGGAAAAATGTGTCCTTCTGTTTAAAATCCCATTTACCCATTTTCTGGACAAGTAAAGTTTATTCATGCTGAAAGTTTGTTAGACGCCTCTGCTGGTCCATAGGAGCAAATCAGTTGCAGGATAAATAGGTACCTTGGATCGGATCATCTTTTATGTTCTTTTATTATTAAACGGAACCTCCCACTGCAAAGACTCTCTATCTGGGAACATACAGTGGGAAAGAGCAGCTGTCTTCTTCCCTGCTTCTTCTGAGCTTCCTGCAGGCATTTTCTCTTTTAAGGCTTTTAGAAATTTGGGGGAGGGGGGAGCTGCCCTCCAAACAAAACAATAAATCAGCGTTTAAATAAGGAAATAAATCTGTTAAGTCTCTGATTGGGTAAAAAGGGATGTTTCAGATGTATTACAGTACTTTTTAGAATTTTTATGATTCTTGGCAACATAGATTTGTGTTTTGCCCCCCTTCTGCACTCTGTTTTAACTTTGGGAGGGAGGGAGGGATTGTCTCCCAAAGGGGAGAGAGATAACCTCGGTCCATTGTGAGATTCCGACATCTTACACAAACCACACACTCACATCTTGTCCCGGCCAAGTCCCTTCCAGCCGCATCAACAGCTATTTATAGGAGAGTTCCAGATTCCGAAAGTATCTTCCCCAATGGGGTCAGGAACAATTAAAGCAAACAAAGTGGGGTGGAATTCAAAACAAAAGTCAGGAGGGGATGGTCTGCCAAATGCTTTCCCTCCTTGGGTGAGTGAGTGGGATGGAGATTAGATTGAACTGCTCTTGTTGCGCTCATGAGGAAAGAGGAGGGGGGGGAAGTCCTCCTCCTCCGTTCACATACATACCTCCACACATCTGCTGCTGTTGTTCTGGGCCCTCGGTTTTTGGCTTCCCCAAAGCATCACGTGATATTTTGCGCATTCCTGGAACACAGTTTTAGAACCAGAGTATTTGGAAGGTGCCATTGAGGCCCGAAGGTCCAATTCCCTATATGGTGAGAAGATCCAGATTAAAGCATCCCCATTCAAGGGATCTTCCCAACCTGAATAGCTTTAGTGAATTGGGGGGGGGGGAGGCAGGCTCCTGTTTCCACACTCCAGTTGTTTCTTTTCTGTGTTAGGAATGTTTTTCTTAACATTCAGCAGCCATTACAGGTAGTCCTCAACTTATAGCTGTTCACTGAGTGACCATTCAAAGTTAACAATGGCACTGGAAAAAGTGACTGACAATTCACACGTATGACCGTTGCAGCATCCTCAGGGCCACACAATCAACATCCGGACACTTGGCAACCGTTGTGTATTTGTGACTGTTGCAGGGTCCCAGGGTCATGGGGTGACCTTCCCAGCCAGTTTCCAACAAGCAGAGTCAATGAGGGAAGCCAGATTTGCTTAACAGGGAAGTGACTAGTCATTCCCTTAACAACTATAGCAACAACAAAAAAATGATCATAAAATTGAGTGCAACCCACTTAACAACTGACTGAATTAGCATCCAAAATTCTGGTCCTAAATTGTGGTCGTAAGTTGAGGACTACCTGCATTCCACATCATTCTTTGTGGGGAAGATAGAGGTTTCTTAGCCTTTTTCTGCAGGTATTTTCAATGCGTCACTAATCGAGGCTAACTGTTCCCAGTTCTTCAGTCTCTTCTTGCAGCGCTTAAGGTAGGAACTGAATCAATGAAGAATTTAGTGGAGCTTTTTACTTCTCTTGATTTGAACATGTTTCTTTAAGTGGAAACGGCAGCGAGAGAAGCGGAAGGAAAGGACGTGCTAACATTTTCCTCATAGACTATACAGGCTTAGACCTGGATTTGTCAAAGCTGGAGATATCTTGGGTCCTTTCATCCAAACTTGCTGAACTTGATGATTAGGGAATTGGAGGCTAAAACATGTAAAGAACGGTTGCTGGAATTGGGTATGTCTAGTCTGGTGAAAAGAAGGAATAGGGGAGACATGATAGCAGTGTTTTGATATCTCAGGGGCTGCCACAAAGAAGAGGGAGTCAAGCTATTCTCCAAAGCACCTGAGGGCAGGACAAGAAGCAATGGGTGGAAACTAATCGAGGAGAGAAGCAACTTAGAACTAAGGAGAAATTTCCTGACAGTGAGAACAATTAATCAGTGGAACAATTTGCCTCCAGAAGTTGTGAATGCTCCAACACTGGAAGTTTTTAAAAAGATGTTAGATAACCATTTGTCTGAAATGGTGTAGGGTTCCCTGGCTAAGCAGGGGGTTGGACTAGAAGACCTCCAAGGTCCCTTCCAACTCTGTTATTCTATATTCTAAACTCCAGGCAGGTGCCTAAAGAAAGGAGCTGTAAGGGCTGTGTTCACAGAAAAGCCTTAATCAGTTCCGTTAAGAACTAACCCTGCATGTTCCCAATACAATTAACTTAGTTAGGATGGCATTGCCTTGTTTACCTTTTCATTTGAAGGCAGCTGATTTGGTTATTTTAGGGGTTGGGTGAACCTAGAAAACAAAATGTCTAAGGGAGTAGGGCAGGGGTCTCCAATCTTAGCCACTTTAAGACTTGACTTGTGGACTTCAATTCCCAGCAAAGCTGGCTGAGAAATTCTGGGAGTTGAAGTCCACAAGTCTTAAAGTAGCCAAGTTTTGAGACCCCTGGTGTAGGGTGTATAAAGGCCTTGCAGCTTAGCTTGATAACCTGGTTTACACCACAGGGAGCAGCAGCTGGATCCCTGTAACATGCCAAGTCACAGACAACCAAGAAAAAAAAAGTTGTGTGTCAGACAGATGACAAGGTGACCTTGCTCGCTCTTCCTGAAATGTGCCTTCTACCAGCGACTTCAAAAACAGCCATCTTGCCTTTGTTCAATCCGTGACTTTCTTGGCTTGTGAAGTAATATTTGGTTTGTTTGAGCTTGATTTTGGCATCAGGCCCACGCCTGAACTGCTGTTTTCCTACCAATTTTCAGGAACGTGGTTTTGTGTCCCTCTGTTTGAATGGAAACTGCATGACCAGAGGAAATCTACCTCCAGGGATAAACACTGGGCAGGGCTGATTCTTTCCACCCCTGCTTGTGATTTCCTGCCATTTGTGGGCTGCCCCGCAAATCATCCGATTTGCAGACGTCACTAAGCTGGTTGGAACAGCCAACACCCTAGATCAAGGGGGGATGTCAAACTCGCGGCATCACATTGTAGTTGTGTGACGTATCGTGGCTTTCCCCTCCTTCTCTAAACCAGGGGTAGGCGTGGCCAGGTCGTGAGGCATCCGGCCCATGGGCCACAAGTTTGACACCCCTGCCCTAGATGATAGCTCAAGATCCAGATGGATCTTGGCAGACTTGAACACTGGGCCCTATCTAACAAAATGAAATTCAATGTAGACAAAAGTAAAGTCTCACACTTAGGCATTAAAAAAGTGAAAGTACGCGTATAGATTAAGTGAAACCTGGCTTAACAGCCGTAACTGTGAGAGGGATCTTGGAATCCTAGTGGACAATCAATTAAATATGAGCCGGTAGTGTGCGGTGCCAGCCAAAAAAAGCCAATGGAATCCTAAATTGCATTAACAGAGGGATTGAATCAAGATCACGTGAGATGCTAGGCTATAAAGCCTTAGTAAGACCACACTTGGAATACTGCATCCAGTTTTTGTCCAGACACTGTAAAAAAGATGTTGAGACTCTAGAAAGAGTGCAAAGAAGAGCAACCAGGATGATTAGGGGACTGGAGACTAAGGCATATGAAGAACATTTACAGGAACTGGGCTTGGCTAGTCTAGTGAAGAGAAGAATCAGGGGAGACATGATAGCAGTCTTCCAGTATCTGGGGGGCTGTCACAGAGAGGAGGGGGAACAACTTATTTTCCAAAGCACCTGAAGGCCAGACAATAAACAATGATGGAAATTGATCAAGGAGAGAAGCAACCTAGGATTAAGGAGAAACTTCCCAACAGTGAGAACAATCAACCCGTGGAACCGCTTGCCTTCAGAAGTTGTGGGAGCTTCATCACTGGAGGCTTTCAAGAAGAGACTGGACAGCCACTTGTCAGAAATGGTATAGGGTCTCCAGCTTAAGCAGGGGGTTGGACTAGATGACCTACAAGTTCCCTTGTAGTGAGTTAGACCAACTGTGGAGTTAGTAAATGGACTTTCCAAAGCACTTGTGCTAGTGAAATGAAACCTCCCTGTACTGAAAATGTCTACCTCTGCCTGCCTTCATTGAACAAACTTTAATTATCAGGCAGCAAAGGGCTATTTATTTTAATTTTGCTTTTTTCACAATAGAAAGAAGCTTATTTATGGGGGTTTTCAGTCTCAGATGCTCACATGGCCTTAAGTTTTAGGTGCTTTGAAATGGAGATGGAGAAATTGTTGCTCTGTCTTAAACAGCATAAGGTATTTCTCACAAGTTATGTGCAATTATAATTATTAAGAAATAATAAGTGCTTATTACAGGAAATACTCGACTTACAATCATTTGTTTGGTGATCATTCAAAACTACAACACCGAAAAAAGTGATTTTTGGCCGTTTTCACACTTATGACCATTGCAGCATCCCCTCCGTCAGATGATCAAGATTCAAATGCTTGGCAACTGGTTCATATTTATGACGGTTGCAGTTTCCTGGTGTTCTGCGATCACCTTTTCTGATCTTCTGATAAGCAAAGTCAATGGGAAAACCAGATTTACCTAACAAACATGTTACTAACTTAAGACTGAACTGATTCTGTGCTGTCCCAGCCAGCCTATGGGAGTTGGCTAGTTACTTAGGAATTATGAGCTGTCCCCTTAAAGGAATGCATCATGGGAAATGTAGTTAAAGGTATCCTAGGAAATGTAGTTCATGTCACGTGGCTACATCTGCAATCCTGATTGGTCACTAAATTGACCCTCGAGGGGTTGAGGGAGGTTCCCTCCATTCTTGCCTGCACTCATGGACTGATAACGGCTTTCTTTCTATCGCTACGTGACGGGTTAGGAAAGAGCCATTTTTTACTTTTCTGTCCTATCTCATGCACAGAGGTGGATTTCTGTGCATGAGATAGGACAGAAAAGATTTCACTTAACAACTGTGGCAGGAAAGGTTGTAAAATGGGGCAAAATTCACCTTAAACAAGAATGGTCTGGCTTAGCAACATAAATTGTGGTTGTAAATTGAGGACTACCTCTATTCTCTGCCCCCTGCTTGTGAGCTTCCCAGGAGGCATCTGGTTGAGCATAGTATGAGACAGGATATTACCAGGATTAGCAACAAGATCCTGGACTAGATTTGACCCTATAGCCCTACGCTGATTAACAGCAGTCAAGTTAAAAGCACACCACCAGGCGATACCACGTTTCTGAGACCCGGATCTCTCTCTCTCTCTCTTTTTCTACTCTTTTCTTTTCCATTGAGCTGAGTCTCAACAAGGCTGCAGATTTCTGCAAACATCTGAAGCAGCTGCACACCTGAGCATGAGCAGAGTGCCTTTCCTTGAGGCCCGCTGATCCCCCTGTGCCATTGGGAGAGCGAAGGAAGGGCAGGGAGGGGCAAAGACTTTTCTGCTCAGGGCAGTCAAGGCCCAACGTAGCCACCATCATCTGGACTCCGTTCATTCAGGAACCGGGGTCTGACATTTCAGCGTGGCGAGAGCGACACAGGAAGCTCCCATCGCTTGGTTAGTCACCAGGATGAATTGTTCATCCAGAAGATTTTGATCCACAATGAAGGCTTTGTCCATGTTGTGCCACTGGGAGAAATGAACCAGAAAGAAAACAACAACCAGTTTTAAATGGAGTGGTTATTTTTATTTCTCCTTCTTTTTCTTTTTTCCTCCTTTAGTTTTTTGTTTTTTTGTGTTAGATTCATTCAAAAAAAACAACAACAACCCTCCACCGTCTTTTGGAAACTAGCTTCTGTCAGAGCAGATAGAAAGAAGGCCCTCTAAACGCGCCCCCCCCTGTCATTTGGGGTGTGGGGGTGACAGTCTGAAGCATATCTTGGCATTTCCAGAGTGTTTCCCCAAACCCCAGCCCCATCCTGCCCAAAGGCCCTTCATGATCCAGTTTGAGGCTTGTACTCCAGAAACAATTGACTGATTATCTCACCCTGCTGGGTTTCGGCACTGACGTGAGCCGGAGCAAACTGTTGAAAGGGTACCCATTGTTCCATACTCAACTGCATTTCATAGGAATGGGAGGCTGTCGGTGGTTATGGGGGGTTGATATGGGGACCTGGATACACTGTACAGAATCCCTTGGGCTTTAGGCACATCTGTGGCTTGCAAAGAGGATGTGGTCACATCCTCCAGAGGCCCTTCTTTTTAGGGAACATCCCTGGTAGGATTAGTTCAAATGATAAATCCTCCTTTTAAGGGTCTTTCACCCCATCCATCCTCCTCCCTTCCTCAGTCCCGTTCTGGTTTTTAAGCCAACTGCACTGGTCACTCAAAGCTGTACAGTGTAACCGAATGAAAATGGTCTTGCAAGTATAGGGCAAAGGGAGAAACTGTCCATAGTTTGCTGGACTATTAACTTCAGATCCGCCTTGCTAGCAGTGAGAAAGATGGAGGATCTAGGTGTGTAACCATCTGGGAGATGGACCCTCCCTCTCATGTACTGGCCAGTGTGTTTGGGGCTATTTTAGTCGATCTGAATAGATTTCTCAGGGACACAGTGGCTCAGTGACTAAGACACCGAGCTTGGCAGTTTGGCAGTTTAAATCCCTAGCGCCGCATAACGGAGTGAGCTCCCGTGACTTGTCCCAGCTTCTGCCAACCTAGCAGTTCGAAAGCATGTAAAAATGCAAGTAGGAAAATAGGGACCACTTTGGTGAGAAGTTAACAGCCTTCCACGCGCCTTTGGCATTTAGTCATGCCAGTCACATGACCACGGAGATGTCTTCGGACAGCGCTGGCTCTTTGGCTTTGTAACGGAGCAACACCCCCTAGAGCCAGAAACGATTAGCACGTATGTGCAAGGGGAACTTTTACCTTTAACCTAAATAGACTTCAGTGTGGTCAGTTGCTTTTAGCTCTTCTGAACCCAAATGAAGACAGGTTAATAAATTATCCAATTCTCATTTAATGAGAAGGTTTGGGTGGGCTAATCTTTCTAGGGAAGAAGGGTGAGTAGCCCCAGGGGGAGAGGGGCTGGCAATTGTGTCTTGTGCAATTCTACTACTTGTAGCTATTTATGTTCCACAAAGCTTTCTGAAAAGAGCAGATAAAAGATGTTAAAAGGTTAAGGAACACTGGGAGAAGACAGCCAATTCTCTTTGTTGCTTTAAGGATAGATACAGGGCAGCTGCAGAATCTAGTAGAAAAGAAGGGGAGCGAAAAGACAAGATGAGTAAGAAAGGGGTGACTTTGTCAAGTTCTGCTTGTTTCTGAATTTTTCATTCTCTTTTCAATGTTGGGCTTGAATTATGTTAGAAGGCAGTTTTCCTTAACCATAAACCATGCAAATATCTGGGACTGAACTACTTAAGATCCTTAGTTGTGGTGTTGAATGGGTGATGGCCGTTGTAGTCCAGTACTTTTGAAAGGTGCAACTTTGGAGAAAGATAATGCTAGTGAGAGAAGTTAGGAATTGCAGTCCAACCCATCTGGAGGTCTGTTAAAGAGGAATACCGAGTTCCTGAACTGAATTTTTAATCAATAGAACTTTTTGGAAATGACAAAAATGGGAAGCAGTTTGATTTGTTGTTGCTAAAGATGTCAGCTAGCAAGGTTTTTTCCCGTTTTAGACGTGAGAAAAAATATGTGTGTATGCCTGTGTGCCAGTGCCCGTGATGCCAATATAGAAATATATCAGTGTTTCTTAACTTTTGCAACTTCGTTATGGGTAGATTCAACTCCTAGAATTCTGACTGGGGAATTCTGGGAGTTGAAGTCCACATCTTAAAGTTGCAAAGTTTGAGAAACACCATTCTGTGCAGTATTTAGAGCAGTGTGTCTTTGAATACCAGTTGCTGAGAGAAACTATCTGGAAAAATTGTTGCCTCTATGGCCACACAAGGCACTTCCTGAAGCTGCTTGGTTGATCCTCAGGATAAATAGTGCACTGGATTAAACAGTCCTCAGCCTGATCCAACAAATTCTTGTTTTCCTAGAAAAGATTCAAATCAGCTAATAACTAGAAGTAATACCTTCAAAATAATCGGCAATGATTGCTAAGACTAGAACTTCCCTATTCAGAAGCAGCCTACCTCTGTGTATCAACTTTTGGACAACAAGCAAGGAGGTTGTTTAACTTAGCCCTGCTTGAATATGTCTAATCAGGGAAGAGAAAGTGGGTAAATTATATTAACAGATTTAACAGATTAACAGAGTTGGAAGGGACATTGTAGGTCTTCTAGTCCAGTGGTTGCCAATCAGTGGGCCAGGGATCACTGGTGGTCCGTGAGAAAATTTTGGTGGTCCACAGAGAAATGTCACCCCCAAAGCACCCCCTCCCAAAGCAATTAATCCAGGCTGTGCGGGAACACAAGGCTGCTTTTGGCTGCAGCAAGGAAAGCAGCAAAAGTCTTTCTTTCTTTCCCCCAAACTCTGCCAGAAATGAGTCTTTGGGACACTATAAGGCATCCTGCTCCAAGAGGCTGTGCCGGCGCAATAAGTCTCACAAAGACTCATTTCTGGCGGAGTTTGGGGGAGAAAAAGAAAGACTTCTGCTGCTTCTGCTGCTTTCCTTGCATGAAGCCAAAAGTCTCTCTCTCTCTTTCCCCCTAAGAATGGAGCTGGAGGCGGTATCTTGCAGTCCCAAATAAAGAATGATCGATCGGTAGGAAAACGGGGTAGGGAATTTTCTTGCAGCCTTTTGGGGGGATTTTCCCAGGGTCTCTGCTGCTTTCTGCAGAGACCCTGGGAAAACGTCAGCAAGCCCCCATAAGTCAAAATTCATATTAGTGGTCCGCAGAATTTAAAATAATGAGTTTGGTGGTCCCTGAAATCCAAAAGGTTGGTGACCCCTGATCTAGTCCGACCCCCCACTCCAGCATGAGATCCTATACCAGGTGTCCACAAACTTGGCAACTTTAAGACTTGTGGACTTGTCCACAAGTCTTAAAGTTGCCAAGTTTGGAGACCTCTGCCCTACACCATTTCTGAAATGGCGGCCCAATCTCTTCTTGAAAGTCTATTTCTGATCGAGCACAGCTTTTATGTTTTTTTTTAAATAAATGGTACTTATTATTGTTAAGTTCTCATGCTGTCCTGTCAGGGATTGGTCCTGAGGAATGTTATGAGGTAAGCAAAGATGCCTCGGGAACTCTCTCTGAACTTTCACCTCATGGCATCTTGATGGCCTCCTGCTCCTTCCCTACTTAATTGGCTAAAGTTATTCAGCACACCCAAAACATTTTCTGGAGTTTTCCAGAACTCATTGTACTTACACTCCTCGTGATCCTTCCAAGAAGCCTCTGAAACAGACCAGTTGATGGTTGTTTTTATTGCAAAGGTGAGGCGGATGAATTAGCTGCTTGTGCTCACCTGATCTGAGTTCATGGCAGGAGTGAGCTGCAGACAAGAGGTGAGGTGTAAACATCTCGATTTTCAGCTCATTCCAATGCTAAGCTCTGTCCCATCCTTTGAGTCATTAGAGTTTCAAGGGAATGAATTCATTCCAGGGCTGGATGGGATGACCTCCAAATGTCCTCAGTGAGAAGTTTCCTCAGATTCATGATGTCTATAACACCTGTGGTTCTTGGCACGCCGCCGTTCCCCACTGCCTTCTTTTTCTGACTCCCTGGTGGGGCACACACTTTTTTCTCACGGCATCATGGAAACAGGACAAGAGCCAAGATGCATAAGTCATTCTGGCCAGTCGAGACAGTTACATTGGACAGAATCAAAGACTTAAAACTGTTTGGGGGGGTGGGGGAGCAAGATTGGAGGGGAAGCTAAAATGTGTGTAAAAATTAGGGGGAAAACATGTGCCTGTTACACAAAAAGTAGGGGGAAAGAAGCATTTCTCTCTCAGTAATGCTAGTGAGCGCTGCGAGTTGTTTAGTGAAAGCCTTCGCCAAATGATGTGCCACAAAACACAGTGATAATGTCAGAGCTTCAGCCAAGTCCTGGTAATAAATAACCGAATAACAGAGCTGGAAGGGACCTTGGAGGTCTTCTAGTCCAACCCCCTGCTCATGCAGGAAACTCTATACTATTTCAGAGAAAGGTTGTCCAATCTCTTCTTAAAAGCCTCCAGTATTGGAATACCCAAAACTTCTGGTAGCGAATCTCAAGCAACTGGATTTTCTGATTTTTCTTGGAAGACATTTTGCTTCTCATCCTCCAATCTTCCAAGAAAAACCAGAAAGTCCAGTTGCCTCTTGAAAATGCATCTTTGGGGTAACTATGACCTGGATGACTGGGGATCTCCATGGACATTCTGGTGGCAAACCATTCCACTGATTAATTGTTGTTCTAGTTGTTTAGCTTTCAGGAAATTTCTTCTTAGCTCTAGGTTAATTCTCTCCTTGATTAGTTTCCGTCCGTTGCTTCTTGTTTTTCACAAATAAGCTACTCTTTCTCACAAAAATATCTAAGTATAAACTCATATACTTTCCTCTCTCTTCTAGAAGAGGTGACATAAGGAGGAGGAGATCAGTGGAGGGGAAGAATAACAGAAAAGAAAAGCAAGAGAGCTCCCAAGTTTATAAGAGATGCCATGAATGAGTTGGGTGTCCATACAGATTTTCTTAATAAAACAAAATGCATTCCAACCTTACAAAAAGAGTTGAATTCATCAAGCAAACAAAGTTCTTATCTCTCCCCACCCACTCACACAAAAGAGGTAACCTTCAGGCTAATCTTTTAAGGTTGCCTATGCTTTTCAGCATGCTTATGCTGAATATACCCTCATTTGCACCATATTTTTATTTTCAACCACTTGTTTAGTTCTTAGTAGGGGAATGTAAGAAGACCTCCTCAATTCTGTTAATTACTTGGGGGAAAACACTAGAAGGTAAAAGTTTCCCTGGAGTTTCTTGACTATAAGACCCCTGCCTTTTTCTGATTTTTTTTTCTAAAGTTCCAGTCTAGCCTATACCGTGGGATTTCTTGTTGGTCTTCCTCCAAAATACCACCCATCCATCTTACTTTGCTTTTTGACGATTAGCCAAGATCAACTGAGTGTTGGCACTTTCTGTGATATTTTTATTTTATTCTTTTATTCCACCTTTATTATTTTTATAAACAACTCAAGGCAGTATGCGTACCTAATATGCCTCTTTCCTCCTTCCATCCTGTCAGGTGGTTTGGGCTGAGAGAGTGACTGGTCTAAAGTCACCTAACTGGCTTTTATGGCTAAGGCAGGAATAGAACTTGCAGTCTTCTGCTTTCTAGCTTGGCTGTCTTAACCACGAGACCAAATGTGTAAAGATGTGTAAAATGACTTTCCATCCATCTTTTATTTCTGGCAACTGTTTTCAGAAGTGTCCAGAAAGTGGTCAGGATCCTCACCCTGCCTATATCCTGGACTTCTGCATCTTTCCATTGGAGTTGCTGGCAGCATTGGTTTAATTGTGACAGGAGGCAGTCAGTCATAAGGCTGGAAGGGACGCCTTCTAGCCCAACCCAAGGAGGAGTCCTCATACCATCTCAGACAGGTGGTTGTCCAATCTTTTCCTGAAAACCTCCAACAACGGAGCACTCACAATTCCCAGAGACACATTGTTCCACTGTTTAATAGTCCTTACTATCAGGAAAGTCCATTTCCGTATTAGATCTCCCTCCATCCTTCTTCAACTCCTCCAAATTTAAGTAATGAGCACGCTCCTTGTGGTCACCCTCATTTTTTAGAAACCTACTCTTTCTGGAATTCCAGCTCCATTTTTTTAAAAAAAAATCACTCCAGGTAGCTGCTTTGCAATGTTCTTCATTTCAAAGGATTCAGTGATTCCTCATGGAGAGACCGGCCTCTGCTTCAACAATCTCAGAATCGGATATGTTGATTAGACGAAGAGGTCTTCCAACGTGAGCGTGGAAGAAAGCCCTGTCCCTTAACTTTAACTTAGCTTACCTGTCAAACCCACAAATAAAACTAAAAAAAAATTACTTCTGTGTGTTTTATCCCCCAATTTAAAAAATGTAGAGAAAGAAGTGACAGTGAAAAAGAGACAGAAAAATGTTGTTTATGACCCAGGCATAAACACAATGTCCTTTAAAAGCGGAAAGGTTAATTTTTAGCAATTTCTCCATGCATCTCATACCTCTGTGTTATGGCAAAGTAAACATATACAGGTAATCCTCGACTTACAAACAGTTCTTTTAATGACTGTTCAAAGTTACAACGGCCCTGAAAAATGTGACTTATGACCATTTTTCATAGTAACAAACCTTTGCAGCATCTCCACAATCATACGGATCAAAATTCAGATGTTTGGCAAATGGTTCATACTTACGACATTTGTGGTTGTCCTGGGATCACTTGATCCCCTTTTGCGAGCTTCTGACAAGCAAAGTCAATGGGGAAGCCAGATTCCCTTAACAACCAGGTTGCTAACTTATCAACTGCAGTGATTCACTTAACAACAGTGGCAAAAAAAAGTTGTAAAATGGGGCAAAACTCACTTAACAAATGTCTCACTTATGACAGAAATTTTGGGCTCAATTTTAGTTGTAAGTCGAGGAATACCTGTAGGATGCATTACTAGTCTCAAAACTACTATCTCAGAAGCCCTCTTCATCTATACACCCTAGCTCTGCCTCTTGCTTTGGTGATAATTAGTGCTAGCATTACCTGAAGTATCTTCCAAAGCAGCTCCTCACTTTTTATTTATTTTATTTTTATTTATTTGATTTGATTTGTCAATTGCTTACAAGATAATGGGTATAAGTATAAACATAGTTATGAATACATGGATACATATAAGAAAAATAAAAAATAAAAGAAACAATATAGGACAGGGACGGTAAGCACGTTGGTGGGCTTATGCCTGCCCCCTACAGACCTCTTAGGAAAGGGGTGAGGTCAATAGTAGAAAGTCTAAGGTTAAAGTTTTTGGAGTTTGGGGAAGAAACCACAGAGTCAGGTAGAGGATTTCAGACATTGACCACTCTGTTGCTGAAGTCGTATTTCCTGCAATCAAGTTTGGTTTGGTTAACCATGAGTTTGTATCTGTTGTGTGCTCTTGTATTGTTATGGTTGAAGCTGAAGTATTCATTGACAGGTAGGACATTGCAATGTATGATTTTATATACCATACTTAGATCGGACCAAAGGCGGCATAGTTCTAGGTTTTCTAGGCCTAGAATTTCAAGTCTGGTGGCATATGGTATTCTGCAATGAGTAGAGGAGTGGAGAACTCGTCTTGTGAAATATTTCTGGACTTTCTCTACTGTGTTAATATCAGATATGTAATGTGGGTTCCAGACTGATGAGCTGTATTCAAGTATTGGTCTAGCAAATGTTTTATATGCTCTAGTTAGTAGTGTGATATTACCAGAGAAAAAGTTATGTAGGATTAAGTTAACAACTCTTAATGCCTTTTTGGCTATGTAGTTACAGTGGGCTCTGGCACTTAGACCATTAGAAATGAGTACTCCAAGGTCCTTGACAGAGTTTGGATCATCAACAAGGTCTTGATTATTCAGCTTGTATTTTATTTTCTGATTTATTTTGCCAATATGTAATGTATTTTCATTCTCCCCCTAATGTTGGAGTGCATGAGAACAAAGATGAGTCTTACAACCTCAGTTGCTTTATTGGCAAATAAAAAGGAAAGCAAAATAAAGTCAATAGCACCACATTCTGGTCTTCTAGTGTCGTGGCTAGAAAAATCGATCTTTTTTCTGTCTCTCCTTCAGAAGATAGACCAATCTCACAAGAGAGAAATAAAATAAAATTGTATGAAAAAGAAAAACAAATGTAAAAATCCCCTTTTGGCTTTATATGTATGCAAAAATATTCAGTAACAAAAGATATGAAAATATACAGCTGTTCAAACCTCAGCAACTGTAAAGAATAAGCCCTCTAAAAGAAAACTAAGAAGGAAAATATAGGGCTTTAGGCAGAATGTAAAATTGATCTGCTCCTAATTTAGAGATAGCTGCACTATAAAGCAACTGCAAATTGCATAAAACAAGCAAATTACTGGTTTTACACAAAGAACATCAATACAAGAGACAAAATATTAGACTTGAATACTATTAAACAAGGTAACAAAAATTAAAATTAATGCACAATACACTTGTTATCTATTTCTTAGGATCATCTAATACTTGAGGCTAGAGTCCACTTGCTTGGACCTTTTCCAGATTTTTGGGAGTTTTCCTTTTAACAGTTGCTCAGGAAGATGCTACTCCCCCTGCACATGTGCCCACGCCCCCAGGTATGCACCCGCACCCCCCACACATGTGCACGCCTGCACCCTCATGCACCGTGCTCCCACGTATGCGTGGCAGAGACCCAAAGGCCAGCTGACCAGCGGGAGGTGTGTGTGCATGCGCAGTGGACCTGAGCTGGGGTGACAGCGCACATGCCCATAGAGAGGGCTCTGCGTGCCACCTTGACATGTGTGCCATAGGTTCGCCACCACTGGTTTAGTCCATACAACCATATACATATGCGCCATGGTGGTGCAGTGGTTAGAATGCAGTACTGCAGGCTACCTGGAATTTGGCAGTTTGAATCTCACTGGGCTCAAGGTTCAGCCTTCCATCCTTCCAAGGTTGGTAAAACCCAGATTGTTGGAGAAAATATGCTGACTCTGTAAACTGCTTAGAGAGGGCTGTAAAGTGGTAAAGTGGTATATAAGTCTAAGTGCTATTCATATGTATGCTTGTTTGTAGTTACAGAAGCTTTATTTATTTATTAAATTTATATGCAGTCCCCCTCACTATTGAGGTGACTAGTAGTCATTCACTATTGGGCAGCTAGTACTCCTTTTTCAGATTAGTCTGAAATTTTATGGATAGTCCCCAATTTACAATTGTAATTGAGCTCCAAATTATGGTTATAAATGCCAGTCGTTAATGAGGTCCTCACATGACCGCACCTGATTTTAAAAGCTTTTTTGCGGCAGTCATTAAGTGAATGCAGTGGATGTAGAGTGAACACCACAATCATTAAGCAAAGTCTGTGACTGTTAAATGATCCCATGGTCTGCAATGCATAGTTTTTGATGGAAGCTGGAGTAAGTATCAGTGTCTCGCAAAAAAATATTGGGGTCACTTGACTATGGGATGCTGCAAACAGCCATAAATATTTAAAATGAAAATATCTACAGACCCCTCACATCCCGGACATAAAGTGCTTCAACTCCTTCCCTCAAAACAACGCCATAGAGCACTGCATACCAGAACAACTAGACACAAGGACAGTTTTTCCCCAAAAGGCATCACCCTGCTAAACAAATAATTCCCTCAACACTGTCCAACTATTTACAAAGTCTGCACTACTATTACTATTAATGTTCTCATCACTCCTTATCACCCATCCCCTCCCACTTGTGACTGTATGACTGTAACTTTGTCGCTTGTATCCTTACGATTTATATTGACTGTTTCCTAGTATGATTTGATTGCTTCTTGTACCCTATGACTATCATTAAGTGTTGCACCTTATGATTCTTGACTCCTGACAAATGTATCTTTTCTTTTATGTACACTGAGAGCATTTGCACCAAGACAAATTCCTTTTGTGTCCAATCACATTGGCCAATAAACCTATCCTATTCTATTCTATTCTGTTCTAGTCTAGTCTAGTCTAGTCTAGTCTAGCCTAGCCTAGCCTAGCCTAGCCTAGTCTAGTCTAGTCTAGTCTAGTCTAGTCTATAAATGCAGGCTATTTGCCAAATGCCCAAAATGACCTTGGGAGAGGTAAGTGGCCTTTGGAACTTCAAATCCAAAGAAAGGTGGTCTGTTGTAACTTTGAATAATTGAGCAGTTGTTGACGAGTACCTGTAATTTCACTGGAGGCTTAGTCTATAGTATGAGCCATGATTGCCATCTTCTTTAAAAACAAAATGTCCCTCTCAGCAGCAAAAGACACAGCAAAGCAACTGGAGCAATTGTTTTACATTTTGGGGTTCCCTTTTTGTCTTTCTACAGCTTTGATGTCGAGAATGGCTTCTCTTCAGGACGAAGTCCCCTTGGTTCCCAGACCAATCTTGGTCTGGGACTTGTTTTACAAGGCACAACGCCCCACAGCCAACGTCGGGAGTCCTTCCTCTACCGATCAGACAGCGACTATGACCTCTCCCCGAAAGCCATGTCCCGCAATTCCTCCATCAGCAGTGACATGTAAGCAGAGATAACCCCGATACATTTTTCCGTCTTTTGCTAGCAGAAAGTGAGTCTCATCAAATCACACGAAGCCCATTTCTTCGACATCCTCCATTATGTAGAATTTCTCGATGCCCCTCTTCTGCCTGTAAAACCAGAGCCACGCTAATCAGTGTGTCTCCAAGGGACAACACTGTGACTTGGGATGTTTGCAGTCCAGCTGCTGTAAGTCTAGTGGTCAGTCTGGCTGGGATTAAAGAAAGAGCGCAGAAGAATTCTGTTTCTTTAAGAATTCTGATATTTGCAACTAGAATAACCCTCCTCAGCTTCCCATTCTTTTACGTTTGGGAACAAATCCCTTGTCAAGTTCAGTGGATTTCATGCAAGGCAGTGGGACAGAGTCTTATGAAATGATACAGGGTGGGTTCTGATCCAGGTTTCTGATTTCACCTGGGATATGTTGAAAGATCTGCCATAATATGGAAAAGAAATTCCAAGGCCATCTATACATACCAGGGCAGTTACTCTAGGTTAGCTGAGGACAGGGATGTAATCTGGATAGGGTGCTCAGTATGGCACTTCATGCTGGGTTCAGAAATTGAATCCACTTTTTGGACTTTGTAGCCATTAACATCCTTCTCTTCTCCCCCTCACAGGCATGGAGAAGACTTGATAGTTACTCCTTTTGCACAGGTAGGTGTTCTCTTTAAGGGCTGAAAGTTGTCCACCCGTGTCAATCTTGGCATGCTCTGCCCCTGTGCCCAGTTAAGAACATGTTCAGAATCATAATGATAATGTTGGCTTTCTCCAACCTGATATGTTAAAACTCCCCACCCCAAGTCACTATTGTTGTGAATTGTAGCCTCATTTCTCTGGAAAGCATCAGAATGGGAGGACGGGTTGTCCCTCATGGACCCTTCCTCACTTTTTAATTATATTTTTGAACTCTTTCTAAAAGCTATTTAACTTGTTGACCATAGTCACGTAACAGAGCTAGATATTTGGGGAATTAATGCTGCATAATTGTTTTTTATCTGTTTGTTTTTTATCTTCCTTATTCTTCCCCCCAAATTTATATGTGTAAAAATAATGAATTTCTCTGCTTCCACCATGCTATGCATAGCTTTTCGCTTGGAGAGGGTTGTAAAGCACTATGAAGCGGTATATAAGTCTAAGTGCTATTGCTATTTTCAGGTGTCCACTCTGCATCCCATGGATTTTTATCAACCTTCTTGCTGCCCTTAATATACATACCTCACATACAGGTAGTTCTTGACTTACAACCCTTTGTTTAATGACTGTTAAACAGCATTGAAAAAAGGTGACTTATGACCAGCCCTCACACTTTTCACCCTCACAGCATCCCCACAAATGTGATCAAAATTCAGGCATTTGACAACTGGCATGTATTTACAACGGTTGCAGTCTCCTGAGGTCACTTCCAACAAGCAAAGTCAATGGTGGAAGCTGGATTCACTTAATGACCGTATGATTCAACTGCAGTGATTTAATAACTTGCAAAAAAAAAAAAGGCTGGTAAAATCAGGCACGACTCACTTAACAGCCTGTTTGCTTAGCAATGGAAATTCTGGTCCCCATTTGTAATTCAAGGATTACCTGTTATATGGACTGGCATTCCCATACCCCTTTTTTGGGATATCTCACTGTTCTGTAACAGAGTTCTGCAGGAGGAAAACATTTGGTCTCTTAAAAGAAGGGAAGTACATGGAAGAGTGAATTCACCACCTGGAGTGAGCAAGCAATTTTTCCCTCCTGGGATCCAGAGTTTTGGTACTATCTGGGAAGGAAGGTTAAAAACAGCCTCACCCTCTCCTTAATCAGAGAAGCAAGAGAAAAACTTGGATTTCTGGTAGTTGCAAGACCATTGAGAGGCAGAGTTGAGAGCTGGGGAAGAAAAGAGATTGACTAAAGACCGCAAACCCACACCTGCAAACACCACAGTATTCTCTAAAGCAGGGGTCTCCAACCTTGGCAACTTTAAGCCTGGCGGACTCCCAGAATTCCCTAGCCAGCTTAAAGTTGCCAAGGTTGGAGACCCCTGCTCTAAAGGAGGAAGGGAGTTTCAAAATTTGTATGAAGGGAGGCCTCCTAAGTGATTACATCCTTTTGGGCTTGGATTATATAACCTGGTCAGTTAAAGACCAAGAGCATAAAATATGTGAGACCAATTCCATAGTAGCCTCTTAAAACCCATGGTGGGATCGACCCTGAGGCCACCACCTCGTAGTCATAGGAGGCCAAACTTATTATGAAGTGCAGCGAATCCTCAATTTGAGGTGGCACACAAGACAACTCCAATATTTAATCAAGTGGAAGGGCTGCCTCTTATCAGAGGCATCTTGGGTAAAAAGAGTAGGAATGTCCAAGCCGATCGCCTTGTAGCAAGATTCCATGCAGAAAATCCAACCAAGCCAGGGGTGGTGATTCGTGAACATAAGTTCTAGACCTGCAATAAATTTGTTTTCTTTTTCTGCTGTAAAGGTAACCTTCAAAAAGTTAGGGGAGCTGAATGTCAACTAAAAATACTTCTTTGGTCTTTTTAGTTGTCAGCAAAAAGGGAGTGGGGAAAGCAGCGCATTCCTTAAAGGCTTCAGATAATGGCTTTGGCAACTGGCGGGCAAAATTATGACTGGAGAGCATGATTGATGACGCCTGGCTATGGATGTGTCTCATTGGAGAACATACATCCAGGGGGTGGGGGGAAGACCAGGGTCAAGGGTGAAATGAATGACGTGTCAAAGTCGGCTGCAATCGGGTAACACCGACACGTCAACTCCTAATAAATCAATCTTTTTTTACTCAGAGATGCGGCTAGAGACTTATGATTTGAATGGGGGTGCATGTTGGAGTCCTGACAGCCATATATGGTTGATTCTGAGGGATGCTCTTCTTCCCCCACTTACAGGTCTTGGCCAGCCTGAGGACAGTTCGTAGCAACTTTGCTGTCTTGACCCACCTCCGGGAACATGTCTGCAACAAGTGAGTGACGGGTTCGGGGTCGGGGGAAAGGGAGGAAGGAATCATGTGGGGACTGGGCAATTAAAAGGGTGGTGAAACTGTGCCCCACTTTGGCATCCAATCAACCTGCAGAAACCCTTTTTACGATCCTGTAGCTTTCTCTGCATGATGGTTTGGTAAAGCAAAAGTGCATATAGAAGGAAGGCACCGTCTCTGGGGTCTCGTCTTTTTGTCCTCCCTCTCGGGGACAAAGATACCTCAAGTACCGTTTGTAAGGACCATGTTCTCATGACACTCGGTCTGCTGCAGAAATAGAAGCTGTTACAGTGAAATTTTCTCCATTCTCCTGATATATAACCTGATGGTACGTACCAGAGGTGGTATTCAGCAGGTTCTGACCAGTTCTGGAGAACCGATAGCAGAAATTTCAAATAGTTTGGAGAACTGGCACCTCTGACTGGCCCCGTCCCCATCTATTCTCTGCCTCCTGAGTCCCAGCTGATCGGCTGGGTCTTTTTTTGTTGCCCTGAACAGGAGAACGGAGCTGGAAAGCAGGTTAGTGGGGTGGAAAGGGAATGGGATTTTGCAGTAACCTTCCCCTGCCACGCCCACCAAGCCACGCCTTGCCCACTATGCCATGCCCACAGAACTGGTAATAAGAAATTTTGAATGTCACCACTGGTACGTACCATTAGTTTATCTTGAGGATGTTATTGGAGATTGTGCAGTCCAGAACTTGGGTTTTGCTGAACTTCTGTTGCCTGCTTAAGACTATTGCAGCACAGAGACATACCCATTGTGTCCCTGGGCCCTGCTCTCAGGGGCCATTTTGGCTTTAATTTCAAGAATTTGGGCACTTGTCTTCCATGGAGGCATCAAGCTATGGTGGCACAGTAGTTAGAAGGCTACTTCTGGTGGCTGCCAGCTGCCAGCAGTTAAGTCAATTCAAGTCTCAACAAGCTCAAGATTGACTCAGCCTTTCATCCTTCCAAGTTGGGTAAAGTGAGGACCCAGATTGTTGGGGGCAATCTGTTGACTCTATAAACCGCTTAGAGAGGGCTCTAAAGCACTGTGAAGTGGTATATACATCTAAGTGCTATTGTTACCCACATAACCCTCAACTGATTCATTTTATGAATATGGCAGACTTTTGGCAGACTTGTCAACAACTAATAGAATTGTATGTACGAAAGAGCGGTCTGTATTAACAAAGGAAGACACATCTCATTGACCATACTCCCAAATAAACATATTACAGGGTTTTTTTTTTGCTAGTCCTAACAAGTACAGGTTTTGCATGGTCTTTCTCCTAGTGTTATCTTTTTTGTGGGGGGGAGGGGGAAGGTACCCCAATTTTGACTACTCTAATGCATTCTTGTGTGTCCTGTGGGGGCTACCAGTTGCAGCCTCCATCTTTAATAGATTCCTGGGCTGTGAAAAAAATGAAAGAGCAAGTTCCCTTTTTCCCACAGGAATATTGATTTTCCAGAAGACTCTTCCCATGTTTAAAAAAAAAGGAGCACCACCAACAGAGGATGAGATGTTGGAGGGAGCAGGATGATGCAGAATAGAGCTCCACTGATGTAGCTGTGAGCTCTTCCCAACTGACAGGCTGCGTTGTTTTCCTTCCCTCCCCCTCACCAGAAAAAAATATGACTCTTGACATGAACTCCATCTCCAGAAAGCTGATATTCCCATGTCAAGAGAACAAACTAAGAAAAAAAAAATATCCAGTCCGAGGGGCCCATGAGAGTAGCAGTGTGATAGGGAAAGAAATGAGCTCTTTTCTGCTCCTTTCTATGACCACCAATCTGTCAGCTGGACTTGCTGATCTCCAAAGACCAACAATCGATGTTCTCTTAGGCTATAAGTGGCTAAACCCTCCATTCCAGGCACAAACTGGAGTGCCTCAACTTTGTGCCATCGGGCCACATCTAATGGAGAGCGATTCGTGATTGTTTTTCCCATCGGTAGGAGACACATGATGGGAGAGGAAAGGGAGCCGGGGAATTAAATCTGCACCGGAGCATCCCTTCCCAGCCGGGTTTCTGAGGCACGGTGAAGCTTACCTGTTGGCCTACTTTTCTTCTGATTCGGAGGAATGCTGATTTAATACAGCTAGGAACATCCACAGTGCCACAGGGTGCTGGGTTGTGCAGCTCCAAACAGAGGGAACACAACAAGAAACAGAGACAAAGGTGGGAAGTACATTTCTAGGGCGAGAGCAGCACAGGGATGAAATTCAACCACCTCAGGAGAGGTGGTAGGGACGATTTGAATCGGTAAAAAAATCGCCCCTGGTTGCGATTGCTATTATACCAAGTATACCAAGCCACGCCCACAGAGCCGGTAGGGAAAATTTTTGAATTTCACCAGCAACTGTGTTCCAGGCGGAGGTCAAAACAGGTAAGATGGCAGATGCAAGGTCACAATGCAACAAGGCCCACATGCCTACAGGAAGGGTTCAGAAAAGCAAAGTGGGTCACTACAACCCTGGGACTGGAGGGGCAAAGGGATGGAGCTTGCATTCATGACGACAAGATGCCCGTGTCTGCCATCTTGCCTGTTCCGACCAGAGGGAAGGAAAACTTCACTACGTCAGAGCTACTTTTGTCCCCGTTTTCTGAAAGAGAGAGAAGTAGGGAAGACATTTCACAATTCTGCTCCCATCTAAAATGGTACTTCTTTGAAGTACAACCCCTTGGCGTATTGGCAGAGCTAATTTTCAAGTAAATTTGCTTAGGAATGCAACCTTCTTTAAATTAGAGTTTATGGTTCAATTATAATTTGTATGCCGGTAACCATACTGTAATCCTACATGTGGGGGTGGGGGAAGATGCACTCTTGAGTAAATCGCTTGTTGGGGGACTTTCCCCCTCTCTCCATCACCAGCCACAGAGGTCTGCAGGGTTTCAGGGAAGCTTAACTTTATGCTATATTTTGCAGGCGAACATCTGGTCCCATCAATCCCCTCTCGACCTCTAAGGTCAATCTATCAGGTAAACCCTCTCAGCTGTCTCTGTGTTGTTTTTCTTTTTTTCCCCCCTTTTTCAAAGTATTCTCTTTGAAGTAAAATGGCCTCACCTAGTGAGGCGGCCCATATTACAAACTGGGAAGCTCATAAGCTTGTAAAAGGAAATCAGCTGACTTGGATCCAACCAGGTCTGCCTCATTCAGCGCCTGGCTTTCAAGAGCGGCCAATCGGATGCTTCCACAAAGTCTGCAAGAGAGTTGCGTAGGCCTTCCACGGCGGTTCCCAGTCACTGACATTCAGAGCTAGGCTGCCTCTGACTACAGAAGTCTCAGCCTTCTTCGTTCGTGGCTTAACAGCTATTAATAGATCTTCCCTGCTGAATTTGTCAAAATGGGCAAAGGGTTTCATAAGCTAAGCCCTGCGCACAAAAAAGCTTTTTTTTTTAAAAAAAAAAAATTGGTTAGCTGGTTAAATTGGAGATGCTGCAGACTCCTTTTTTTTTTTGTGAGGCGCGAGGGAAAAAACAGCCCCGTGTCTATATGTTCCTGCAGGATTTTAATTCTCTCACCCCTCACTTTAGTTGCTTCACCTGACCCCCTCACCTCTGTGCTTTACCTTTTCCCCATGTCTGGATATTGCGAAAGGATGATTTGCCCTTTTCCAAGTGTATTTGTGCCACAGAAGTTCAGGACTAAACCTTCGGGGGGCTCCTCATGGCTTGTGTCTGTGCAGTGTCAGCAGGCAACTGTATTAAAGCCGTGGAAAAGAAAAGAAAAGGGGGGAAAAAAATGGTTTCTTCTACCTAAAGAGAAAAGTGAGGTGGGGGGGGAAGAGATGATTGGTGATACCAGCTCCTTTTCATGCATTGTGCATGAGAGTAGTATTGAGGCCCGCCTGCTGCAGGTGATTCTAACGGGAGCCTCCCAGGGCCTGCCTTGCCCCCACCCCCACCCCACCCCTGTGGGCTACTTGCCCACCCACCCCTACCCGCCACACCCCCCTCAGCCTCTGCAGTCTGTGTTTACTCTGGGCTGCCCTCTCCCCGCCCCTCCTTCTCTGGCTCTGTTTCATGCTACCTCTGCGGCGGGTGGAACGTCTCCAATTGACGTCAGTTGTTCCATTATTCAAAACGCTCTCTTTCAGCTGGTCTCTGCGGCCCCACAAGAGACAGGCCCTTCTGATGGGCAGCCCTTCCTTCCCTGCCTCGGGGCAACCTGAACTACCTCTCTCTCTCTCTCTCTCCTGCATTCTGCTAAACCTTTGGCCGACCCCTGACATCGGGCAAAGGGGTTCCAGAGGCATATATCAACCTCCGTGGGCTTGTCTGACAGAAGGCAGGGGATGCCATAGAGGCACATGCTGCAGTAAATTGAGGGGGGGGGGCGATATTTGATGGCTCCCAGTGAGATAGGGTTAATGTGAGGGGGAGGCAACTTATATATCAATGCTATGTCCAAGCACTCTTTAGCAGGATTCCTAGGCTGTGGCATTCAAAAGTCCTAGAATGACAAGGAAGAAAGTCTCTATTACTTCCTTATCCCTTTCTCGTCTTTGCTTCCTTATCTTGTCCCTTTGGACAATGTCAGGGCAGCCTAAAGCCAGGATTTTGTACCAAAATTTAGTGTTTGGTTGATCATGATATACTGAATAAGTATAGCTCCTTGCTTCACACATAATGCTAAGCCACTATGAATGAGCTTGTACATTAAAGCAAAAACAAACTAAATTTAGCCTTCTATGAGGCATGAGCCCAGAAAAGGTTGAAATGTAGATTATAAGCTCCTTGAGAGCAAAGACCTATGCCATCTTATTTCTCTAGCCCTGTTTTTCTCAACCTCGGCAACTTTAAGATGTATGGACTTCATCTCCCACAATTCCCCAGCCAAAGTTGCTGAGGTTCAGAAAGATTGCTTCAGCCATTTAAAATATATGCAAACTACATTTCCAGCAGGCATTCGAAGTCCAAACTGCTGCTTCAAGTTATTATAGAATAAAATTACAGAATAAAAGAGCTAACGTTAACAAAAGAAAATCCCAAAAGCAAATTAAAAATATTAGGATTGTAACCCTTAAGGATATTGGTCCAAAATAAGAGCATTTATTTATGTTGCAGAAACTCTGTTATAAATCACTAATACTTTTTTTCTGGCAATCCCATGTGGATTAGCATCGTGTTCCCTGAAGAGGCTAATATAATATTCTGAATCAAATGATCCTGATTACTGTGGATTTGCTTCCCAGCTGATTCCAAATATTACAGCTGGGATCTTCGATAACTCTAAAATGTTACCCTATTTTATTTAACCTCACTTGCAAGGTTGTCATGCCTCCATGAGACTTAGCCTCCACCTTCATAGTTCTGAGAGGATGTCACACATGTGAGCCACAAAAAATAAAAGCTGGACCATTTTTTCAAACTAGAACCAGTTTTTAGAATGTACCAATGTGGTTTCCACCTAGGGCTACCCAGGTGATTGGCAGTTTTGAACCTAATTTTCAGATGTGTGTGGAGACTCAACAGTGCCACTCCTTAAGGTGGCATTGACATGCCTTCAAGATGGCATTTTCAGTGATGCTCTTTGCATTTCATAGAGGATGCCTACCAAAAGTTGGCTATCGAGACCTTGGAAGAGTTAGACTGGTGCCTGGATCAGCTGGAGACTTTGCAAACACGTCATTCAGTCAGTGAGATGGCGTCCAACAAGGTAAGACATTCAACCCGGGTTGGGATTCAACTCCAAAGACAGAAGTTCCCCTCTTTCTCTCTTTCTTGACCATAGTCAACCTTGGGTATCAGTTCTCCTTTTGGCAGAGAACTGGTTGTTGTGTTATGACCGTGGAGTTGGTTTCTTTTTTTAAAAAAATGCATAAAGTTTTGCAAGAAAAGAGGAAGCCAAGGAAATGATGCAGGCTTTTTGCTTGAAGCAGATTAAAATCTGGGGAACAGCTGAAAGTTGAGAAATGGGGTTGCTGCTTAGAACATTCCACAACCCACCTTTGTAAAACAATGTTATGTTAGTCCAGAAGTCTGCAACCCCTGTTTGTCCAGTGCAAACAGGGGTTGTCCTGTTCTTCCCAAAATATATCCCTGTGCTGTTGCAACTAGAGAGTTGGGGAAGGCCATCAACCGGTGCCTTTCCCCAAGTTCACTCTGAAGAGAAGCATTAGTGAACTTCCTGAAGGGAAGCCTTAGTTGACCAGTTGTACAAATAAACAAACCATGATATAGGTCAGAAGAGATCGAAAGTGACTGCTATAAATAACTTTTATGTATTTAAGCAGGAAAAATAAAATACCAGAGAAGACAGTTGTGAGGAGAAATAAAAGTATGGCTCAGTATTCAAAATGCTAAAATGGCTGGCAACTTTTATTGCCTTTCATTCAAAGCAATAAAAGTTCTTTCATTTTTTTTATACATTCCCAGTTTCTGATCCATTGATTCCAACAGAGTGGAAAATAATAATGAAAAAAAAAAGATACACTGTGCTGGAAGCCAGTCAAAAGTGAGTGTCTGTATGGCGGACACTCCAAACCATGAGAGTGCGGTAATACCACCCATTTGCAAGGTTAATATGACGATCTGCTGGCTTAATACAATGACGTGGAGCATAAACCAAACACTGCCAAGCTACCCAATTCAGTTTTAGCTTAAGATGTCCAGCCTATCTGTGGGGCAGAAAGACAGGGATATTTTTAAATAAGTGTCCTTCCCTTGTAACTTTTAGAACCTGAAAAAGAGCTGTCTTCCCTCCTGTCATTGTGAGCCCTTTTTACATAAAAAAGAGCCTTTTCCAGTCTTTGTTCACCCTAGGAAGAACACTCTCTCCAATTGGCAATGGTTTTCTTGAAGAAGGTGGAATGCGGGGAGGGGGTTATATCTCCCAGTATTCCTCTTCCATGGTCCCTCTGAAAGCCTTGGCTGTTGCTAAACAGAGTTTTTGGAAGCAACTTCCATGCTCTGTTGTGCCTGGGCACCATTGGGGTTAAAGCAAATCGCCTTCCTCAGAGGCTCTGCCAGCCAATCGGAGAGTTGAGCTGGCTCCAGCCTCTGTGGCTGTGGCTTCTGATTGGAAGGCAGCAGAAAGGAGAGGTACCTGATGCTGGAGCAGCCTTGGTACATCCATGGAAGAACCTTTCTTCGGCGGTAATGCAGGGGGGGAGTTTGTCCCCCTCCTCAGCTTCTGTCCTGACTCTCAGCCTTGCAGACAAGTCCTAGGTTTCCTTGTTGCAGAGCTTGGGACGGTAGTTGGGGCCCCTTGGTAGGAGCATCCGTGGTCTGACTAGGGCGCCTCAGAGAGAAGGGTGGGCTCGCACACAAGCTGCACTTTTGGCGTTGCGATGCCTGACGCCAGCACTTCGTTGTTCGCATTCTGGGACAGCAGCATCAAGGTAAGTGGGGACTCCCTGACCAAATGTAACTCTTTGAAAATCTCTCCAGCAAGGGGTGCAGGAAAGGGGTTTTGCCGCTGCAAAGATTTAGTCACAGACACAAAACATCAAACACACACACATACGTACGCACACCCCTAAATGCATGCTGTTCTGCAGCAGTGGGGCTGCCTTTCTCTCTCTCTCTCTCTCTCTCTCTCTCTCTAATTGTTCAGGTATCCTCTCCTTATCTCAGGAGCTGACGGGAGGTTTCTGCTTTTGGTACATCAGTAATGCTTTTATTTTATTTTTTTTAACCTTGTTGAAAATACTCTCAAAGGAACTCTGTGAAACTGGCTGAATAATGCCGTCAGCCAGATGAAACAGGACTTCTGGGGGGGGGAGGGTGTCCCCCTCCCCACATAATATGTCACTTGATGAAGAGACATTTATAAAAGAAGCTTATTTCAAAGTGGGCAAAAAAAATGCAATCAAGGCAATTGTGTGTGTTTTAAGTTATACAGAACTCTTCTTCCCACCAGCTGAATTTTTAAACAATTCTAGAAAAGGACCAGGTGCATTAATCCACATTGTAGAATATAACTCCACATTGTCTCACATAAGTATAATACTTTTTCATTAAGGTGAATCCTATAAGAGGATGGAAGGCTTTTTTCAGTATGGATGACATCTGACTTGGAATTAGGTCACGTTGGAGAAAAGCAGTAAAATATACAACATGAATGCATCTTTGCATTTATCACCCAATTCTTTATGGAGTTTCTTGGGTGTTCTCCTCTTTTCCAGAAATAAAAATGAATTTTTACACTAGTTTTGAAGCAAGATTCTTGAGCTCACCTTTGAGGTTTGAAAATTTTCAAATTTTCACTTTTAAAAATGTAAAATTGAAGATTTATCTAGGATGTGTGCAATCAGAATTCCCCAAGTCATTGTTTTTTTAAATTTTCTTTGATGTTTCTTCTTCTCCTATGGCCATACATGCTACCAGTAATGCGCATAATTTAAAAGCTTACAAAATAACGAGAAGATAGATAATACGTTTGTAGCTCATCAAAAGACTTTGATGTGGTTTAGCTTTTCCAGTGCACATTTCAACATTTGCTTTCTTTTGACTCATTTTCATGTCTCAGGTACTATGCTAACTCGATACCTATTATTTTAATGTTTAGAAATCAAAGTGGATGGACGTCTTTGCTTGCAATTTGGCAATGCTTTCTCAGATTCTGAACATAACCAGAAGCCAGCTGAGAAAATTCAGAAATTAAGAAGTACAGATATTTTTCTGCTGTTGAAGTACCTTATTTGAAATATCTTTCCTTGCCACTGATCTCTTTCTTTAACAATGGCCTCCTGTTCAATGGTATCTTTAAGACCAGGCACATGGGATTCAGATGCTCCTGATGCAGATGCTGTGATGGATCCTTACAGGTTGCTGATTTTTCTCTCCTTTCTGCCTCTAGTTTAGAAGAATGCTCAATCGAGAACTGACACACCTCTCGGAAACAAGCCGTTCTGGAAACCAGGTATCCGAGTACATCTCCAACACATTCTTGGGTGAGTCATCAGCTTTATGGTCTTCAAATGCAATTCTTGAGGAAATTGTTAAATTGATATGGAAGAGTAGGACAGTCACTTCTCTAAGGGGAGGCAGACGTAAACTGTTAAAGAAATGTTATTTCCGAGCAGTAGCTTTAGCAATAGGCCTTAAAGATCTTTAGAAGTACAAGTGAAAAATACTGAATTCTTTTGCAGTATGTTCGGATTCCAGGTTTCTAGAAAAACTAGCATCCTTCTTGTGAGGTTATCACTATTCTCTTTTAGAACACCATAAAGAGAAATCTTGGAGAGTTGTGCTGTAGCAAACCTACCAAGCTGTCTAGTGCAGTATTCTGTTCCTACAGTGATGAACCGAACATCACTGGAAATTCTATAATAAAGACATAAATGCTATCTTCTTCATGTATGAGCTGAGTTCCTGACTGTACAAGTTGACAACCAGTGGAACAGACTGCCACATGAAGTGATCAGTTCTTCTCTAAAAATCTTCAAGCAAAGGCTAGATATTCAACAGCATAGATGTACTAGTGCAGGGGTAGGGAAACTTGGCTCTTTTATCACTTATGGACTTCAACTCCCAGAATTCCTGAGTGAGCCATAAAATGTTCCCCATCCCTGGCCTATGTCCTGCATTTGTATATTAAACAGTCCCATTCAAGTCAAAAATTGATTTCCCCCACAACTGAAAAACCAGTAGGCCAGGGATGGGGAACCTTTTATGGCTCACTCAGGAATTCTGGGAGTTGAAGTCCATAAGTGATAGAAGAGCCAAGTTTCCCTATCCCTGGACTAGTGGATCCTGTACTGAGCAGGAAGTTGGAGTAGGTCCTTCCAGCTCTATTCTGTATTTTGCCATAATGAGTATTCAGAACTGTAGTTCCACCTGATATTGGTGGTGACATACACCTCAATAACGGACAATCACGTTCTTGTCTAATCTCCTTTTTAAACAATCCAAGTCGCATGCATCACTGTGACTTGGGAACACCGAACACCATAGTTAAACTTTTTGTTTGCTGAAAAGTGGTTCCCTTAATTAGTTCCAAATATCTTATCATTAAATTTCTCTTCCTAAGAGATCCATTATCTACCATTACTGCATTTTGACTATTCTAGTACACCTCTAGCATATCTCCTCTAATGTATATCTTTTTAATCTAAATTCCCCAGCTTTTTACATATTTTACTTATTTTCCTGATAGCGAATTAGCTTTAGCCCTACATTGTTTTGGCTATTCTTTCCTGCACCTTTTCCAGTACTATTAAAAAATTATATTAAATGCAGCAACTGTATACTAGAAGTATGAAGCTAGTAGCATCATTCATTCATTCAATTTCTATAGCCGTCCTATTCAACCAAGTGACTGGACAGCTTACAATCTAACGTTATAAAGCAATTTAAAAAATATTAAAAGAATAACACATCCACAAAATATATGTATGAACAGCAGCTGTGATGATTTATCAACTAACAGCAAAGCCAATTTAATTTCATTTCTTTTACTAAAGATTCCCAAAATGGAATTAACCTTTTGAATAGGGACTGCATGTTGAGTCTTGTTTGAGATAATCACTGCAATCCCAAGATCCTTTTCGTGGATCATCAATGAGTCTTAAAAAATTAGGTTACGCTGGGTAGCAAATGTACATCTTGTGTAGAATAATAGCACTTACCAAATGTGGATAGCATAATGCAAACATACAGAGATTAGCCAAATATAATAATATGCATCTGATTTTAATTCTTCAAATTTTATTTGATTCATGAAATGCTATCCTCAATTTTCAGAAAGACAAAATGGCCAAAAGATGGATATACTGTATACAGAGAATAATATTATAGATAATAAAATACTTGGTTAAAATGGTCTTAGTCCATTAGGTCATCAGTACTTGTATATATGTCCTTTTGAAGAAATTGATATTTTGCACTCACATACAAGTAGGCAAGTATGTTTTCACTCTGGGGGCAGCATCTGTATTGTGGCCCAGTCTCTCCTTGAAACTCATATGCCTCCAATGATATCTTTTAGAATCCTGTTGAAGACCTGTCTATTCACCTTGGTCTTCTGAATATGAAGAAAGATCATTGCATGATTTCTTATTGGATTGTTCTCCTTTTTCCTCTCCTATTCATTTTTACTATCAAGGATGGGCATAGCATTCAAAAGAGTCATTTCTCCAAGTATCTCTGTTGAAAATATGAAGGCAACCGTGTCCTTGACAAGGCTGGCATGGCTATTTTGAAATCTTTATCCGGTTCTTTCTGTATATACATGTGTGTGTGTCCAGTTATTTTGTTTCTCTGACAGTTTTTTTTCACCTGTATTATCTATGCATGCACATATGGGCAGAGACAACTGGGACAGAAGCAACTGCATGAGCTTTGTGAGCGAAGTGGCTGTTTTAATGCTTCAGAGAGAAATGCTTCTGTTGCCCTAATGTACTTTTTAAAATCCTTTGCACAATCTATTTTCATAGTGATTTAAATGTTGCCTTTATTATTCCATTATAATACCGGTAATTTTGTTGTAAACCACCTGGAGAAACAATTGTAGGTGAAGCTATATAGAAATATATAAAATAATCACATATAGATCAAGTGTACCGATAATGCTCAAGAACAGTAGGCAACAATACATGTATTCTGACTTTGATATGCAAACTGAAATTGGCAAAAGGAGGGAAACATTGGTCTTTATTAAGATATAAAATAAATGCCAAAATTTTACTTCAGTCTGCCTTCTTGTTTTTCAAGGAGGCAAAGATGCAGACAAGATTGGTTCATTCTTCTTAGCTTTGCAAGAGAACATGCCTTTTAAGTTTCTTCTGTTGAGTGGATGTCATCATCATCATAATACAATAGAATTTATTCTATTTAATTATTTTAAAAATTTAAGAATCAATAAAAGATGACCCTGAATAACTGAAACTTCTGCTGGATTTGAAGGTCATTGAAAAAAATATGCTTAAAATACAACACTTCTAAAAAAAAAAGAGTAATTAGAATAGAATTACCATCTCTAGGCTGAAAACATCTGGACAACCACTAGATGGCTACAGCAAGTTAGAGTTGTCTAACTTCTAACTGCTGCCTTCTAATGATCATCCAGATGTACGCAGTCCAGATAATGACAGTCTCACAATAAAGAAATTTGTCTGAAAATGAATAGTAACGTTTATGATTTAAAAAGAAAAGATGGATCAATCAAAAAACATTCTAAGCAGTTCTCTTGGAAGGAAATCCTAATCATATTGTTCTTACTCAGATCTTATATATATTAATAAAGGGTATGCTTTGATTATATCACTATTGTTGCTTGAAAACTGATTCCACTTAGCCATTTTTAAAAATTAAAACGTTATAGGAAAGTCACGTAGTTTACAGCCTTGCTTTTTGCAAAATAGTTTGACAGAAAGTTCTTCCCATTTGTTCTCTCCATGTATGTGACTTTTCTTTCTCATGTGTCGTACAAGTTTGAGTATATACGTGTATGTGTGTGTGAGAGAGAGAAGACAGGTGAGGTGGGGAGACCCTGGCTGGTCTTAGAAACATCACTTTGAGGAAAGGACCGACATTCCACCACGCATTGTCTCTGGTTGCCATGGTGTCTGTAATATTATTAGTTTCTGCTGACGTCAATCCTTCTGTGCCTCAATATTGGGGGAGGGTCTCCCTTTGAACAGCAGGAGACTCGTGCAGGGGTGGGGGCTTTTCATACTCCACTTTTTACAGCATGCTTAACTCTTTGGTTTCAGAAATGTTTCGAGGAGGACAATTGTTAATGCTGGACAGGGAATTTGCTAGCTCATAGGAACTTTGAAATGAGAAGGCGGAATCCCCAACTCCAAGTGGGGAGAAAGAGTATGTGCTTTTAACAAGATACAGTTTCTTCATCCTTCTCTATCGCCTCCTCTTACTTTTGGTCTTGAATTTAGATTTTGCAAAGCTTCATGGAGATTTAAGGTGCCATATTACATAAGAGGACAACAGGGCTCTGCTCCTCAGAGTAGTAGAAGCAAAGATCTAGTTTGGTTTATGTTGATTCTTTGGAGATTTTCAAGATACTGTCACGACACGATTTTTTTTCATCACAGATAAAGGAAGTTTCTAAAGGTCCTGGATCTTATCATGAACCGTCAAATCATCTAAGCTGTCAGCCTATATTTTGTTCCTTTCATAGCAGGGAAACTGTTTCTTTAGGGGAGCTTCTCTATTGTCATTCATGATTTCAATAGGAATTCCCATAAGCTTCTGAAGAATTTTGGGGATCTTCGCAACAGGACTTGTTCCATTGCTATTGTATTTTCTGTCTCCTCCAGACAAACAGCATGAGGTGGAAATCCCAACCTCTGTTCCCAAAGAAAAAGACAAGGAGAAAAAGAAGCGGCCAATGTCACAGATCAGTGGTGTGAAAAAACTGATGCATAGCTCCAGCTTCAGTTGTGCTGCCATCCCTCGTTTTGGAGTAAAAACGGATCAGGAAGGGCTATTGGCTAAGGTGAGGAACGCCAGGCAATGGAAAAGACTGGAACAGGAAAGCTGGCATGGTTCATGACATATTATGATTGTATAGGCATATTCTGAATTTTGTCTAAATACAGAATTGATGTTCAACGTAAAGAAGTCCTTCCACCAAAGCATTTAAAAACATTTCTAATCTCCAAATTGTATAGCTTAACTACAGTAAGAATGTTAAGGTGGCAAGCTATATTTTTTCCCCGGGTATATAAATCAGTTTGGAGGCTACGGGGAGAGGCGGGGATATGGAATAGATAGCATTAATTGTGGCTCCACAGTTGTGGGACTCCCTTTAGTTGCTTCCTGTTGAGCCGTAAGCAAAAACTCTTTTCTTTGTGAAAATAATTGTGTTGCTTGTTACATGCATGGAAATCTGCCAATTTCATGTTATTTTAATTGCTTAGTGTTTCGTTCTTAGTGTAATGTTTTTAAACCCGCTGTAAAACATCTTGATAATAATTTGATTGTTCTTTTGATTGGTGGGAGAAAGAAGGGCATCTGGCAGGGGCAAACCAAGAGGAGGAAAGGAAAACAGGATTCTTCAGAGAAATAGAGGGAGGGAGAAATCCAGAGGGCGATATTGGAACTGAAATAAAAGCTGAGAAGAGGCGAAAGAACTATAGTGATGAAATGGAAAAATAGAGAACAAAAAAAGGGAAAAATAAGGGGAGGGAAGTGGAAGACAAATTGAATGGTTTGGAAGAAAAGGAAATCAAGAAAATACAAGGAATTGGAAAGATACTGAGACAAGACATGCACACGCACACTTATATTATGTATGTGTGAATATATAAAAACCTAGGAGCCATATATTCCCGTGTCAGCCTTTGCAATATGACTTTGATAAATGCTATCCCCTTTCAATTGAGTACAAAGTATTGTGAATCAGTTCACTTAACCACGTAATGTATCACAGTTCAGTTTGAGTTTTTGATGTACTTTCTCCTGCTTATTTTAATTATCCTCCTACTGAAATCTTTAGTAATTTTTTTATACGTTGTTCAGTTATGCTAGGGAAGTCTTATTTGAAGAGACAGGGAGGCAGTTTGTTTCTCCTTTGTTACTTGGCAGAGTCCAACATTGGAGCAACGTCTTTTCTTGCCACCCCCTGTAGGAACTAGAAGATGTGAATAAATGGGGCCTTGATGTATTCAAGATTGCAGAGTATTCTGGCCACCGCCCACTAACAGTCATCATGTACAGCATCTTCCAGGTGAGCTGACTCTTTTTCACAAAAAGTATCAGGTTCACAAAGTTGTTATTGAAATGTCAAAATCTAAATGGCGGAGCAGAGATACTGCCGTTTTATCATTAAACAGGGCCACTGGCCTGGAAGAATCCAAAGAAGTAATTCAGTCCATATATGTACATTGATTGATCAATAATGTAATGCAGGTTCATTAGGAAGAACAGGAGGTGAGGAGTATTCTGAGGGCTGTGGACCCTAGAAAGGCTGCCGGTCCTGACAGTATCTCTGGCTGAGTGCTTAAAGACTGCGCTGATCAGTTGGGTAGAGGCTTTACCAGGATCTTCAATTGGTCTTTATCGCAGTCCACTATTCCATCTTGTTTGAAGGCTTCCACCATTGTTCCGCTGCCAAAGAAGTTCCCTATCAATAACCTCAACGATTACAGACCAGTGGCACTCACTCCTATCATCATGAAGTGCTTTGAGAAATTGGTCTGCCGGCACATCATTTCTGGTCTTCCGCATACATTTGATAAACTCCAGTTTGCATACAGAAGAAATAGATCTACAGAGGATGCAAGAGCCATCACTCTTCACACTGCTCTGACTCATCTAGAACAGTGGGGGGGCGCTATGTGAGGATGCTTTTTGTGGATTTTAGTTCTGCATTTAACACAATTCTTCCACAAAGACTAGTGTCTAAACTTCTGGACCTTGGCCTTTCTTATTCAATCTGCCTTTGGATTATGGATTTCCTGTCTGGCTGCTCACAGACGGTCAGATTAGGTAATCATACCTCTTCAGCCCTTATTCTTAACACTGGTACACCACAGGGCTGTGTTGAGTCCCTTACTCTATACTCTTTATGTGCATGACTGCATTCCCATTCACACTAGTAATATTATTGCTAAATTTGCAGATGATACAACAGTGGTGGGACTCATCTCCAGAGGCGTGGTGAGTCTACCTATCGAGATGAGGTGGACCGGTTGCCTTTGTGGTGTGGAGACGATAACTTGGTCCTCAACACCAATAAGACCAAGGAGCTTATAGTGGACTATAGAAGGAACAGATCAGACATTCAGCCCTTGCTTATCAATGGACACTGAGTGGAGCAAGTGGCCAGTTTTAAGTTTCTAGGTGTTACCCTAAAAGAGGACCTGACCTGGGGTGCTCACATTGCAGCCTTGGTCAAAAGGGCCCAGCAGAGATTATACTACCTGAGACTTCTCAGAAAATAACAACTGAATGAAAAACTGCTGGTGACCTTCTACCGCTGCACCATAGAGAGCATTTGAACTTACTGCACCCCTGTATGGTTTGCCAATTGCATAGTGGCAAATAGGACAGCACTCCAGTCCAAAGGGTTAACGTCATTGCCCAGAAGATCACTGGTTGCCCTCTCCCCTCTTTGGAAGAGCTTTATAGCTTCCACTGCCTTAAGAAAGTTCAAAATATTCTCAAAGATCCATCTCATCCTGGGAACCTTTTTTTTTTTGAACTATTACCATCTGGCAGACGGTACAGAATAATAAAAACAAGGACAAATAGGCTGAAAAACAGCTTCTATCCCAGGGTAGTAGCTCTTTGGAATTCTGCTGTATAGTACAGTGTTGGTGCGGTGTCAGGGGGTTTCCGGTTCATGTGTGGAGGGTGAAGGATGTGTGTTTGTGTTTATTTTCATGGTCATGGTCATGATGTGTACTGAAGATGGTGTTTGATTTCGTTGTATAATTTATTGCAATGACAATAAAGTAAACTAAACTAAACTAGATGACGTTTTAGGCACTAATGGTCCCTTCCATGCTGCTTTGAAGCCTTACACATTTTGTTATTATGCCTACTTTGCAACAACATCATACTGATTGACTTGGAAATTATAGGGTATTTTTTTTAGGAACTGTGGCTAGAGTAAGAGATTTATTCTGTCCTTGGCTAGTTTTGAAATCTCAGGAGAAAAGCCGATTTTGGTTTCATGAGTTCTTCCTCCAGCTCTCCTTTTTCCTCTTTCCCTGATGACTTGACTGGGAGGGTTATAGAAGTTTCCTTCCGTATTGTCCACATTGTAGGAAAGAGACTTGCTGAAATCTTTTCACATTCCTGCGGATACCTTCATCACATTCATGATGACCCTGGAAGATCATTATCATGCTGATGTTGCCTACCACAACAACATTCATGCAGCTGACGTTGCCCAATCCACACACGTATTGCTTTCAATGCCAGCTCTGGAGGTGAGTCTACAGAAAGGCTTTTGGGGGGAAGCTTTGAAATAGGCTGGGAAAAAGAGAGAATTGTTGCGTTAATTGTTGGAACAATTCTTTCTAGTCATTTGGGAGGCTTTCTATAGGACAAGAACAAGCTATGCAATTAAACCCCTACTAGGAAAATCTTTGAATTCTGCGACCCTCAGAGAAAAAAGCTAATTCTTCCAAGAAAAAAAAAATTCTGGTATGTTATGTTAAGCTATAAGAGAAGAGACCAATAGTTCATGGAATGGAATTGTAGCATCGTAGGATTGAAAGCAACCTTGGGGATCTTCAAGTTTAACTCCCTGTTTGAATTACCTTCCTATATACACTGATACATTGTGAAATCTCAAATCTAGTGTTCCATTCATATGTTTATTGGTTTCTTCCATCTTTTCTAATGCTGTTTCTGCTCCTTCTGTTCTCCCAGGCTGTTTTCACTGACTTGGAGATTTTGGCTGCCATTTTTGCAGCTGCCATCCATGATGTTGACCATCCTGGCGTTTCTAACCAGTTCCTGATAAATACCAGTGAGTGAATCACCTTTTACACCAAATTTCATTTATTCATTTATTTATTCAGGGTATTAATACCGTCTACAGTCTAATCTATCTTAGGTCTTATCCACATGTCTTAGGGATACATCTTACATATCTGCTGTCCTTCTGTCCTTAAATCAGAAGGAACGTATACCAACATGAAAGACAACCCCACAGCAAACATTTACTGTGACTGAGCAATAGAGCTGGTTAGTTTGCTACCTCAACCCAATGTAACATTGGATAATTTTAGGAAGCCCTGCTGAGCTTTCGCCTCCATCGGACATCATTAACCAGCAAAAAATTGTTCCCTGCTGGGTTGGAGGACTCCAGGTCCTTCAGTCAGCTGAAATATTTTATGTAAGGGGTTCAATGTTCAATTCTTCTTTTAACACCCTGTCCTATTAATGTTGAAATGTTGGAAGACTGGGTGATTGATATTCCCATAGCAAAAATACTCTAGAACAGGGTTTCTCAACCTGTGATTCAGACTACTGGGGGTCACGATGTCACAGGGGTCTGTGAAGGCTTGAAGAAATGTTATGATTTCACTCATGGGTTAAATCTTGGTAGTCCATGGCCATGGTTCATGGCCACAAAAGGTATTTAAAAGGGGTCCATCCATGGTTGAGAAAAGGTTGAGAACCACTGCTCTAGAAATATTCCAAACTGAAGCCCCTCATTAAATATTGAGAGCTCAGTCTCAATATTTAGAACTCATCATCATAAGAAAGCAAATCACTTGATTTATACTCTTCTGGAAATTGAGATCTATCAGTGTTATACCATTTCCAGAAGACTTCTTCTCCCCCTGCTACTACCTCCTTACTTCTGTTGAGAGGCCACCAATGGTTTGGGACAAAATTTCAAAGAGAAACCCAGACTATAGATCTCTTCTTGAAGCAGCATTTATCTATAGTAAGAGTAGAATATTGTTAGGAATATAAGTCACCTAACAGGTATTTGGGTTAGAAATATATAAACCAGGATAAACATTTTAAAACTGTATCTTTAGGAAAATGCAAAACTGTAATTAGGTATGGTTTCTCAAACGGCCATAAGACAGAGCCAGAAACCTGGTTTGTCTTAGCCTTAGTCTCAGAAGAGAGTGTGAGTAAGTCTCTGTTTCCTTCTGTTGGAAAGTATTGCCGTTCCTCCAATTTTTCTAATTGACTGCTATTTCTGGATTTGATGTAAGTTTGTTACTGAACTGTTTTTGACACTGGAATTTGTTACTGAATTATCTCTGGATTGAAAACTGACTGATTTAACTTATGAATGACTTTGGATTGCTTGTTTGGACTTTGCTTAACATTTCTGGAAGTAAAAACCTACATTTACTGTATGGTGTATCTGTGTGCTCTGTGTGTATTATTCCAACATTACTCTGTATACGTCTCCCTGTATGCGCTCATTCTCCTAACAGGGAATTACCTCAACACTGGTTATGGGCCCAGGCCATACCAGGCTCGGATAACTGAGTTAGTGTGAATACACAGTACTGTATACAGACAGCTGTTTACTGTTTAATAGTGGGCTACTGTTGTGGCTCCGATTCCTGAGCCTGTGCTGTCAGAGGAAGAGGACTCGGAAGATGATGATGAGGAACTGGGAATGCCTTCCTCCCCAGGACCTTCCTCACTGGCAATGCCTTCCTCCCTGATAATGCCTCAGGTTTCATCAGACAACCGAGAGGAACAGCCTGAGATTAATCAGGAGGAAGGCATATCAGAGCAGCCCCTAACGGGGAGTCAAGAGGAAGAATGTTGGCTTGATCCTAAGCAGCGTCGTAGGGAGAAATGTGAGCAGCAACGTAGGAGGCGTGGGAGGGTCAGAGAGTGAGCTGAGTCATTGAGCCACATCCCACAGGGGATAAAAGTGGGTGTGTTGTTGGCTGGAACTTTGTACGGGACAAAGTTTAATCTTACTTCAGGTTTTCTTTGGGAATGATTTTGTGGTCTGCCTTGTAATTTTCTGGGAGTAGCTTTTTATTTGTTATCAGTTCAGACTTGGCAGGCAGAGCGTGTTGGAATGCCAAGGACATTATCAGTTCCAAAGAATTAACTCTGTGAAGTCCGAGCCAGCTTGCCTGCCTGTGTTTGTGTGAGTTTGTACTCTTTCATCTTTTGGGAAAGAAGAAAGGTGAGACAGAATAGGTTACTATCCTGGTAAAGATGGCACAAGTCACTTCAACAAGTCTATCACTGATAACCTGGTTGGATGGAACAAACTATGTTTCCTGGTCTATGACATGCAGTCTATTTCTACATAAAGAAGGTTTATGGAATGTAGTTCAAGACCCACTGGATGTAAATGCTTGGGATCCAAATAATGAGGATGATGCCAAGAAGCTTGCTGACTTTAAACAGAACAACGAACGAGCTCTTTGTATAATTGGACTAACACTGAGTGACCAGCAGCTAGTCCATATTCGTGGAGAAGAGTCTGCTGCTAAGTGTTGGGAGAATTTGAAGAGGATTTATGTTCGTGACAGTGTAGGTGCACACATACATCTTACACGTAAACTGTTTAGAGCACGTCTTCTGAAAAGTGGAGATAGGTTAGCTCATTTAAACTTCATTAAAAGAACTTTTCAAGAGCTACATGAAAAAGAACTGATTTTTTCAGAGCTGCATCAAGTTTACATCATTCTTTCCTCATTGGATGAAAGTTATGATGATTATGTATCTTCACTGGAAGTCCTGCCCAGAGATAAACTGACATTGACTGATATAACTGGAAAGTTGTTAGAAGAAGCAAGAAGACGACTGGATAGGGACCAACTGAGGAAGGAACAACCACAAGAAGAAGATTTATCTTCAACTGCCTATACTGTTAGGAAATGTTTTTCTTGTGGGGCTAGAGGACATATAGCTAGATACTGTAAGAAGGGAAAACAGAATACTAGTAAATACCAGAAGGCTAAGAAGAATGTTAGTTTAGCTATGTCTAGCAATTCACCTGTAAACAAAGATTCGTGGGTTGTTGATAGTGGATCATTGCAATACATTATTAAAGATAGAAACAGGTTTGTAAAGATGTCCACGAGTAAACAACATGTATCATTGGCAAATGGATGGAAGATTAAGGCATCAGGTGAAGGTACTGCATATTGTTCTTGTATAAACGAACATTTAACTATGTTATATGTACCTAAACTGAAATTTAATCTACTATCAGTAAGGGCTTTAGTTAATATTGATTATGTAGTAACCTTTAGGGGAGATAACCGTATAATAGAGAAAGAGGGTAAAAATGTTACTGCTACATTAGAAAATTACTTATATGTGATACATGATGACCAGTTGAAGATGGCTAACTCAGTTTATAACAATGTTAAACCACATGATGAATGTATACATTTACTACATAGATGTATTGGGCACATTAATTTCAAAATGCTCAAACAAACTGTTGAATTGTCAGAGGGAGTAAAATTGAAACCCTGTAGCAAGTATTTAAACTGTAATGCTTGCAGCCAAGATAAAAGTAAGGTTACTCCAGCAAACAGACTAAATGGGTTTAAGACCAAAGAACCTTTAGAGGTTGTGTTTGCTGACATAATTGGTCCTAAGAAACCAAGTTTAGGAGGTGCCTGTTATATTTTGAGTATTATGGACCATTACTCACGATACGGTTTCTGCTATCTTATGAAAAACAAAACAGAAACATTCCAACATTTCTTTAACTGGCTAAGGTTTGCTGAGAGAAAAATGAAAAGTAAAGTAATCACTTTAGTCACTGATAATGGGACTGAGTTTGTTAACAAAAGATTCCAAACTATGTTGAAATTGGCCGGTGTTGAGCATAAACGTTCTACATCTTACAGACCACAACACAACTCGTTTATAGAACAAAGAGGGCAAACATTACAAGCCATGGCTTGCACTATGTTATCTGATTCAGGTTTACCTGAAACACTGTGGGGTGAGGCCATAATGTGTAGTAACCATGTTTTAAACAATGTAGTTAATACAACAACTGGAGAATTGCCATTCACTCGTTGGCATGGCAGAAAACCAAATTTAAGTTACCTACACACATTTGGAGCTCCAGCATGGGTGCATATTCCCTCACAAGTAAGACTGAAAGGGCAACATAGAGCTAAGAAATTATTTTTTGTGGGTTATGAGGCCAACCATAGATCATTTAGGTTCTGGGATCAAGGCACAGCTCATGTTTATTGTAGTGCTAGTGCAAAATTTCTCGAGCACATTGGGTGGGATAAACTGGAACAGGAATCCAGCAATGATATTATTGACACCCAAATAGTCCCTAAAGATAATATCAGTAAACAACAAATAGCCATTAAAGAGGAAGAACAGGAGGAAGTAGGAGGACAGGCATAGGAAAAAATAGAAGAACAGGAGCAGGTGGCACAGGAAAGTCCACCAGTTAGCCCTGTATTACCAAGACGTTCAACCCGAGTAACACGACTACCTGATAGATATCAAGCTAGTGTTGTATGCCAACTGAATACAGTTCCAAGTAACTATAGTGAACTAAAACTGTATTCTGCTAAGGATCAGGCTGCTTGGCAGAAAGCAATGGATAAGGAACTAGAATCTTTTACAAAACTGGATGTGTACGAAAATGTTAAGTTGCCACCAGGCAAACATGCCATAGGATGTAAATGGATATATAAACTTAAGACAAGTGTGGATGGGACTGTTACCCATAAAGCCAGGTTAGTAGCACACGGGTTCAATCAGACAGCAAATGACTATGATGAGGTGTTTGCACCTAGTCTGAAGCTACTACAGCATTAGTGTGGGCAGCTAAGGAGAAATACATTGTAAATCATTTGGATGTAGAAACGGCATATCTGCATGCGAATGTGAATACAGAAGTCCTCTACTCACAACCACAACTGAGCCCACACTTTCTGTAGCTAAGTGAGTCAGTTGTTAAGCAGGTTTTGCGCTTTTTTATTATCTTTCTTGCCACAGTTGCTAAATTAATCAGTGCAGCTGTTAAGTTCATAACAGTTACGTGAAACTGGCTTCCCCATTGACTTTGCCTGTCAGAAGGTCACAAAAGGTGATCACATGAGCCCAGAACACTGAATTCATCATAAATATGAATCAGTTGCCAAGCTTCTGAATTTTGATCATGTGACCATGGGATGCTGCACAGTCATAAGTATGAAAAATGGTCATAAGTCAGGTTTTTTAAAAATTTAAATTTATTTTTTTCTTTTTTTTCTTTTTCTTTTTGTTTTTTTTTTTTTATTTTTATTTTTAATAAAAATTTTATTGGTTTTTAAAACAAACATAAACAAACAAAACATAAAAACATCAGGCCACCTTCCATATATGTACATACAGTGTGCCAGTTGGTTTACAAATTGTTTTGTGCTTCCATTTCGTAGTCTTCAATTACAATTACATTGTATATGATCTCATATTTTCAATCCAATATTAAATACATTGGTATCATTATTAATCAATCATTTGACTATATTTTTATTCATTCATGCTTTGGAAAATAATCATATTTTACTTAATTTGTTTTGTGACAATTCATATTATCATCCCAAATCTATCCTAAAAACATTTTGTAGATATAATAAGAAAAGAATACATCTTTATATATTTAGTATTTTCTAAAAGTCTACATATTTCATTACTATACTTTATTGTCTAACCATTGATAGAATAGATCCCAAACTTTATAAAATTGTTTATCATCCTGTTCTCTAATTTCAAATGTCAATCTCCTCATTTCGGCACATTCCAATATTTTCTTAATAATTTCCTCCCGTGATGGTATTTTCTCATTTTTCCAGTTTTTAGCAAATACAATCCTAGCCGCTGTTAATACATTTACAATCAGGTATTTCAAATCTTTACTATATATTTCAGGTAAAATTCCCAATAAAAATATCTCTGGTTTCAAGTCTATATGCTTTTTTGTCATTTTTTCCAACCACGTGTAGATTTTAGTTCAGTATTTTTTAGCATCCGTACAAGACCACCACATATGGTAATATGAGCCAGGTGTCTGATGACATTTCCAACATTTTTTGGATTTATTCTTGAACATTCTTGCTGTTCTTGTCAGGGGAAAATGCCACCTGTAAAACATCTTATACAAATTTTCTTTATATGTTGTTGACATTGTCATTTTATAATTTTGAGACCACAATTTTTGCCATTTCTCTAGATCAATCCCATATCCAAAATTCTTCCCCCAAGCAATCATTGTTTCTTTAACTTGTTCTTCTTCTGGTTTAATTTCTAATAAATATCCATACAATTTTTCAATCACCTTTTCATCAGTACCTGTCAAAATCTTATCTAAATCAGTCAGTTTATCATAGAAACCTTCTGTTTTAAAATCTTTATCATACCTTAAATGTATATGCGCATATGAAAACCAATTCATCTTTATACCTTGTTCCTCTAGTTTTTGTATAATTTAAGTTCACCCCTTTTCATTCAATATTTCACCATATCTAACTGTTTGCTCCTTTTTGTATATTATAGGATAAGAAAATGCTTCAATAGTCGATAGCCAGACTGGAATTTTCAAATAACATTGTTTTTTAATCTTCTCCCAGTTTAACCACAGAGACTCCCGTATATAATGTCTTCTAAAGTACCCCTGTGTTTTAGTTCCTTTATACCATAGAAAAGCATGCCACCCCAACAACAGATCATGTCCTTCTAATGTCAACAATCTAGTATTACTTAATGTTATCCATTTCTTAACCCACATCAAGTTTGTAGTTTGGTAATACAACTCCCAATTAGGCAAACCAAATCCTCCTCTTATTCTAACATCTTGCAAAAGTTTTAACTTTATTCTCGCTTTCTTACCTTGCCATATATATTTCAACAGTTTTATTTAAATCTTCAAAATAGTCTTTTCCAAGCCTAATTGGAATTGTTTGGAACAAATATAAAATTCTGGATAATATATTCATCTTGATTGTTGATATTCTCCCTATTAATGACAGTTGTAAATTTTCCCATTTTGCCAAATCTAGCGCTATCTGCTGTTTAAGTTTGATATTATTATTCTCTTTTAGTGTACTGCATCTTGTTGTCAAGTATACTCCCAAGTACTTGATCTTATTCATGACCTGAATTTTCAATAGATCTGCCAGTTCTTCCTTTTGTCTTGATAGCATATTCTTTGTCAAGATCTTTGTCTTATCTTTATTTATTTTCAAACCAGCCACCTTTCCCTATGTCTCTATCTTTTCTATCAATTTTGATGCTGTTTCTAGTGGGTCTTCTAGAATAAAAACCAGATCATCTGCGAATGCTTGCAACTTAAATTCTTCCTTTTTAATTTTCATCCCTTTTATATTCTTTTCATCTGTAATATTTCTGTTTAGCACTTCCAAAGTTAACACAAACAACAGAGGTGACAGTGGGCACCCTTGTCTTGTTCCTTTTCTTATATCAATAGGGTCTGTCAGTTCTCCCTCTATCATTACCTTTGCCGTTTGCTTATGATATATAGCTTCTATTGCTTGAATAAATTTTCTAGCAAAGCCCATCTGTTCCAGCAGTAACAACATGAATTGCCAATTCACATTATCAAATGCCTTCTGTGCATCTAGAAATATCAAAGCCATTTGTTTTTCAGGATGTGCCTCGTAATATTCCAAAGTGTCCAAGATTACTCTCATATTGTCTTTAATTTGTCTCTTTGGCAGAAATCCATTTTGATCAGGATGAATAAAATTATTTAGGTTTTTTTTCAGTCTTTCTGCCAATATAAGTCACTTTTTTCAGTGCCATTTTAACTTCGAATCATCATTAAACAAACTGTTGTAATTCAAGGACTACCTGTACTACCATCAAAAGATGGTAACTGTTCCTTTATCCATAGCATTTATAAGAATTGTAGTATGAATTCTATATACCAATGAGATTCCAACTTATGCAGGAGTGAGCCTGAATGTATTTTATCTTCTTGCTGTTTAATTTGTGCATAAATCCACTCAAATAATCTGAATATTTTTAGCATTTTTTTTTAGTATTTATTTTGATTTGTCAATCGCTTACAAGATACAGGAATAAGAATAAATATAGTTTTGAATACATGAGATAGATACTATAGAACAATAGGACAGGGACGGTAGGTACGATTGGTGCACTTATGCACCCCCCTACAGGCCTCTTAGGAAGGGGGTGAGATCAATAGTAGACAGAAGACAAAGGTTAAAGTTTTTGGAGTTTGGAAAGAAATCACAGAGTCAGGTAGAGTATGACTGACCACTCTCTTGCTGAAGTTGTATTTTCTGCAGTCAAGTTTGGTGCGGTTAACCTTAAGTTTGTATCTATTGTGTGCTCTTGTATTATTATGATTGAAGCTGAAGTATTCATTTGCAGGTAGGACATTGCAATGTATGATTTTATATACTATATTTAGATTGGACCGGAGGGGGCGTAGTTCTAGGTTTTCTAGGTCTAGAGTTTCATACTCCTAAACTAGCAAATAGATATATTGCAACTTGGTTGTACGCAGATGACATAGTATTTCTATCACAAACATTATTTGGTTTTAAATAAACCCCAAATGCTCTGTCCAATTACTGCTCTGAGGAAGCACTTGAAATTATCCATAGTGAAACAAAGAGGCCTAAACTATGTGCCTGGAGGATAAATGGCCATAGTATTGAAAAATGAAATATTTTAAGTACTTGGGCATGGTTTTCCATAGCTATACCAAATACTTTTCTCATGAAAATTATATCATAGAAAATACTCAAGAAACAATGGCTGCAATTCAGTCTTTTTCACTTCATCAGAGGAGCATAGCAGCACTTCAGCAGCACTGAAGGCTCATGTACCACCACTTCTCAATGCCCAGCTAGGATCTTACACTTCCTTTACTCATCTTGAAAGTGTCCAATCCAAATTCCTAAGGGATATATTCCAGGAACCCCTTGCATTCCAAATTTGGTATTAAAGAGGCAGATAAGTTAAAACAGGTACATGGATCTGCATCATAGTATATTGGTTGAAGTTACTATTCTTTCCCACACATTTGAGTATTTTCTTTGTTGGGGACAATTACAAATCAATATGGTTCAGAACAATCTCACAAACACTTCAACACCTCAGCTTTTCCAGGGAGTTATTCCTAATGACGGGCTATGAGTGTGCAGTGCATTTAGACAACATATCAAATACCTGGAAGCTCCAACAGGAGGATCTGCTCTACCTAAGAACATTTTTCTGAATAGTCAAGCCTCTTTTTACAAATCAGCAAGATACTTTCCCACATAAGTTTCCAAATTCCAAGGAGCGCTAACTTTAGCATGCTTCAATGTTTTTTCCCCATTGCAGTTTGGAGGGCTGATACAAAAAAATTCCCTATGAGCTGAAAATGTGCCCCTGTGGACAAGGAGTTGTTGAAACTACAGCTCATGTCCAGCTACAATTACTCTGTCTAAGGACTAAGGGACCTACTTTATCTCTCCTTACCTGGTAAAACACCCAAGAAATTCTGATTTATTTTATGTACATTTGTTATCAGATCAGTATGATTCAATCTCCTTGAATGCAGCTAAATTTTGTTATAGTCCCTGGTAAAACTAGTCAGACTTGATTATTCACTGAAAAACCCACAATTGTAAAATTTATTTTGTTTTGTTTTTATTTTATTTTTATTTGTAATGTGTTAAAGTTTGCAATTCTATCAGCTGCAGTAATAAGAATATTCATATTATTCATAAATTAGTAAGGCCACACTTGGAATACCGCATTCAGTTCTGGTCGCCACGATGTAAAAAAGATGTTGAGACTCTAGAAAGAGTGCAGAGAAGAGCAACAAAGATCATTAGGGGACTGTAAGCTAAAATATATGAAGAACGGTTGCAAGAACTGGGTATGTCTAGTCTAATGAAAAGAAGGACTAGGGGAGACATGATAGCAGTGTTCCAATATCTCAGGGGCTGCCACAAAGAAGGAGCCAAGCTATTCTCCAAAGCACCTGAGGGCAGGACAAGAAACAATGGGTGGAAATTAATCAAGGAGAGAAGCAACCTAGAACTAAGGAGAAATTTCCTGATAGTTAGAACAATTAATCAGTGGAACAACTTGCCTCCAGAAGTTGTGAATGCTCCCACACTGGAAGTTTTTAAGAGGAGATTGGACAACCATTTGGGCAAGAATACCTTCAAGGCCTCTTCCGACTCTGTTATTCTGTTCTGTTCTGTTCTATTCGATTCGATTCGATTCGATTCTAGTAGGAGTGCAAATTCAGGGTTGTACCAGAGTTCACTATGTAAGATCATCTAAGTTTATTTTTAAATCAGACCAAAGGCCTATATAATTCAGCATCCTTTGGAAGATACCTACCGTAATAATCATATGATAAGCCACAATGATCTAGAATCAGCTGCCTATGGGCTTATATGACACCTAAAATTTAAGCCAAAGTTTAGAATCTGAAATGTAAAAAAAGAATGAACTGAACATGTTCATTCTTGTTCAAATAATAAGAAATTATTTAGTAAGAGTGCATATAAGGCAAATGGTTTTGGTAGGTTATTTCAAACCCATATGTAAACTTTTAGCTTCCTTACTTTACCACTCTATTTCTTTCCAAACTGAACGATTGCCACAATCCTAAACACTGCCTGCAAGGCTGACTTTGAAACTAATGATTCTCCTCTTATTGTCTCTTTCCTTCCCTATTTATTTTTATTTGTAGATTCAGAACTGGCGCTAATGTATAACGATGCATCAGTGTTAGAAAATCATCATTTGGCAGTAGGATTCAAACTCTTACAAGAAGAAAACTGTGATATTTTCCAGAATCTCTCTAAGAAGCAACGGCAAATGCTCCGGAAGATGGCCATTGACATGGTGAGAAGCTTTGTTGGTCATGGTTATAATTTTGAATGAATCACAATATTTCAAGTGAGATGACAGGTGTTTATTGAAATGCATGAGACTGATTAGTTTGAGGTTGAAAACTGTTTCAAGGAGATCGTTGTTTAAGAATAAATTAATCACATAGTTAAGGAACTAGGATGAGATTTTACTATTTTTAAAGCTTGGCAGACATGTTTGAAAGAAAAGTTCCTTTATCTCTTGGGAAGTTTACATTCTTCCCAAGTTTACATTCTTCTCTTGGGAAGTTTCTGTTGTATTGTTTGTATTCCCCTGAAAAATAGTTGCTTGGCTTCAGTCAAATATAATGGAATTCAGAGAACATTGTGGCTTCATCAGTTGTGGGGGGGTGAACTTCTACAGTTGCATTTTGTACTTAAAGGCCATTCTAACAAACATCAGGATCTAGAAAACAATATGAAAATCTAGTCATTGTTTTTATTCTTGAGGATCTAATTAGAAAAAATGAATTTATCATTAATAGGGAATGGTGAATGAGACCCAAATACGACTAGGGCTGTTAATCAAAGATGTCCGTCAAACACTCAAGAGGGTGTCCGTGCACATGTAATTGAAGCCCCATTCCATTTCTACATTTGTCATTTGCAGCATGGACACCATCTTGGCCTTTGTAAAGAATATGAGGAAAATGAAATGAAATGAAAAAATACGTTGTGTGCATCTGAAACTAAAAATCCATCCAAACAGCTGCTTTAACATGCATTTCATTGTGAGTTGGCACAAAAATATGGCGGCATGAATTGCTCTGTCACAATAGTTAATCTATAGTTAGTCTAGGAACAAGCAGTACTATTCTGGTAATTTTAAGGTGGAACAAATTAAAAAGAGCAAGTGGTTGTTTAGTTTCCGTTCCTACCTGCTAGATGGGAAGAACAATGGCCTATTTTTATCCAGAATATTAGGATGGGTTTTATTTCCAGGTAGTCCTCCTTAACAGTTAGGAACAGAAAGTCTGTTATTAAGCAACATGGTTATAAATTGAAAAACCACTTGACTGCATTGCTGTCCCAATTGCCATTGTTGAGTGAGGACTGTGAGGGTCATTAAGCAAGGACTTCATCTGACTACAACTTGCGACTTTCTGCCAGCTTCCAAGTTGATTTTGCTTGTTGGAAAACTGGCAGGGAGGGTTACAAACTGCAACCATGTGACCATGGGACACAAGTGACAGTCAGAGGTGTGGACCAATTCCCTGAAATGCAATTATATGACTGATGGGACACTGTGACAGCCATAACTTTGAGTACCTGTTGTAGATACCGTTTGTTTAACACCATCATAAACATTGTAACTTCAAACAAACACTGTATGAATGGTCATTAAACAAGGGCCACCTGTTTTCAATTTTGATGCCACCTACCTCCATTAGGATTTGAGTGACAGTAGCCATTAATCAATTATTTGATACTTCACCAGAGCTAATGTAATGATTTAAAAATCATATTGAAAATAAAATAAATATTCCTGGCCACCTTTGGAATTGTCCTACTGTTGATGTTCACAACAGACTTACTGCTACCACACTCTTCCTCTATTCCCCATATTTTTCAAAAAGTTTTCTTTGTTTAAAGAAAGGTCTAGTGATACCCCCAAATGACCTGATGTGTGCTTTGATAAATGCCAGATTGCAAATGCCCACAAACTAAGGAGAGGATAGCATGCCAAGAACAATCAGATTCTGATTGTGCCATGGTCATTGGCAAAATGTTAGAAATTGCATGCAGAGGGCTTAGGCTGAGAGAAGATGGTAAGCATCCCTGTAACACTGAATCAAGTAACTACAAAGTAAGGTGGGTTCAGCTATGGGTTGAGATAAACTGAAGATAATGTGAGGGATCTCCTTAAAAATGCCTAACTGGGCATCTTCAAGCCACCTTTAGAAGGATGTTGGATGAGTCCTATGAAAATTGAATACTTTATTTGGCCAAGTGTGATTAGACACACAAGGAATTTGTCTCCTGTACAGAGGCTCTCAGTGTACAGACAAAGCAACAGAATAATGACCATCATCATCATCATCATCCCAATAAGAGAGGGGAGTAAAGATGATAATAAGATAGTAAGAAGGATAAATAATAATACTACAATAATACATGAGTAAATATGCATAGACATTAAACAGCACTGTGAGAATTCGATATTCAGCAGAATGATAGCTGAGTGATAGAAAAAATGATGGCAGAATGATGAGAAAAGGAGCAAGGTTTAAAAGATCTGAAGGAAGGAAGTAGGATCTGGTGCAGAGCTGAACAATACTTGAAGGAAAATGAATGTGCATATTCGATTATGAATGAAAAGATTATGTATTATATATGTCAGTATGAATTGATGTCATCTAGTGGTGGTGGATGCATATGAAAATAAGCATCTATGTGTTAGTGACAGTTCATGTTACACTCTTCCAAATAGTGACAACATCAGACCCAGGGGGCTTTGGGAGGAAATGTGCAATACTAAGAAAGTATGTAATCCAGATGAAAATTATTCTAACATCTAACATGAGTGGGTGGATGGGAACAAGATGACAGGGTACAGAAAGAAGTGATCAAGCCATTCAGAAGCTCAAGAATTAATAATAACTGTAATTATTTGGGGCGTATCTACTTAGAAAAAGACTTGTTTGTTTGAATGTGCAGTTTAAGCATAAGGATATCCATATGGCTAAGGATTTAATAAATCTAAAAGTGTGATTGATTTGAGAGTTTACAAAGAAAGATCAAGAGAATTAGTGAAGACGATGAAAGGTTCTGAATATGATGCAGATCATTGTTTTAGAAAGTGGATCTTAGAATAATGAAATTGGAGTGAAAGAATAACTAAAGGAAAGGAATGTCAGAGTCTGTATAAAATAAAAAGACAGATTACACAAAAAGAATGGAAAGTGTACGTATGTAAGGAAACAGTGGAAAATGCTTGGAATAAAGTGAAAAGAATTATATTACAGAGTTCAACAGAAGTGTGTGCAGTTAAACTAAACTAATTGGAAGTATAAAAAGGAGCTTAGTGAAATGATCCAGTGAAAGAGGCAGTGAGTGAGAAAAAATACATATCAGAGGATGACTGCTGCAAAAAATAAATATAAGGAAAAGATAAACAATATGTTCTGACAGAAAAAGATGGTTTATATAATAGTCAAATAGAACAAAGAATGGTTAAGATTAAAAGCAGCAGAGAAAAAGAGTGATATTAGTGATAATAAAAATTGTTTTAGAAGTAGGAGAAGCAAGCTAAACAAAAAAACTTTTAGCAGAGTAAAAGGAGTTAACCATAAAAGTAATGAAATTATTCGGAAAGAACTTGAAGTGAAATTGAAATTTAATAGATTTACAGGAATGATAGTGATGTGTTGAAAAATGGTACTATAATACAACAAATGCAATTACTTTTAAGGTCTAAGGGGAAATTAATGAAATAGAAGTTTTATATGGAGTGAGAATATGGAGAAAATAGTGATATTGCAAGTGTAGAGGATATAAGTGAAGGTGTTAAAAGGTAGATCTGTTTTGCTTAAAGAATGCCTAAGCAACTTTTTAACATGGGCAAAGACTACATCTGTGTTTGAAACTTGGAAAAATACCATTATTGTTTCCTTATACAAGGAAAAAGTAGCAAGAATAAATGCCAAAATTGCAAGAAGTTTTTTAAGTTGCTCAAAAGATTTTTTGGCAGAATTCTGATTTAAACGGTTTGAGGTAAGGTGAGAAAAACTTGAGAAGTATACTGTGTCTTTTATTTCAGGAAGGGAAGGGAATTAGATTTCAGCTCTTCAGCATGTCATTGGGAAACAATGTGAGAAATAAAGCTTATTTGATTAGGAGAAGAGGTCTGAATTAGATAATATTTTGCTTGAATAAGAGTTTGAAGATTGCTGAATGCTGAATGCAACAAGAGCAGTATACGAGTTTTATGACAGTAATTAGGAATTTCCCTTTGATAAGTAATGCAGTCATAAAGCATGATGACCCATGACTGCATCACTCAGCAAAGGAAATTCCAGCAGTTCCCACTGCTGTTGTTAAGAACTAAGGAGAAATTTCCTGACAGAACAATTAATCAGTGGAACAACTGGCCTCCAGAAGTTGTGAATGCTCCAACACTGGAAGTTTTTAAAAAGATGTTGGATAACCATTTGTCTGAAGTGGTGTAGGGTTTCCTGTCTAGGCAGGGGGTTAGACGAGAAGACCTCAAAGGTCCCTTCCAACTTTGTTATTTTATTCTATTCTATTCTATTCCATTCCATTCCATTCCATTCCATTCCATTCCATTCCATTCCACTCCACTCCACTCTACTCTACTCTATTAAGGCCTCACATGATTGTGACATGCAACTTTCTGCCAGCTTCTAATAAGCAAAATCAATGAATGTTAGACTATATGATGTAACAAGAAGATGAATCTGAAAATCTGAATATGGATTAAAGAATATTAGTTGTCTTTGACAGGGAATATGGAGGAAATGATTGTAAGTTGCATTTGTCAGAAGAATCGTAAATTGAATGCAGTGGGAATGACTATAGATTAAAATGTGTGCTATAAAACAAGAAGTAATAAGTAAGGATTAATATATGCTAACTGAATGTGAATTAAATACAGAAATGAGTGGCCATAATGAAAGAAATATTTCAAAGTGGTTTGGTCACAGAGAGGGAATGAATGAGGATCAAATCACCAAATGAACGTACATGAAGAAAGAGTGAATGGATTGAAAGGAAGGATGAGACACTGAGAAAATCATAGTTGAATGCAATTGGTGAGAACATGAAAAAGAGCAGTGAAAAGTCTAAAAATAACATGCAATGTATGAAGCAGTGTATATCAATATAGTGGAAGTAAAGAAGACGTAAGAACAGAAAAAGGGTATAATAATGATGTAAGTAAGCTTTGGCAAGGCTTCTGTTTCTCATCTTAATTCTTTAAATTCTTTGACTTCCCCCTATTTCTTATTGCTTTTCTTTACTCTGTGTAACATTACTTTATTAGGGTTGATATGTATGAATGCATAAATAAATATATAACAAATCTTTTTCCCCCCTGAAAATGTGTTAACTTTTTCTGAACTTTTTCTGAAACTGTTTCAAAACTGGTACTTTGTTTCTCAAGTGACTCTTGTCTCTTCTTTCTAATATTCCTGAAAATAGGGAGAGGAAGACAGAGAAATAATTTTTGTATTTGTGGTGGGGGGTTATAAACAGGTGCTGGCAACAGATATGTCAAAACATATGAATCTTCTGGCTGATCTGAAGACAATGGTAGAGACTAAGAAAGTGACCAGTTTGGGAGTCTTGCTTTTGGATAACTACTCAGATCGCATTCAGGTAAGGCACTAAGGAGCAGGGATAAAATGGAGAAGAGCACATTTCAAACAGATATTGAATTCCAAGCTCAATTCATACTTAAATAATAATCCCTGAAAAATAGTTGCTTGGCTTCAGTCAAATACAATGGAATTCAGAGAACATTGTGGCTTCATCAGTTGTGGGGGTGAACTTCTACAGTTGCATTTTGTACTTAAAGGCCACTCTAACCAACATCAGGATTTAGACAACAATATGAAAATCTAGTTTTTATTCATCGTTTTTATTCTTGGGGATCTGATTAGAAAAAAACAATTTATCATTAATAGGGAATGGTGAATGAGACCCAAATACAACTAGGGCTGTTAATCAAAGATGTCTGTCAAACACTCAAGAGGGTCTCCGTGAACATGTAATTGAAGGCCCATTCCATTCCATTTCAAACAGATAATGAATTCCAAGCTCAATTCAAATTTAAAGTTAGAGCAGAGCTCAAGGTTTTGTGGCTAGTTATTAAAACCATGAATGTCAAATGATAGTTCTATTGGGGTCCTCTTGTTCAGAAGTTAATGTTATTAAGTTCAAAGAGCATTATTAGTTAGTTTATAAAATATGTGAATCAACTTAAAATATATATTTTAAGATCTGAGTTTGGTGCTAAGAAAAATAATAGAGAAGAGGCAGAAAAAGAAATGAATGAGGCACATACATACACTTAATTGTTAAACATTATTACTAAAATTGAAATGCTGTAACGTATTAGTTGTGAAGATAATACTTCCAATGATATTTCTTCTTTGATATGTTGATTTGTGGTGTAGTTCTAATGTAAATGTTATGTAATTTTTCTTCTCCACAGGTTTTGCAGAATATTGTACACTGTGCAGATCTTAGCAACCCCACAAAACCACTAGAGCTCTATCGCCAGTGGACAGACCGAATTATGATAGAATTCTTCCACCAAGGAGATTGTGAGCGGGAGAAGGGCATGGAGATAAGTCCAATGTGTGATAAACACAATGCCTCCATAGAAAAGTCTCAGGTGACACTACTAGTAAACTTCAGGTTATAAATGGCACGGGGTTCACCACTGTTTAACTATGCCTGAGGATTTTGAAAAAAACTACAGTGCTCAGAATTTTTATGCTAAAGTAAAATAAAATACAAAGCTAAACACAAATAGACATAAAAGCAGTGGTGGGATTCAAATAATTTAGCAACCAGTTCTCTGCCCTAATGATTTCATCCAACAACCAGTTCACCAAACTGCTGAGAAAGTTAACCACCGGTTCTCCCGAACTGGTGCGAACTGGCTGAATCTCACCACTGCGTAAAAGCTATGTATATTAGCATAGCCATCAATAATTTTAAAAACGTCTTGGATGGAAGGGAGGAGGAGAAAAGCAAACATGTGTATTCATAGTCAGAGCATTTTGAGTCAGGAAACTTTTGCTTGTATACCTATGGTGTTTGCAAGTGTAAAATTGGGATTGGAGGAGGAATTAGATACAGACTTATAAAAGATAGGGCAACAAAATGTCTGCCCTGGCATAATTTAACATTCTGTGTTGTTTTTCTTCTGCCAGGTGGGATTCATTGATTATATTGCTCATCCACTTTGGGAAACCTGGGCTGATTTAGTTCATCCTGATGCTCAGGAGATACTTGATACTTTAGAAGACAACCGAGAGTGGTATCAGAGCATGATTCCTCATAGTCCTTCACCTCCCCCAGATGCATCAGGTTTAGAGAAAAGTGGAGCAGACAAATTCAAGTTTCAGCTTACTTTAGAGGAGGAAGATGGAGAAGAATCAGATATTGAACCAGAGATTGAGAGCCCTTTGGAAGAGGATAATAGTGAATCTAAAACCTTGGGGACAACTGATGATTCAGAATCTGCAAATGAGCCATTGCCTTCTCCAACAGACAAATTGGGCAGCCCCCACAGAAATGCCCTGATCAAACAAAAGGGTGCACTGAACTTTGACATCCAAAGAACACTTTCACTGATGGACAGTGGCTCCATAGCAGATCCAGCTGAGTTAGCAAGAAGAGAGAGCCTGACTGATGCACAATCATGTCTTGACATGGAAGGAAATATCACCTTTTTGCCTCTTGGGACGTAGTGAAGGGAAGGCCCAATGATGATTACATTCTGGCAGGGCCAGAAGGGGACCATCCCAGATCTTGCTGCCAGCAACCTATGATGTCACTCCCCATTGTAAGGGAGTGTTACTATTAACATTATCTTCCCCAAAGAAATCTGTAGCTTGAACCACATTATTTGCCCAGGTGGCAAAACATCAGACTATGCCTGTCATGTCTTCCTTCCAGTGTTGCTACTCAGCATCTGAGTTGTACCTGGCAAATGGAGAAATTCTTCCTGCTGGACTTGTCATTATCACTAATTTCTTATTTTGATTTCAACTTGGAAATAGTCTGTATCTTGTTTTAAGAAAGCCCAGGTGGAAATACAGCTTTTAGTTCAGTGTAAGAACAAATATTTTGCCTGAAGATGGACACAGGTTCAATCTCTGACATCTTTAGTCTTCTTTTTTAGAGGTTCTAGGCTGGGGAGGGGGAAATTCTGACTGTGATGCTGGAAAACTTTTTCAAGTTAGAGCAGACAGTACTGGATTGCTTGGACAAATGGTCAGACTTTTTGTAGTCCTACACTTTCCAATCATGCAAATTTCATTTGAGGAAAGGTTCTGTATAATCCTGCTGAAAATCAGAATAATATAGTGGGCTTGATGGACCAACGATTTGACCCAGCAAAAAGGGGAATCTTAAAATGACATGCTACTGCAGAAAGGGGAATTGTGCAGATAAATATATTACGTTTGCTTTTCTCAAGTGTAATAAAACCAGCATGCTGGGAAGTTTCACATAAAATATTCAAATAGGAGGCAGTCTCTGTAAATTACAAATAGTTCTAGTGTGATAGGATGCTATCAAGAGATACAAAATTCATCCTGCTGGATGCATTTGGCATCAAATTTCTGATACTCAGACAAGAAGGCCTTTCTTCAGTCTGCATGTTGCCTCAATCTGGTAGCTGCATTGAAAATTGCCTCCTTTATGTTAATTTCCTAAATACCTTTTCTCCCACATGAAAATATTTATAGAAAGTGATAACCCAATTTCTCCAATAGCCAGAAGCCCTATAAAGAAGGGACTATGGATTTTGTTTTATTTTTCCAGTAAGGGGGGAAAACTCTATTGTTTTTAATTATGTTTATTTTATGACATGTATTTCTCCATAGCAGCTGTAAAGAGTACATAATTCATGGTTTTTTTTAAAAAAAGAGGAGTATTTTGATGCAGAAATAAGTAGTCAGTATTTTAAAAAACCTAATTAATCTCCCCAGCAATTTCTAATATAAGTCGACTATAATAACAGGCAGAACTGTTTGCTATAATTGGAAGCCTTGCTAATTTACAAATTAATGGGGTGGGGGACCTGCACTTGATCATTTGTCTCTTTTTGACATTTCAGTGTCCCACTTTGTTGGGGCTTTGGGGGTTGCGGGTCTTATTTACCCCTTTCTCCTAAATGGAATGGGAGATGCTATTCCAAGTGATGTGTTCATATTAGACTACTCATAAAGGTTTTGTGTGATATGTACACTATTTATTTTGGATCTTTTGATCATTAACATTTTGCAGAAGAAAAATACCTATTATTTTTAAAGGGCATTTTAACTTTTTTTTTCTAAATACATACATAGAATTGTTTTGTTTTAATAAGCTGGTTTTCTGACATTAGGGGAGAAGCAATTTATGTCAAATTGTGAAAAAAAAATGTGGATTTACATGTTTCCCTCCTATTTTCAGTATTCAAAGAAATCTATTATTTTTTCTGGGTTATCCGGATCTTCATATATTTTGCAGTTCACAAAAGAAGATTGTTACAACACTGAATTTGCTCAAATCAAGTTAGAGATCCATTCTGTCCCTCTTATTCTACATCCCTATGCATTAAAGGGTCTGTCCTATTCCAGAGAACACTTGTAACTAGATAGTACTCTATCCACTGATTTTTTTCCCCTATAGAAGGCTTGATCTTCTGATTTGAAGAGATGCATTTTGTGCTTTCACTGTACTGTTTTGGGTAAAATCCAGTTCCATGGAGTCTCAAAAAGAGACAGGGTTGGTTGAAACTGGGGAATCATTAGCCAATGCAAGTAGCAGATAAAAGTTATGAATAGACAAATGAGATTTAAAGGTTCATTTGTAAAACTTTGGTGAGGCCAGATTATGATTTGAGAAGTTTAAACTGCTAAATGATTATCAAGCTAGGGTGGTACTCCATCTACTATATTTATGTATTAGAAATCCAGGGAAGGTGCAAATGAGGATGATTATATGCACCAATTTTTTTCCCATATATTGTACCTCTTATGAAAGGCCGGTTATGCATTACTACTGGGAAGGCTACCACTTTTAATTTATTTTCAGCAAGTACTTTTTGTTTTGTTTTGTTTTTAAATTTTTTTTTGTAGCTTTATGCTTAATAATATTTTGATGTGCAATAACCTCACCAATGGTTGATTCAGGCAAATTTTATTGATAGCAATTGGCTTAACTGTGATTTTCACTCAAAAATGCTGCATTATGTGTGTGCAAATGTATATATGTATATGTTGAATGTTTGTTTGTATACACATGTATTTCACAATGCACTTTTGAGTTTGCCGAGCTGCCACTGGGGCCTGGCCCTACAGATTGAGTTACTGTTTCTTTGTGAAATAAGTATTGTCGTAACCACAGAGAACATATTGACATTTTTATTTGATTGTCTGGTTTTCCTTGCAACATTAAGTGTTTTCTGGCAACACTTTTTTCTTTACATTGTATTTAAGTGTTAAAATGAAATGTTTGGCTTTTTAAATTGTACTATAAATCTCCAGAGCTTGAAAAAAATCCCAGACCTAAAGAGATCATAGTAAGGCAGCATTTGTTAGTCGGAATGATAACTATAGGAGAAAAGATATACTGCCACAGCAGTTTAGAATGTGGAAATTGTGGATGGAGTTGTGAACGGAATTAATCCAAGATAGAAAGGTAAATCAGAGCAAAGAAATTATGAGGAGAGAGAGGGGAAGGGAGGGAAAGAGATTATATGGTGATGCTTAATCAAAGTTTAGGCAAGAAAACCAAAAATGTATGATGAGAACTGTCATGATTTAGCCCAACTGATTCAGGAAAATTAGGATCATTTAGAATTGCAAAGGATGTAATGTTTTCCTCTTTGCAAACATTTTCTAAAATCATAAGGAATTATTTTGAAAGGGTAGGGGATTGAATGTTATAGCATGTAAAAATTTCACAGTAACTTATGCAAAAATGAGTGAAACTCTGGAAAAACAATAATGACTGCTTATTTCCCCAAAGCCTTTTTTCCTCCTATCAAATCCATCACTGACAAGCCTAACTCCCAAATAATGTAAATATTTAATCCCAAAGCATAAAGCTTATGTCTTATCTGTGCTTGCTTGTCTCTTGTATGTCCCTCAGTGCTCTTGATTTATACACACACATCTGCCTAGTTTCACAAAATACTCTTGCCTTCTTGGGGACTTATCATGACAGTGATCCACCAACTACATTTCCCTCCAAGTCCTATTTGTTTCTTTCACAGATTACATGGTGGAATTATAAGGGAGTACTGTATAATCAAATGGCCAAGCATTTGATCTGATATCAAATAAAACTCTGATATTGTATTTTGGAAGATATTGTAAATAAGACTTAGCAAAGCTCACAGTACACAAACATACGAGGTTAGATGGGGACAATACATTTGCCTTTATTTAGACCCACAGATGAACTCAAAACTCTACAAAACATTTTTTCTGCCATATTTTTTCCTTAAGTAGATATTATGAAGGTGAAAGAAAAGGAAAGAATGTAAAAGAACAGAGTCATAGCAGTGGATTTACAATCACTTTAGTGATGATTCAATTTTGGAATGCATTTGAGCTTGCAGAAGGTCTTTCACCATATAACAATTAAGGTGGATCTCTTATTTGTTTCCTGTATTTTGCCAACACCCTAGTCTGTGTGCCCCAAAACTAGCTTGGGAATTATACAACAAGTATGTTTGAGGTGTTCCCACTCTTTCTTTTTTAAAAGTTATATCAAACAGTTTGAAAAAAAAAATCACTTTAGCAACATTCAGAAGTTTAAAAATGGTGTTATGTTGCCATCTAATGGTCACACACAGACTTTGGGCATGCATTCACACATATCACTCCAAAATCTTCTATTCTAAATAAGTTTACAAGTAAACTTGTAGTCAACTGCAGTTGACTTTCTATAATTTTAGGAGATACTGTATACTTCCTGAATGTATCACTCACTATGATCTAACCATCCCACTGTAGTTAAGGATAATTTGGTATTCTTATAGAGATGGTAATTTATGAGGCAGATGAGCTAAACCAATTTAAGCTCAGGACATTACAAAATTTTGCAGAATAATGAATGAAAGTCCTAGCAATATAACACTTCAAAGTTTTATAATCATATTCCTCATAACACAACATAAACATGAAATGAAGGGAAATTTTGATCCTAGTCTTCTGTATCTAGATGCTTAAAACATTTTTAAAGTTATTTAATGGAAAGATTGTCAGTTACAGTATTTTACTGGAGAAGCAGCACAACAGATAGCATACAACATGGATGGGCTGGGTTGGGTTTTATTAGGAGCCCTAGGGTGCAGTGGTTAGAATGCAGTATTGCAGGTTAAGTCTATCCACAGTCTTGAGTTCGATCCTGACAGGGTTTAAGGTTGACTTAGCTTTCCATCCTTACAAGGTCGGTAAAATGAGGACTGAAATTGTTGGGGGCAATATGCTGACATTGTAAACTGCCCACAGAGTGCTGTAAAGCTATGGAGTGGTATATATGTCTATTTATATTGGTTTGTTTTTCTCACTTTCCTGGCCATGATTGTCTTGGCCCATTTTCACAACAGCAAAAAAAAAACTTGCTAGCATTTTCAAATACTTTTCTCATAATATATGCATTTTATACACATTTGTTACTGTGAGCATGTTAGTAAATAATTTCTCCATAATAAAATACATCTGTCTGTGCTCTTTTCATTAACATGTTTTAGTGTTCACTTTTTGTAATATATATGTTTTATGCATATTTTTGAGTAGTGAATTACATCACCAATTCAGACAAAAAAAACCCATATAATTTGCATGCACATTTAACTGGTGTAAGTTTATATAAAAGTTCAGACTACTCGATAAATCCTAAGACTTAACAAACTCTCTAATTTTATTCTTGAACCTCCAATAATGATAACAACTCAAACATTTTTATTGCCACTATAATCCTAGCCCTTATTGCTAAAATTTATTGGTGTAGATTGATGCAGCGGTTAAGGCATCAGGTTAGAAACCAGGGCACTCTGAATCCAAGTCCTGCTTTGGGCACAAAACCAGTGAGATTACCTATCTCAGCACTAGGAAGGAGGCAATGACAAACCATTTCTGAAATCTTGCCAAGAAAATTGCACAGGCGTACCCAGGCAATCATCAGGAATCAACAATTATTTGAAAGGACACACACACATATTGGTAGAATGACAATAAATGGAAAATACCCCATAATGTTATAGAAGTGTTGTGATATAATACTCATTTAAGTGGAATTTCATTATCACTTCAATAGTAAGAAAAAGATGGAAATGACACTGGGAAAACCAAGAGGATTACATTAGAGGGGTTTTCTTGATTCTTCCATAAAACATGTGAAAAAGCCACAGCGGAGATGCCAGTTCTGGGGTGTAAAAATGTGATCAGGAAATGACAATGAAGAGATACAGGGAACTCCTTGCTACTTACTATCTACTGGCTACTGCAATCTGGATAATGTAATGCAGTCCTGTTTTAATAGCTTTAAATCTCAATAATTCTATCACTGATATCCAATGGAGAATCATTGTTTATGACTGAAGCACTGTCAGCACTGATTTTCAAAAGGACCTGCTGTTTATCCTGTCTTAAAGGCCACATATTGTATGTCTAGTAAATTTAACAATGGCATTATATTCTGGAATCAGGGCTGTCATTATTGACTGTAGTCCTTTGATAGAAAATTCTGACATATATTCAGCCTTCTAATATAGCAAACATATAACCTAGTATCAGAAAGCAGTCTAAAATGTTCCCCCTTCAGATTAAACAGCTTTCTTTCCAAGGGGTAAAATGCAATGAAAAAAAAAGATAAATGGTTAAATCCTACATTTTTATGATCCCCAGCCCTTCCCTGCAAACAATCATCTTGAGGTAAAAAATCCCAACCTTGTGTTTTACAGCTAGTGCCCCTATGAAATCTATACAACCCACACTACAGTTATTTTGTTATTCTGTTGCTGAATATTGTTTCACCTTTTCAAACACTGTAATAAGCAGATATATTCAAGCTTGCTTTTATCTTTCACCTTAAAAATCTCAGTTGTAATAACACTGCAAGGCTACTGAATAATCTAGAATAACTGTATTATATAAAATGAATACAGGAAGTCTTCGACTTATAACTACAATTGAGCCCAAAATTTTTGTTGCTGTGTGAGACATTTGTTAAATGAGTTTTGCTCCATTTTGTGACTTTTCTTGCCACGTTAAGTGAATCACTGCAGTTGTTAAGTTTGTAACTTGGTTGTGAATCTGGTTTCTCCATTGACTTTGCTTGTCAGATGATCCCAAAAGTTGATCACATGACTCTGGGATACTGCCAAGCATCCAAATTTTGATCATAGGGATGCTGCAACAGTCATAAAAAAGAATGCCCATAAGTTGCTTTGTTCAGTGCCATTGTAACATCAAATGGTCCCTAAGTGAATGGTTGTAAGGACTTCCTCATATTAATAACGTTGCTGTTTTTTGTTCCAGAAAATTCACAATTATTAATATGTTCAAAAATTACAAAACAAGCTATAGCTGCAAATAGGGCAGCAAATATTTGTGTCTTGCTTCATGGAATCAGCTTTTCAGTAGAATTTTTGTGTGTTTTGAAGATTTGGATCATGTTTTCGAGATGAAGACATGAAGTAATAATATCAGGAACTTTCTCATGTTGCTGTGTATTCCCAGGAGTTATATACCTATGGTGTACAACCTATTTTACTGATGGCAGATAATAAAGTGTTAATGCTTCCTTTCATGCAAGGGAAAATATAAATAAGTAAATAAAGAAAATAAACACAGGTAGTCCTCGACTTATGAACACAATTGAGCCCAAAATTTCAGTTGTTAAGTGAGACATTTGTTTGGTGAGCTTTGCTCCATTTTACAACCTTTCTTGCCACGGTTGTTAAGTGACTCACTGCAGTCGATAAGTTACTAACCTGGTTGTTATGTGAATCTGGCTTCCCCTTTGATTTTGCTTGTCAGGAAGGTTGCAAAATGTGATCACATGACCTTGGGACCACATCAACGGTGGTAAGTATGAACCAGTTGCCAAGCATCTGAATTTTGATCACACGATCCTGGGGGTGCTACAACGTTACACCGTTGTAAACGGTGGGGAAAAAACGGTCATCTGTCACTCTTTTCAGTGCTGTTGTAACTTTGAACGGCCACTAAATGAACTAAGGAAATATCCCAAAGGTGCTTTTTCAAAAGGCAACTGGACAGCTTATGTACGAGCTGAAGAAGCTTCCTGGATGAGAAGCCAAACGTCTTCTAAGAAAAACCAGAAAGCCTAGTTGCCTCTTGAAAAAAGCACCTTTGGCACAACTAGGACCTGGATGACTGAGTATCTCCATAGACAACTAAGGGAATAAATTCCCCTCAGGATCACCAAGTAGCGCCTTCTAAAGGGAAAGAGGCAAAATAAAGGTTATATATATATATATAGCCTATATATTTCCGTGAGAGAGAAAAGAGAATGAAGGCGGGGGGCGGGGGGAGAGAGGAAATCTCAAAGGCTTTAGCAACGCTTCCTCAGAAGTCAAATCCCTCCGTGAGGTAAAGGATTACAGCCTAATCAATCACCGTCGTGCCGCCAATCCCCGGGACGACAACTCCACGGGCCCGCCCGCGGAGGAAAAGGGGATGGCCCTTCGCGAAGTCACGTTACCCTCTCATCTGCATATCCCCGCCCCCTTCGGAGCGCTGGTGACGTTGGCCAGGGATCTGCAGGCAGGTGCTGTTTCCTCGCGCCACTACCGCCGCTGCTGCATTAGCTAGGAGACCAGAAGCGCGTTCACGGGGTGAGTGCGCGCCCGGTGCAATTCCCCCCCCCCCCGCCACACACCTCTCGTGTTGTTGTTTTTAATCTTTTTTTTCTAACCTAGATAGATAAGCCCTTCGTCTGCGTTGCCTCTTTTTTTTTCATTCGGTTGGCATTGCTTTGGAACAGGGCGGCGCGGAGAAGGAGGGGGGGGGGCAGGTTGTTAACCTTCATTTGACACATGTATGAGAAGTGGGGGAGGGATGCAGAAAATAAACGGGATGGGCTACTGGTTTATAGGGGCCGGTGGGAACGTCATTCTAATCGAAGGATGTATGGCGGTGGAAGGAACGTCGCTGGTGTTCTTTTTTGTTTGTTTGTTTTTTTCCAAAGGGAAAAAAAGTGTTTCGCGTTTAAAAATAAAAGGAAATAAATAAATAAATAGATGGCACGGAATGAAACGGGAGATGGGCATTCATTCGTGGTCTCGTCAGAGGAGGTTTCAGTGATGCAGATGGTAAACAGGAGGCTCTGGAAGAGAGAGAAGAACGGAGCGGATGGGAAGGAAGGGAGGCAGCATCGCAGGTTGCAAAGGAAGCCAGTTCCTGCTCCCGTGCTGTCCCTCATTCGGGTGGGCCTTTCTGGAAAGAGATGGATTGGGCTGGGGGGGTGGGGGAGGAAAAAAAGAGAGGGCATTTTGTAATAACAGCTCTTTCCCTCCAGGCAAAACAACCCCCCTACCACTACCACCAAGCTTTTCCAAAGGCTCTTCGAGATGCAAATCTGTCAGCAAGATTCACTTTATAATACTTGACCAAAGAGAGGTTCTTTTCCTTCATTTCGCCCCCTCCCAAATGCCCCATCTAGTTTTGGGGATCAGCACTTTGTGGAACTTCTTCTTTGAAGATGCCCCCTCCGGGGCCTGGCTATTGAGCAATTTAATTCCAAATCTGATTGAGAATGTGTGGAAGGGAAAGAAGGTTGCTATCTCTGGTCTCTTGTCAAAGGACCTACTACATTGTAGCTGAAAAAGACCCTATGGTAGTACCGTAAAAATACAATTCTGTATCGGACATGATTAATGACTTGTGGTGAACACATTTATCAGCTTTCCTGAGGCTCAGCCTCTTGTATGCAATGCAGCATTAGGGGGTTGCTTTTTCAGCTCAAGATGGGGTGGGGGTGTGTGCATCATCACTATGTTTTTTTCATCAGAAGGAGAGCAACTTACTCTGACCAGGCTGCGCTCAGCTATTCCCGCTAGCTTAACAAATCTTCCTAAACGTTCTACTGCCCATGGTTCCAATTCCCCATTAGCAAGAGCAAAAAGGTGGTATATGTGTGTGGAGTGTATGTATGTGTGTGTAGCCAGACAGACCATTTTAAATATTCAATAACTGAGGGAGCATTTGATTCAACATGAAAGCATTTGCAACTTGAGCACACTATGCAAGGCATTGCATGGACAGATAAGGCCGGGCCAGAGGATCCTGCTGGATAACATAGGGCTTGGATGTCCTGGCAAACCAGTGATTGATAATTGAAAAGATTGAATAGGTTGACATTGGCCTGCTCTGCTTCCTTTTACGTTGCCATAAGCTATGGTGATGATAATTTGCTTAGACAGCCTTAAAACTGGTTTGGACACTTATGAAATGGAGAGAGGCCTGTGTTAATTGCACTCGTGAAACGGAGCTTCCAGGTTTGGAAACAGCCAGCAAAACAATTTGCACAGGGGTAATTGGCTACCCAGTATTGAATAATTAGCATCATATTTGAATCAAATTATCAGGATCTTACACCATATGAATCAAGTATATTCCTGCATTAAGGCAATCTCTCTTCCTCAAAACATTGGGTGTTGATAATGAATGGCCAGCACATCATTATCACTTTCATGTCTTGCCTAATGTTTTCCCCTCGGAGGTATATGCATTAAAGTGAGATGGAAGAGGTGGCAGTCCATCTTAACAAAATAACCAAGTTGGAAGGGATCTGTTTCCAGGTTGGTTCTCTCCTTGATTAGTTTCCATCCATTGCTTCTTGTCCTGCTTTCTGATCTTGATCTTACCCAGTAAGGCTCTTGGCCTAGATCTTAAGGAAGAAAGAAAATTAAGTTAGGGGATCTTAACTATAGACAGGTTATTCCTGTATATTAGGAAATCCATTTAGAAATGTTACTCAGTCATGACACCATGATCCCGGTTTCTGAAAGCCCAACTGATGAGGTAATATTACATAAGCCAATTCATTTTGGGAATTATTAGCAACTAGGATTGATGGCTGTTTACTATTTCCTGAATCACAGGCAGCTTTCCTTATGTAAGGAATGCTATCACTTTCCTTGTCTATGCTATGAGCATTTCATGGCACAGAATATTACAGTAGATGAGATGCTGGCCTGATCTAGGGCTGCTCTTGTGTTTTTATGCTTTACAAGAACTCCTAGAAGATCCCTTATTCAATAGGTAGGCCTGAAAATTGGAACCAGATTCTAATCAGCTTTCAAAAAAGACCCTGCAACTGTCGTGAGAATTAGAACCTTTGTTGTTAATTTGACATTTTTGTTTAAAGTAGAAATGACATCTGAAAACCTTCTGAGATAGATCTGTACCAGATACTCAAGCAAATTCAAAAGGCGCTGATACTCTTCCATGTTGGAGAATCAAGAGTTGCATGTCTGCATTGGCCTATGTGCTGTTTTCAGGTTTCCCACCCAACTTGCTTGCTCAACACCACATCAGGAGGGTCCCAATAGCTGGGTTAATGCAGCATACTTACATCAATTAGTGATTTGCTGGGTTTCTACAAAACACCATTTCATTTATTTTTTGTTTATTTATTTTTATTCATTTAATTAATTTGCCAATTGTTTACAAGATAATAGATATAAGGGTAAATATGAGTATGAATACAGGAAATAGGTACAAATAAATGGGGACAATAGGACAGGGACAGTAGACACAAGTGTGCGGGTTGAGGTAATTCCCCGTTAGGAGAATGAGTGCACATAGGGAGACTTAGTGAGAGAGATGTTGAATAACACACGACCAGCACACAGATACACTGAATAGTAAAATGTAGGTTTTAATTCCAGTAAACGGTTAAGTTCAGTAACAGACTTACAGCAATCCAAGAAGAATGACGATCAGGAATAGTCAATAGGGAAAAATGCAAGAACCAAGAACATCCATCATCAGAACATATAGCAACTAGCAACAACAAAACTAACAACCCAGGTTTCTGGCTCCATCTTATGGCCCTTTGAGGAACCACACTCAATTACAATTTTAGCATTCCCTTAAAGAGACAGTATTAAATGTCTATCCTGGTTTATATATTTCCAACTGTTAGGTGACTAGCACTTCCTAACAGTGCGCTTATGCACACAAATGAAATAAATGAAACCAAACAATGTCTTGATCCAAAATAGTAAAGTTGTCTTCAAATGCTACAAAAGCCTTAGTGTTCAAGATGATTCCCCATTCAAATATTAATTAAAACCAACCCTGCTTAGCTTTCTAAACCAACTAAGGTTTGCTAGGTCCTGTCACTTGCTAAAGCCCTTGAATAATATACTAAACCACAAAAAAAGCTAACCAACTTAACACTGTACCAGTTTAGCATATTGTAGGAATCATCTGATAGATCCTGATTTGGCCTTGTGAAATAATTTGATGGATATAACCAGAGGCAAGTGCACATTGTTGAAGGTATCTCTTGGTGGCAAGAACTGGGGAAATTAGATAGCTGCATTCCTTTGCACTAGTCTTGGATTCTGTAAAAGGAGATGCATATTCAATTGAAAACAATGCAGCATGGACAAACAGTATCTGCATTTCAATGGCTTGTCTGCTTCTGCACCAAAAGTTCTTCACATTTTAGGTATTCTGGTTTTCTTAGTGCTTAGAAGTTCTGGAGCAGGTATGTGGCAAGGCAGGTGAAATTGAAATAGTCTTTTCTTTTGCACTGTCTTTCATTTTCACCCTCCTCCACTTATTCGTGTGTCTCGAGCACATGTGCTAATGTCCAAGAGCAAAGGATTTTATTTTTCTTATTATTTTTTGTTAACCAAAGTCATCTTTGGGTAGTGGGACAGAAAATGAAGATGGCGGTTAAAAAAAAGGTGTAAGACTTTGATTTCATGGTCATATCAACACCTGATTCTCTCCCCTCATAGATCCACCTATGTGATTGTAACCACACATGTGTGTGCATTTACTGATAGTCCTCAACTTATAACCATCGATTTAGCAACCATTCAAAGTTATAATGACACTGAAAAAGTGGCTTCCATCCTAACACTGTTGTAGCATCCTCCAGGTCATGTGATCAGAATTTGAGTGGTTGGCAATCAGCATGAATTTACAATGGTTGCAGCTTCCTGGCATCAAGTGATTGCCTTTGTGACCTTCCCAGCTGGCTTCCAACAAGCTAAGTTAATTGTGGGAAGTGGATTTGCTTAACAGTTGTTAGCACTTAATATCCACAGAGGTTTGTTTAACAATCATGGCAAAATAACTCACTGAATGGCTGCTTTGCTTAGCAACAGAATTTCCAGTCCCAATTGTGGTTGTAAATTGAGGATTATCTGTAAACTCAGCCTATGAACAGGTAGTTTTCAACATGGGGCATTGTGACTGGGTTCACACTTTACAGTAAGCCGTAATATCATTTGTTCAGCATGAACCCAATTGGCTGTTGCTTTTTCTACAATCAAGCATAACATGATTCAGCCCAATCTTTTCCATTGAATCCAACCATGTGCCATGTAATTTAATATTTACTGTTCGGCAACACATCTGTTGATTTTCAGACCAAAAGGAATCTTAATCAGCCCCATTTGGAGAATGAAGTCGGATATTATTTTTTTTGCACCTCAGCATGTGCAGCACCGTTGAGCAAATTGCTAAAAATAGCAATTCTAATATAATTCCTATCCCTATAATAAAAAGAGTGATTTAAACAGGACCATGTGAAGTTACCTAATGCAAGGTGAGATCTCACATTGGGACAAAGTCTTGGTTTATTAAATTAGCTTTTTGCTTCTATCAGTTAGCCAAGTTTCATGAATGGTGGAGTGGCCTAGATAGAGGTGGAGCTCTCACCTCACAATCAGGAGTTCAATCCTGGGTAGAGGCAGATATTTCTCTCTCTGGGCACAATGGGATTATATCTGCTGAACAAAGCTCTGCATTGGCGACAGGAAGGGCATCTGGCCAGTTAACACTCAGCTCCATTCAGTTGCCCAGACTCCACCCTGCAAGGGATTATGTGGTCGTTAAAAGAAGATGATGATGATGAGTTAGCCAAGTTTCATCATAAGCTATGGTTTAAAAACCTGAATGCTCATGTTCATAGAACATGCTAAAATCAAAACAAATGTAATTGTGAAATAGTACATTGTGTGAACCAAGTCACTGAATCAGATGGAGCAGAGTTTTCCCAGGCCTTACTTGGTGATGAAGCTTTTAATTCAAGGGTCTTCAAACTTGGCAAGTTTAAGACTTGTGGACCTCAACTCCCAGAATTCCTGAGCTAACAGGACTGGAGGAGGAATTCTGGGAGTTGAAGTCCACAAGTCTTAAAGTTGTCAAGTTTGAAGACCCCTGTTCTAATTCTTCCCCACTGTTGTGGTTCGCCGGCAGCAGGTGCGGATGGCTGAGGTCTCGGAGAGCGAGGACTCAGGTGAGGGGCCTGTGTGTGATGTAGGGATGGGGCCAGGACCATCAGGGTGTGGAGTGATGCCTTCGGAGCTTGTGGAGGCAGGCAGCAGTGATGCTGAGGACCCTGGTCCCAGTGTGTGTGCACGCCGGGACGCTCGTAGGAAAGATCAGCTGCAGCAGCACAGGTGACTCAGGAGTGAGGCTGCAAGGTAATGGCCCCTCCGTTAAAGAGATAAAAGCCAGCCTGAGAGACTGGTATTCTTTGCAGGAAGCAAAGAAGTTCTTGTACTTCAAGCCTTGTGGAAGTTCAGACTATCTTGATTTGTGTTTGAAGACTTTTTGTTTGGAATATTTCTTGGCAACTTAATCTAGTGCTTTTGGCAGCCTTGCACAACCTTGGCAAGGCTCATTCTTATCAGAGACAGCTAGTTTTAATAGTCTTTTAACCATGAATTAATGGAATTCGCAGAGAAGCATTAAAAGGTTTTGCTTTTATCTCTGTTTGGTGTTTGTTTACTTGGAGCAAGGCTTGGGTCAGAACACCCACTCTCCTTTCATATCCATTCTTTTTGTCTCTAAACCCAGTGGGTATTCTTTCTTTACTTATATTTTCTTTCCTTCTCCTTTATGAGCCAGAGTTAGTTTGCTCCTTATCTTTATTTCTATTAACTTTTAAAGATTTGGATGCAAAGCAGAACAAGGCTGTACTTGTTTCCAGCATTTCTTTGGAGATACAGTAGGGAGAGAGGTCAAGAGTCATATTTTTATTAAGAGAGAGGGAGAAAATATAAGAGTAGCGGAAGCACTAAATTTGGAAATGTAATGAGTTCCTTATGAGCCGATTAAAATGAATTCTTCCCATTTGGTTCTTAGAAACAGCAGTAATAAATAGGGACTATATATAGGCACGCCTTTGTCTGAGTATTGGTGAAAAGTGATGAGTTATGGACAGACAAAAGTATAAATATGATGACTAGAAAGGTATTGAGACTTAGAAAAAGATATATATATATATAATTGAATTTAGAAAGGAATGAGATAATTAAAAGTAAGATTGAGAAAACTAAGGGAAGGGAAAAATTATTGAGAAAATGTTAAAATAGTAATAAGATATGGAATAGAACACAAAGATGAATATGAAATTGAATTTGTGTCTGTATGGAGAAGTGATAACCCGGGACCGTGCTAGTCTCAAAAAAAAGAAATTTTACTTGTATTATGTTTTGTGAAAACCCAAATAAATTTTTTATATAAAAAAAATAAAAGTGATGAGTTATGGAGTCAAGGAATGAATCCCTGAGTAAGTGCAATCCACTGATGGGTCATCCTTTTATGTGCTAATACGGTATTCTTGCAAAGGATGTTTGATTTATTGGTCTTTTCTTTTGCATTGGTAGGTGATGTCTTTGGGACTTAGTATAGGTACTCCTCGACTTATAACCACAGATGGGTCCACAATTCCCATCGTAAGTCTTTGCAGTCCTAAAGCAAGCCGTCAGGTGACCACACCCAATTTCTGCAATCATTTTACCTCAGTTATGAAGCGAATCTGGCTTCCCCAATTGACTTTGCTTGTCGGAAGCCAGTTGGGTAGGTCACAAATCGTGATCAAGTGAGTGCAAAACACTGCAATGGTTGTAAATGCGAGTTGGTTGCCAAGTGCTCAAATTGTGATCAAGTGATTACAGCAGTGGTGTGATAGTTGTAACTTCTAGGTCCAGTCATAAGTCACTTTTTTCCAAGGTAATCATAATTTTTAACCATTGGTAAATGAATGGTCTCAAGTTGAGAACTACCTGTATTCATTAAAGGTATTAGTAGGTAGAATCTCCATGGACTGAAGTAGTTTTCCTATGATGCAAGAGAAATAACAATTACTTTGTCTCCATATCGTAATTACATGCTTCCCAAAATACCTGCCCTACTTTGAAAATAGAATACTGGATTTTATGGACTTTTAGTCTGATGGCAACAGAGCACTCACATCATTCTGGGAGAGTGTAAGTCAAGACCATCAGTTCTGCCCTCTCCTTTTGCTAAAATTCTCTGTTGTCTAGGTGTTTTAATTCCCAAACCAGAATACAAACTCAGAATCAGATACATTGCAATCTTTACATTTTTTTCTTGGAACAGCCTTAGAACATTTTATTTGGGAATTACTTCCAGCCAGATAAGCAAAGAATGGCAATCTTCTTTAATGCATAAGAATGCTTGCCAATTTGGTGTCCATTGGTAAAATGCTAGAATTCCAATTCCAATTAAAAAGTAGACCACATAGGATTGGATTCAAGCCACCTTGAAATAACAGCTTTTCAGAAACAGAACATTCCCTGTGCATAATTTAGGAGCACTCTATCTCCCGTTCTGCAGAAGTCAAAATTGAGCCTTCTTTTTAAAATGCTTTCAAAAAGGATTTAATGAAAAGCTATGCATGTATTCCCCGTGTGTTATAGAGATCAACGTACATAGCATCAGACAGAGGTGTCCATAGGGTATGATTTAAAAAAGCCAAAATGCTGGCCATAATGATGCAATCCATCTGGTTGTTTTTTAATGTACGTCACAATGACCTTTTTAAATCATGCCCTGAGTCACCCCTGCATTGCAATGGGTGTAACAAATAGAACGAAAGAGAGACCCGCATTGAAAAAATTACCACCAGATTAAAACTTAACAGTGAGCCAAGGTGACAAAAGAATCAATAATTTTTAATTTCCAAAAACCTTCCAAGCCAGTGATTTGACTCAGTTTTTATATGTCACTAGGGACCAAGCAAAGGGCAAAATGAGTGGCCAGCAATCTTAGGGCTACCTTGCCTCCCACGTTTCTCCCCCCTCCCTTTCGATGAAACAACACAGAAAGCGTACCTCTAAAATTCAATTTGGCATTGATCAATAAAACGCCCTGAGTTCTGAGCTCCTCTTTAATCTCATTTTCTTGTTATCGTTTTGGATTTGTCTTTTTCATCGCTGAATACCTAAAGCCAGGATGAGACATTCATCCTGGGAGCATCTGCTATAAAGAGCTCAGTGGGCAAAAAGCACAGCTGACTCAGAGGCAAAATGGAGGCCGCTTTCCAACTGCTACCACCAAACATTGCTTAGCAGTTCCCTGCTGCACAAAACTGAGGGCTGTTTAGCTATACCTAAAACCCATATTTGAGATTGGTCTCTAAGAAGATGTGAGAGGAATCCAGCTAAATCCTTCTTAAGGCCCTAGGAATTATTTCAACCCCATCGTTTGCTTTGTGTAATGCAAGTCAACCACAGGCTGTTTAATTAGCTAAAACGGTGGTTTTTAACCTTTTCTTTACCATGGACCCTCTTTAAATATCTGTTGTGGCCACCCACCATGGTCGCGGACCCCCAAGACTTAACTCAAGATTTAAATCATAACATTTTTTGTTTGTGGACCCCCTGTGATGACATCACAGCCACCCCCCACAAGGGTCCACAGATTGCAGGTTGAGAACCAATGAGCTAAAAGATTGTGTTGGGTGTTATCTCTGTTGTGATGAAATGAAAAGGTAGGACATATCTAGGATGCAGACCATAAGAACATAAGAATAAGCGGTTTAAAGATCTTTTTGTCCTCCCCGAAGAACTGTGGGAAGTGAAATAATTGTTACCGCTGTCACCAGACATGTAAGGAAATTGTGTAGGTGAATCAGAATGAACCCATTACATCTGGTACCCTGACATTCTGTTTTGCTACCATGCCCAAGCAGATGTTCCCACACAAAACAAGCTTTTAGCTCTTTTGGTGTTGTAACAAGGGCAAGAAGCCTACAACATTATGTTGGTGTTTTTGATTTTATATCTTTTTCTGTGAACAAATGTTGGAACAATTTGCTCAGTGCTAAGAAAATGGCCAACTCTGTGGTCTCAGCTGCACAGATGAAACAGAAATAAAGTGCATTCAGTTTAATAATAGCAGTCAGCGTGCTTTTAAATAATGAATAAAACCAACACAATGCACTTTTAAATAATCTGTTCTTCAAGCTTTCTGAAACCATTTTTTTTTTTTTAAATGTTGATGCTCCATGGATATTTTTCCATTTATGCGGTTTGGTTGACCTCTCAGAGACAGGAGCTCCATAAAATAACTCTCTTACCCAAAAGGCACAGTTCCAAGGTAGAATCTATGTCACCAACAGTGATGGCACCAGTTAAGGAAAGCAATGCATTTTAACTGATTTAAGTATTAAGTTCCAGCTGATGAGCTGCATCAGTATGAATAACTGATGGACCAAATGCTGATCCAGTACCAATACAGTTCAGCAGCAAAACTGGCTGATTACCATAATTTTCATTATTTTCCTGAAAATTGGGGTTGGAGTGAGAGCAGGAGGTCTTTCAAAGACTGATCACTCACAACTCTAGTCTTAATCCTTGTGCACCCCCCAAAGCGGCCTGAAACCAGCCCTCTAGAGCCTTGCCATTTTGCCACTGAAATTCATCTCTATGATTTTTTTCCCCTTTGGGGTAAGGGGAGATGAGGGTGGAAATAGGAGCTGGGCTTTCTAATCAGGGAGCTCAATTGCAATCTTGACTGCTGAAAAGTCACCTGCCATAGTGCTAAAGTGATTGTCCTTGATGGACTGGGGAATAATCAAGACAGCTTTCCCCTTTTAAAAGAGAATAATTCTTGGAAAGGTAAGATAATTGATGTCCAAAGAAGAGGTAGATGCAAGTCTTCTCTATATTTTAGAGAGTGTTTAGGGGGTGTAGCATGATTTTCACACTGGTGCAAACTGAAGGACTTGACAAATCATCTCCAAGTGAAACTAATTATTCGTCCCATAGAGATGGTACATCCAGTTAGCTTAATTGCCTCTTCAGTCTGTGTTCTCAACCCAAATGTTTGCATATGTCACAGAGATTAATTCATAAAACAATATATGAATATTTTTGTCCTGTAAGATCCAGGTCCCTAAAGTAGCTCGCATATACAGAATAAGAAAAATGCAAACAAAAATCTCAAATGCAAATTATATTATGATATAGTATTAAAAAAAAATCCTTATTCACCTCGATGTTTCCATCCTTGTTTCTGTTCCTTGATTGCTATAAACTACAATTTATCTATAAAATTCAATTTATTTATATATTTCCCTCAGAGGGTGGGATTGGAGTTGCCTATATAGGTTTTCTCCATCTTGTACTATTGATTATATTTTCAGATCAATTTTAGTTGGATAGATTAATCTGGGCTTTCTTCTATAAATATTGTTTAGGGACTATCCCAAAGATCTGGACATCTTTTCAGAGGTATAAACAGCTTCCAGAAATCTCCAGCAGCATGGCTATTGATGTGGATTCTAGGAATTGCAATCCCCAGTTCTGGAAGTAGCCATATTTGGGAAACTTGATTTATAATATAAATTTGCTTATATATTTACCCTTGGTGGTACATTGTATAACTATATATTGTTTGATAAGAAAATATAAGGTTTGTATATACAGTATGACATGACATACTGTACACTTGCCAAAGCCAGCTAGGCCTGGTTCTATAACAGCGTTTCTCAAACTTTTCAACTTTAAGCTGCGTGTATTTTAGCATGCTGTCTGAGGAATTCTGGAGTTGAAGTCTACACATTTTAATGTTGCCAAGGTTGAGAAGATTTAGTCTAGACCATACTTATATGAGAAATTACTGCAATCTCTGGTGGAACATGGGGTATAAATGTACTAACTGTTTGGTTGGATATCGTGACAGAACCAAGGAAAAATGGTGAAAGCACCCATTTAAAAAAATATAAACTCTGAATTTATAAACATCTACAATTTGTAATGATGATAATAATAATAATAATAATAATAATAATAATAATAATAATAATAATAATAATAATAATAATAAGTCTTTATTGATTAGCCCCTGGGCCATATCAAAGTGCAAAGTTCCAACAACAAATTTGTTACTAAAATTTTATAAAAGCAATTCAAAATTAAATTTGATAAAATACTATTTAAAATGGAACTTGATAAAATACAATTTAAAATGGAATCTAGACAAAATACCATTTAAGATGAAATAGTAATAAAATACAATCCAAAATAAAATTGTACTAATGTTCAATAATTTAAGATATAAATAAAATATAATAACATTATATTTCGGAGTCGCTTTTATGAACCAATTATCTGAGCTCATTTGATCTGGTTCTTGGTTCCATGCAGCCATAACATACCAGGGAGTTGTACTGTATGTTGTGCTGTATGTTGTACTATATGCAAAATAATGCAAAATTATAAAAGAAAGAAAAAAAAGACTCTTTAATAAACCAAATTGCAATAAACTGTTCAGTAAATGAAAAACAAAACCATAGTTCATAAGGGAGAAGATAGTTCTCTACCTAATTTGTTAGTGTATCATTTTTGTAAAGGTCCATAAGGATTATAAACTGTTACAATTTTGATCAATCGTGTCAAAATATGCCAGAGGGTGGGGAGTGGCATGGCAATCCAACCTCTCTGCTTTGGCTTGAATCATAATACCTCAACTGCCATCTTGCAGATTTTGATCCCTGTCCCGCTGCTATACTGTACAGGTAGTCTTTGACTTACAACCATTCATTCAGTAACCGTTTGAAAGTTACACCGGTCCTTGAATTACAATGATCTCACAGTGACATGATCAAAATTCAGTCACTCGGCAACGAGCATGTATTTAGAATAGTTGCAGTGTCCCAGAGTGATGTGATTGACAGCAGTCTTCCTAACTGCTGTCCAATAAGGTCAATAGGGGAAACTACTTAATGACCACGTGATTCATTTAACAACTGCAGTGATTCACTTAACAACCGTGGTAAAAAAAATGTGTTAAAATCAGGCACTTAACAAACACATTGCTTTGCAATGGAGATTCTGGTCCCAATTTTAATTGTAAGTCAAGGACTATCTGTAGTTCATTTGTAGGTCAGTCTACGTTACAATATTGAATATGTCTGTATGTGTAAAATAGCAAGATAAATAAATAACATCATTGAAAATGTGGATGACATTTATCAAAAATACTTTAATTAGCAGGGATTTTTCTTTTAAATGTTTTTAGAAGTCTGTGGTGGGCTAAAGTTCAGGCAGATTCTATAAAACAGCTTGGGAAATAACTTGAGAAGAAAATAGCCTTGAAGAGACTTGGGGACCTATTGTTAATCTTTAAGGATCAGAGGATTTGGTTTTCCGCTGAAGTTGCAAATTGGGTGGTGTTTTGTACCCCATCCTTTCTCCACATCCTCTCCAACTCTTCCCCAGATGGCTTCTGCAACAGACCCTCGCTATGGCCAGAAGGAATCCTCAGACCAGAACTTCGACTACATGTTCAAGATCCTGATCATAGGCAATAGCAGTGTTGGGAAGACTTCCTTCCTCTTCCGGTACGCCGATGACTCCTTCACTCCGGCTTTTGTCAGCACCGTTGGCATTGACTTCAAAGTGAAAACCATCTATCGCAACGACAAGCGCATTAAACTGCAGATCTGGGTAAGGAGGCAAGGGAAAGCTGTCTTGCCTTGTAGCAGTGTTTCTCAACCCTAGCAACCTTAAGACATGATGAACCTCAACTCCCGAATTCCCCATACTGGCTGAGCAAATCTGGGAGTTGAGGTCCACATGTCTTAAAGTTGAGAAAAGCTGCCTTGCAGGATTGTTTGCGAATAATTGTTTTCTGAGAGAAAATACTGCCAGCAGGGTTGGGCATGGCTGGGAAAGAGCTTGAAGAGGTCAAAGACCCTGTCAGCTGGATTAAACAATATAAATATAATTGGAGTAGTAGTCTGTTTTTGTGCAAGGAAGTTCCAGGTAAAGCAGACAGGACACATGATCATGTGTGATGGAATGTGCACTTGCAGGAGGAGGTCCTTCCTAAGTTTCTTTCTCTGAGGGTTAAGTAAATGTTAAGTAAATCCTCCCCTCTCCCCTCTGATCAGTATCTCTTCCCCTCCCTCCCTCAAGGTCATTCCTACATACCATTACATTAAGGTTCATGTTAGATAATATTGGTTTTCCTTTCAATGCTGTTACAAGGCTTACAAAACTGAAAGTTTTGAGTCCATTGGAATTGGATGGCTAATAAATTTAAATGATTTTTTTTTAAAAAAAACATCTTTTTGGAAGAACAAAAGTATATTTTGGCCATGAAGACATTTAATGAATGTCTCCCCATTATAAAATCAGTTTATTATGAAGCCAAGTGCTGTTTTTTGAAGACTAAGTGCTGTTTTTTGAAGACTAATTTACTGAAGTGTTTCTAGAATAGCTGTAGTGATCCATTAGGCACCCAGCATATAGGCACCCAGCATCTTTTTTTTCAGCCTCAAGCATGGCCAATGTTTGGCAACAAAACCATTAATTTTCTGAAATTCAATTTCCCTTATTTTTAGTGAAAATAAATAAAGTACATTCAGCTTCTAAAAGGCATACATTTTTCTCCTTTAAGCAATAAAATCTCCCCAACTCTCCTAATGTGGACTGGAAATTTTGATATTTCCACTCTGCATGACATCACTGGCAATTAGTAAACTCTCCTGTAACCTTGGAAGGTGAAGTTTAAAATAAATCCAAACCCAGTCACAGACTGTCCATCAGAGAGAGGGAGGGGGAGAGAAAGAGAGAGAGAGAGAGAGAGAGAGAATATAGAATAACAGAGTTGAAAGGGACCTTGTAGGTCATTTAGTCCAACTCCCCACCCAAGCAGGACACCCTACACCATTTCTGACAAATGGCAGTCCAGTCTCTTCTTGTAAGCCTCCAGTGATGAAGCTCCCACAATTTCTGAATACAACTTCTGTTTCATTGGTTGATAGTTGGGAGGGAGGGAAGGAGGGAGGGAGGGAGGGAGAGAGAGAGAGAGAGAGAGAGAGAGAGAACGAGAACGAACAAAGGCCAGCAACATTAAAGCCTAAAATGCTTGAGTTTTAATTACCATCACAAGAAATACTCCTCATAGAATAATTGACCACAACTGGGGAAAAACCTTAGAGCAGGGTTTCCCAACCTTGGCAATTTCCAGGTATATAGATTTTAACTCACAAAATTCCACAGCTGTAACTGAGAATTCTGGGAGTTGAAATTCACTCACTTCAATTTGCCAAGATTGGGAAACTTCGATGTAAAGTATGGCAGTTCCATGGGATACTTGTAAATGCTATAAAAATACTTAAAAATCATTTTTGTGTTTTTCTTAGGATACAGCAGGGCAGGAACGATACCGGACTATCACCACTGCCTATTATCGAGGGGCAATGGGTTTTATTTTGATGTATGACATCACCAATGAAGAGTCCTTCAATGCTGTCCAAGATTGGTGAGTCAAAGTTTTTATGACTAGCTTTAATTAATTCTGAAACTTATAACAATTTTAGTATTCAAATGTTCTCCAAGGATTCTTTTGGACAATGCAGCTGACATTTGAACAACCCATGGATCAAATTGACATCTTCAGTATGTTTACTTATCATTTTATATGCAAGCTACAAAAAAGGTTATTTGTATGCCACCTTTATTATTTTTATAATTAACTCAAGGTGGTGAACATATCCAACACACTTTCCTTCTCCTATTTTCCCCACAACAACAACCCTGTGAAGTGGGTTGGATTGAGAGAGAGGGATTGGCCCAGAATCACCCAACCAGCTTTCATGGCTAAGGCGGGATTAGAACTCACAATCTCCTGCTTTCTAGCCTTAACCACTAGACCAAACTGGCTTTCTTTCTGAGTTACTTACATCTTTCCAACAAAGTCTTGTGGTTAATTTTGCTCCCTATTCTTATGTAATTTAGGTAGGACAGAACAGAAAACTATAATATGCCTTAAATGCTCATTAGAGATAGTCTTTGTCCAGCAACTGCAATTGGAACCAATAATTTGGTCATTAAGGAAAGTGGTTGCTAATTGAAAAACCATGTCAATTGCAACAGTGCTTAAGAGTTTCCTTACACTTTGCTTTTATAGTCTCAGAAGGCTATGACCCCAAACAACCAGGTGAGCTCAAAAATGGTAGGGAAGGTTTCTGAAACTCGATTTATGAGGAAGAGATGGGACATCTATTTGTCAGAAATGGTATAGGTGCTCCTTCTTGAGCATAGAGTTAGACTAGAAGACCTCCAAGGTCCCTTTCAACCCTGATGATGAGCTGAAAGCCAGCTAAAAGGATAAATCTTATTACCCCTTTCCCCTCACTTCTCTGCTTCTTGGAATGCTTTCCCCAATGCTGGGATAATTAGCAAGATGATTAATATTTGTATTTACATTCATTGGAGCGGAAGGGGTTATAAGCAAATAAAAAGGCACGCACAATGAAAAGAATGTGCTAGCACTGGCTGTTTGCCTAGTGCACTGGGTCTGTGTGTAGCCAAATGCTTAAGAGGTTACACACACACACTGACTGTAATGGTGAATAGGTGACTGAGAGATGCTTGAAGGTCATACATGTGGGCATTGGTTGCAAAGTTACTTTTTCATCACTGTCATACCTGCAAATTGAGCTGTGGTGATTCAGTGGTTACAATCACTGGTGGGCTGCTGGTGGTTCGGACCAATAGTTTCGACCACCGGGTGGGCCCCCACCCCCCTGTCCCCTCCCCGCCCCAGTGCTATCCCATCCTATATTTCTAGCTCACTTGCCCCGCCCACGCTATTGCGTTCCTGCTGATTGAGCAGGAGTTTTAGTAGTGTATCTTCATGATGAATCCCTAGGTAGATGATATCTGTATTAGGTTCAACCAAATGACATAAAATTACATGGAGCTTAATTTTTAGACTTTCTTTGCTTCTTCCATATCTTATTTTATTGTGCCTCACAAAGGCTTCTCCAAACTCCAAAAGTTGCACACCCTTTTGTGACCTTTTGCTGGATCCCAATAAAACTCTTGCCTGCCTATGGACATTTTCTGCCTGTGATTACTTTTATTAGTACAGCTGAAATATGCTCTTGTTTTTCCCACCATGTTAAAAATAACTGACCAAATATGACTGAGTTTGTCACCCCGATGTTTACTTCAGGTCAACTCAGATCAAAACCTACTCATGGGATAATGCCCAGGTACTGTTGGTGGGTAACAAGTGTGACATGGAAGATGAGAGGGTTGTGTCATCAGAACGAGGACGTCAGCTTGCTGAGCACCTGGGTAAGTGAACAACAATTAGAACGATGTGTTTGAGCTATAAAGATGAGTTTGATAAATGATACAGAAGTGGAATTTCAAGTCTTCAGGCTTCAAGGAAAAAATTGTTTCCAGGAAGACAGGGTTTAGAGTTTTAATATAGCTAGTGTAGATTAAATAAATTATGCAAAACAGATTTATATAAAGAGATACATTTGTATAATATATGCACATTGCATAGAAAAAGTATAGGTGGCTAATCTTTTTGGAACTTTAAATAGGAAGCTGTTATTAAATGGATTAGATGCAGGTTCAGGATAAAAAAATTAGACATTTGTTACAACATCTGTCAGTAGTTTCTAAGATTGGTTGCTGAGGTGTCTAAAAGGATATTAGATAAATTAACACAGGAAGTACAGGGAATAAATGGGATATCACCTAAAAGAGATTTTGAAATTTTAGAAATTGTGTTAAATTGTTAGGTGATACTGTTGCTTTCAAGACCTGTTTGCGGCTGGATCCTTATAAGATGCTGAACTTGATTAACCTACTTTGATGCCTTGGATTTCATAAAATCATATTCATAATAGAAGAGAGATATTTGAGGCCAGTAAATCAAACAAATTGAAGGTAGAACATTGTTGACAGATGGCTGTCTAGGCACCATTTTAACACATTCTCTGAAATGCTCACCATGTCTCTGATAAATGACTCTGCTGCTGTATTGCTCTTAATATTGGGTATTTTTCCAAACATTCAGCTAGCATTTTCCTTCATGGAACATAAATACATGTTAGTCTTGGCCTTTCTCTGAATGGCATCGTTCAGGTATTTAAAGAAGGCCATTACTACTGTCCATTTTCAAGGATAAACATTTCATGGTCCTTCAGTTACTCTTTACAGGATTTAATTTCTAGTCCTCTGATGTTCACTCTTTTCCTTGAGCCTCTTTCAAATCCTTAAATCCTTCTTAAATATGATATTTTACAACACTTAAGGTGGGGGAACACCAACATTTCATGATTGAACTTCTACACTATTACAGATTTAGCTTAAATCTGCACTTACGGTTTTGGCAGCTAAATTACCCTGCTTGTTCCTACTCAGTTTGCAATCAACTTCTATTCCAAGATTTTTTCACAGGTACAACTGCCAAGCCAGGTTTATCTCTCTATTTGATTTTTATTTTCCAGGTGAACAACTTTGCATTAGTCTAAGTTTAATTCTTTCCCTTTCAACCCATGATACTGATGGATCAAATTATTTTATTTCTGTCTTCTATTTATTCTGTCCTTTATTTATTGAATTTATACGCCACCCATCTCACCACCACCCTACTTAATTTTCCCACTCATTTTTGTCATCTGCAAATTAGGTAACTCTTTTTCCCTGCCCTTTCATCCTAATCATGAATTATAAATGATGAGTATAAATATTAGGACTGAACCTTGTTTGTCTTATTAGACAGATCTCTCTGGTTCAATATATCTATAAGAACTCTCCAATGTGATTTTTGAGTCATCTGTGTATTCAGCTTACTCTTAACAAGCGTGCTAATACAGTTGTGAGGTATTTTCTCAACGCTTTGCTGAACTCGAGATATATTATGTCTACATCATTCACACAGTCTATTAACAAAGTTACTAAGTTGATAAAAAGGATAAGACTAATTTGGCAAAACTTGTTCTTAACAAAATAACACACTGACCTCTGGTAAATCACTCCGCTGTTTGCAAGAAGCTGATGGATTTCTTTCTTTCTTTTCTTTTTTACTCCCCTTGGAAATAATTGGTCTTTGATTTTCCTCGAAGCCTTTTGACCCTACCGTGTTTCTCTTTCCTATTCTTGCACATGCATTTTTTTTTTGTATTTTGTCTTTTCCCTTCCTCCAGGATTTGAGTTCTTCGAGGCCAGCGCGAAGGACAACATTAACGTGAAGCAAACCTTTGAACGTTTGGTCGACATCATTTGCGAAAAGATGTCCGAGTCACTGGACGCAGCTGATCCAGCTGTGACCGGTGCCAAGCAGGGCCCGCAACTGACCGATCAACAAGCTCCCCCCCACCAGGATTGTGCCTGTTAAGAGACTTTGGTGTGGATGCCCTGACTTTTCCTGTCCCACCCACCTTGCCTGCCTCATGTCTTGCAGTAACCAGAGCCCCTAGATTCTTGACAGTTTGTGCTCTCTGTCTTCCCTACCGCCACCAACACACCCACACCATTTAGCTATCCCATTGCTTATCCTTTCAGGGTAGATGGTCGAGACTCAAACCCAGAGCTTCTCCACCTCTCTGTGTGGGCCTTTGAATGCTTCAAAAGTTACTCCCTTTAATCTTTGGGTGGATAGAGGCTCTATCTTCCTGTATGCCCCCACTTTCCCCCCACCGGGGTTCAAGTTGATGAGCGTGAAAAAAGAGTTGGGGGCAGCACTGGAACTTTTAACTGTTCTTAGTGGGGTTTTATTTATTTATATATTTATAATGTTCCCATCGACACCGTTGAAACATCCTTTCCCTCTTCCCGCTTCGTAAGCGCCACGATCCCACTGCATTTTCCTGCATTTTCGATGTGGACAAAAATAGATGACGACCTGAGATTCAAGGGAATCTGGCTGTGTCTTCACAGGAAGGAAAATGTATCTGTCAGAAGCATCTGCCTCTTTTCCTCCTGACCGCTGATCATGGGCTGTAGAGCGAAAAAAATAATAATGTTCAGGCAAACTGAGCTATCTGGGAACTATCCCATTACCAGCTCTGAATCGGGCTAGGTTTTTGTAATGCTGCGAAGTGAGATTAATTAACCTCAACGCTCCCTCTTGTTTAGCTCCAGTCCGTGCCTGCTTCTTGCATGCTGTTTATCCTCTACCATGAATGAAAATAATAGGTTTTAAGGTGAATACCTTTCTTCACAGAACGGCAGGAATTTCCAACTTAAAACTGTACTTCTTGTCACGCTGGATTCTAAGGCGTTACGATCACTCTAGGTCTAGTTGAACCCGGTCACTTTAGTAAGAAGAGGCTTGTCACGGGTAGATCCTTTCTTCCATTCAGGTAGAAGAGGAAGAAGGCCTTCCTGGATTTAGAAGGTGATCGTATTTGGAGAAATGATAGAGTAGATCCTTTTGCTCTGCCAGCAAGGAATTGTAAGGGTGGGATTGCTCCGTTACTTGCAGCAGCCTAGTCTACACCCAGATTTTCTAGCTTCTCTCCTTGAGAAAGACAGGGCTAAATTGGAACCAATGCTCACTGACTGGCTGGTCAGAGCAAAGAGGTGCCCCCTGGGCTATGTGTAGCAAAGCTGAAGGTGAAAGTAGGTTGGAGATGTTCTGCTTCCATTCAGTTGCCCTGCAGAAGATGGTTCTCCCACTTTCACCTTTCCGAGTGTATAGATAACCTGCTTGTTCCTCTTCCCGTCTTCCTCAGTGTACAGAAAACGAAAAAGGAAAAAAAAAAGAGCAATCTCTCCAGTTCCATGTAAATAGAAGTAGCTGGTGATGTTATGTGTGTATGGACCTTTCATTGCTGTGTCGTGGTTTGTGTTGGTGTTTTTAGTTTGTTATTTTTAAAATAAGTCACCCTACCTGAAGGGTTTTCACAGAACTATGTATTTATTTAAGAGGAGAAAGGCAGAGAGGCAGCTGGAAAACCCATCTTGGCTGATCTAAAAAACACATGAGAAAGTCAAAAGGTTCTTTGTCATTTTGGAATGGTTTCTCCATTGCCTTCCTTTCCTAAACAGCCCTGAGTTTGCAGGGGCTAAGTTGAACCTGATACATTCCCCCCAGTCAAGCATCCTTTTCCCCTAGCATGGACTGGGGCAGATTGGGGTTGAATTGTGTTACCTTACTCCTACCTGTATTCCTATTTCCCCTTCCCCATTGCTGTTCTTAATTTATTTTTCAACGAAGCTCTATACATTTGTTTTACAAATCTTAGACACTATCTGCCCTCTCTCTTTCTCTCTCTCTCTCTCTCTCTCCTTTCTTTCTTTCTCTTTTTGAGGTTTACTTTAATGGAAAAAATATGCTGTACTGTATTTAAAAAAACAAAACAAAACCTGTCAGAAGTGTCAAAATAAATAAATTCAGTTTCCTAAAATGAGCAAACAAAAATCACTGTACTAAGGAGATATTGTGAAGAAATAAAATGGCTAATCACAAAAGCATTTGATGTCAGAGTTCCTGTGAAAGAAATACAAAATAATGTTGCCTGAAAGTGGTAATTAAAGATCAGGGAAAACTATCAGAGGTGCAGATAAAAACTATTTTCCCTATGTAGATCATTCAAAGAGGTACTTATTAACAGTATATATATTCAGATCCACCAGATTCATTGATAAGGAAATATAATTTTGTGCAGAAGAATAATTGTGCACAGATATTTGGCTGTTTTTTCTTGCAAATAGAAAGATTTGGTGGTTACAATTTATGATTGCATTTTAGAGAGGTTCAGAATTTTCTGAAGAATCAATGTTCTGGAACCTCTGGAATAATTTCCATGTATTTTCTGGGCCATGTCAATCTGCCCACCATAGCTGTGCTCCAGCAAATTTCCTAGAAGATAGTTTTAATCCGAATGGTAACCTTTGCATAGATCAACATTGCAGTTATAGGTAATCGTCCACTTACAACCACAATTCAGCCCCAAACTGAATCTGGCTTCCTCATTGGCTTTGCTTGTCAGAAGGTCATAAACTGACCCTGGGACAAAGCAACCATCATAAATATGATCCATCACAAATATCAACCAAGGCGAATATGAGTCACATGACCATTGGGGATGCTGCCAAGGTTGTAACTGAAAAATGCTCATAAGTAACTTTTTTCAGTGCTGTTGTAACTTTGCTCACTAAATTAATTGTAAGTTGAGGACTACCTGTATATCCTATCATTTCTCTCGGGTAAGACAAGTCTCCCAGTTTATTCTCAACAATCCTCTAGATATGTTGGCAGAGCTCAAAGCCATCTGGTGAGCACTGTGGTTGAGTAAGAACTTGAGTAAGAACTTGAACCCAAGTCTCCTCTGTCCAAATTTAGCATTTTAATCATTGGAATATTGATTAAAAAAGGGTCCTAAGGAATACAAAAGGGACATCTAAAGTTAGGAATACCATGAATAGTATAGTTTGGTGTAGTGGTTAAGGCATCAGCTGGAAACTAGGAGATAATGATATCTAGTTCTGCCTTAGGCACAAAGCCATCTGACTTTGGGCCAGCCACTCTCTCAGTCCTTGGAAGCAAGCAATGGCAAACTACTCCCAAAGTCTTGAAAACTGCTGGGACTAGCCCAGGAATCATCAGGACTTGGGACAAAATAGTAAAATAATGAAAAAATTGCCCAGTCGAAAACCATTGGTATTTATTATAAGTCCCTTACACAATGTATAATTCGTTTTTGGAACTCTCAGCTGCAAGCTGATGCAACAATATTTTCAACCACTTCACTGTTCATCTGGGTTGTCTAACAATGGTTATGTAAACTAATTTTGGTCAGAGGCAGCTGACGGACCAACACCAGGTTCCTAGAGGCATCTGTTAATAATTAACTGAATAGACCCTTGATCCAACCATGTTCTTACACAACTCATAACTGCCTCTCGGAGGTGTCATGGAGACAGTCTCAACCTTTTCAGTATATACCCAAATTCCACATGTTGTTCTGATCTGACACATGAAACTAGCATAGAAAATTTTCTCCTAGGCAGATCTCCTTAACTGTATCAACACAAGAGGCTTTGATCAGAATTATTTTCCAGACTCATTCATTTTATTGGTCATATCAGCCAAGAATATTTTGGAAGCTTCTTGTAGAATTAAAAGACTCAAGCTGTAAAGCCAAATCCTCTGCATCTGAATTCTGGGAAACAGAATAATAACAGATGGACTTCATTTAGTCTTCAACATACATCCAGAACTGAGCTCACAATTACGGCCATAAGTTGTGACAATGCCTGATTTTACAACCTTATGAGCAGTGGTCATTAAGTGAACCCATTGTCCCCTATGTGGCATTGCCAGAAACTGGAAATAAATGCCGGTTTCCAGTAAAAATGTTGTAAATCATGGTCACATGACCACAGGGTGCTGAAAACAGGTGTAAATACAAGCCAGTTGCTGAGCACCCAAAATGCAATCACATGTGTGCAAGATGTCAGAACTTCGAATCTGGGTCTTGAGTACCTCTTTCAGGATCTGTCAGAACTTCAGTCACAAAGTGACTGGTCATAAATTGAGGACTATTTAGATGGGGCAGCAGGTTTAAGGGAAGGGGAAATTCCTTTATTTTTTTCTAATATATCATTCTTTTAAAATATATTTTCAATTGAATTAATACCCTGGCTGCCTCTTTACATGGAATGCTTATGGTGACTAAAGCAAATAGCAATAGCACGTAGACTTATATACCACTTCACAGTGCGTTACAGCTCTCTCTAAGAGGTTTACAGAGTCAGCATATTGCCCCCAACAATCTGGGCCCCCATTTTACCCACCTCGGAAGGAGGGAAGACTGAGTCAACCCTGAGCCAGTGAAAATCCAACTGCTGAACTGCAGGAGCTGGCAGTCAGCAGAAGTAGCCTGCAGTACTGCACTCTAACCACTGTGCCATTGTGGCTCATAACCCAAAGGAGCTTTTTCAAAATGCAATTGGACTTTGTTTTCGTTTTTTTACTTGAAGATGTTTTGCTTCTCATCCAGGAAGCTTCCATTCAGTCGGAACTGAAGTAGCTTCTTGGATGAGAAGTGAAATGTCTTCAAGACGGAAAAAAAAAAAAAGTCCAGCTGCCTTTTGAAAAAGCACCTCTGGGACAATAATGATCTGGATAACTGGGAATTTCCATAGACATTGAACAGCAAATAAATACAAAGATTAATATTAACATAAAAACTAACCATTAAGGGGCTAAACTGAAGAGATGCATCTTGGGACAACTCAACTTAAGGACTTTGCACCAACTCAAAATTCTCTGAAACAGTGTCTTTGGATGGCATTGGCTCATTTTGAGAGCTGAATTTTCATGCAAAAACTAATCTCTTCTTTTGCAAAGTTGGAGGCTGGGGATACTTTTTATTCCTTTATTCTTTCCAGAATATTCCAGAATATATTCTTTTTATTCCTTTATTACCTTTGTAACTCCCACCATCCAGGAGTCCATAAACCAGAGATCTCCAAACTTGGCAACTTTAAGACTTGTGGACTTCAACTCCCAGAATACTCCAGCCAGCATAGCTGGCTGGAGAATTCTGGGAGTTGAAGTCCACAAGTTTTAAAGTTGCCAAGTTTGGGGACCCTTACCATAAACTATTTTCTTTCAAGCCACTTTGGGGTGGTTGGAGGATTCTCAAAGCCTGGTGTTTGCACTAAGCTATAGAAGAGAAAAGGGGGGAACTGCGACATTTTATTTTTCCTTTAAATCAGTGATGGATAACCTTTTCAGCACCAAGTTGCCCAAAGCGCGCACATGCATGTGGGTGCCCAAAATGCTCCCCCCCATGTGCCCACCCCACCTGCACATGTGTGTGTGACCCCCCTCACCCCCACACGTGCTCCGCCCTGTGCATGCATGTGCAACCACTGCATGTTCACCCTGCCCCCCGTGCATGCACATGTGACCCCCATGCATGACCCGTCCCCCTGCGCATGGGCAACAGAGACCCGAAGACCAACTAGCTGGCAGGCATGCACATGTATGTGTGGCGGAGTTGAGCTGGGGCGACGGCTTGTATGCTGAGACAGAGGGCTCTGTGTGCCACCTCTAGCATGTGTGCCATAGGTTTGCCATCATGGCTTTAAATGGAGAAGGCAACTTGTATTTTTCTTTGGGATCTTCAGTTCCTCTTGGACAGATTTCTGATTTATTTTTGCACTCGTAGAGTTTGCAACCTTCTTGGATTGCTATCTTGTACTGTCCAGGTAGTCTTCAATCTGGTTTAGTGACCGTTCAGTTACCACAGACCGCCCCACATCTACTTCCAACTCTGATTCAAACTTCCAATAACTGCCTGCCTCTCTTTCCCCCCTCTCCATGCTCATTTAGCACTAGCATTGACGTATATACTGCTTCAAAGGGCTTTACAGCCCTCTCTAAGTGTTTTACATAGTCAGCCTATTGCTCCCAACAATCTGGGTCCCCATTTTACTGACCTGGGAAGAATGGGAAGGCTTGAGCCTGGTGGGATTCGAACTGCCAAATTGCAGGCAGCTGGAAGTCAGCAGAAGTAGCCTACAATTCTGCACTCTAACCACTGCACTACCGTGGCTCACCATTTAATCAATTTTGGGCACTGGGCTTCTAGCTCACATTTATGGCTGCTTGCAGCATTCAGTGACAGCTTTTTACAATCTTTCTTGCCAAAAACTTGTGTTTATTTCCAGTTTCTGGCAAAAAAACAACAACCATTGTAGACAAGGACCAATGATCACTTAACAAATGCTGCAAAAAAAGGTTGTAAAATTGGACCCGGTCACCTGATTCACTTAATGTCCCGCACAACTTATATCCATAATTCTGGGCTCAACTATGGTAAGTTAAGGGCTACCTGTGGAGGAGGGGCTTGGCACAACCTAGCAATGCCAGGTATTATACCTTTGTGTGTGTTCATGCCCAGAAACATTGTCCAATGGGCAGGTTATTGATGAAGAATCACAACCAACAATAAATTATTGGAGGAAAAAAATGGCAACTTCGCTGTTCTGCCCCCAAAAAACCCAACCCAAATGGAGGGACAAATTACTGGAAGATGACACCATTCCCACCATCCAGAAGGTATCCAAGAAGCTATTTGGGAAGAGCACAGAAGGCAAACACAATTATTACTGGTGCTTACGCTACCATTAGATATCCAGTTGCTGCTAAAATGCTATCCATCAAGAGCTGGAAGTGATTGTTTGACAGAACAAAATTATGGGTAAGATGGAAGTACTGATTGATTTATTTCCTACAATTTTGGTGGGTAGTCAAAGCAAATTTCAGGTTTATTTTAAACTGCTTTGGAGAAATTGGAGAGTGAAAATACTGAGACTTTAGAAGCACCCTTGTGGCAGGTTTTTCAGCAGTTGCCTCAACCACAAATAATTATTTCAAGTAAGATTGTAACAGTCTTTAATAAGATTTATTGAGAGGAAAGAGACAGGTACAATAATATCAGCAACTGAATTTTCTGATTTGAAATACATTTATTCCCAAGTACATTAGTATAGAGACTGTCTGATCATTGATAGCACAGAAACTTGCAGGTATCTGTTTACAAAATCATCTTTAAAAGTTTACGAACTTTTTCAGGTGGCCTCTAAATACAGAGGGGATCACCTGACCCCCGGGGCACTGCAAACCTTAAAAATATGAGTCAGTTGCCAAGTGTCTGAATTTTAATCACATGACATGGGGATGCTGCAGTGATTGCAAATGTGAAAAACATCAAGTCGCTTTTTTCAATGCCGTTGTAACTTCGAACAGTCATTAAATGAATGGCTGTAAGTTGAGGACTACATGTACAACAAATGAGATACAGAAAAAACGTGCATAACTGTTGCCAAATCCAGCTGGCCACAAACAATTGGAACTGATATGCTTAGCATGATTGTGGAAATGCACTTTTTACCATTGATTTCTCTGAACAATCTCCTGGGGATCACACATAACCTATGGACCTGCTCTTTTAGGAAGGAGTGTAGCACCATCCAGCCCAGTTTAAATCACAATACTGTAAAATTATTTCTTTTGGAACCACACCCATCTTCTCTGCTTATCACTTCAATATATTCTCTCTCATCCAAGTGTACTGATAGAAGAGTATATTTGTAGTTCATGGTTGAACTGCTGAGTCCTTGATGCTCTTTGAGCTTGGTTTTCTTGCAGACATTTCATTACCAAACTAGATAACACCATCAGGGCACTGATGAAAACCACCAAACTCAGAGGACACCAAGGACCATGCAATCTTCAAGGGTCCATCAGCATATTTATCCTAAAGGTGCTTTTTCCAAAAGGCAACTAGATTTTCTTGGTTTCATTTCTTCGAAATGAAAGCTTCTCCTCCGAGAAACTACTTCAGTTCTTGGAGGAGAAGTGAAACGTTTTCAAAGAAAAGAAAAAAAAAACCCCAACAAGTCCAGTTGCTTTTTGGAAAATGCACTTTTGAGATGACTATGAACTCGATCATTGAGAATCTCCATAGACACCATATTTACTGCAACCCTAATGTTCCACACAACCACCCCTGGCAGTTTGATCTACTTATGCAGCAAATATAGTACATAAGATAGAAGAGTAAGTTCAAGAAAAGTCTGGATATATTGTGAGCAAACATTTCCCTGATGTATTTTTCTAATCCACTGAAGGAAAAAAAATAAGGAATTGAAAAATTCCCATGCTTTAGAGTCATTAGGTCACTCACTCTTGGTTTTAAGGCCTTTTTTTATTCTACCTGCTGCGGCACTGCTTGTGAGCGTAACAATAAGGACACAGTCTAGTTTCCCATATTTAATCTTTTAACACAATCATGGGATGAAGTTACTCTCAAGCTTGTTTGTAATTTTTAAAGATATATTAATTAAATGTATAGGCTGCCCAAATCCATCTCCTCTGGCAGCATGTTCTGTAAAGGATGCTGCGGATGTACAGGTACCAAAACGAATTTCCCCCCTTTTACTTCTCCCTTTCTTATCTTGTCTGACTTTCCTGTTATCTAAATAGTTATTATTTCCAAAATAGATGCATTCATCCTCCAAAGAATGAACTGAGTTGCTAATTTGAACCATCTGAAGACAATCAACAGTTCTCAAATATGGCCCTACCCCGTTGCTGGCTGTGGAATTCTAGGAGTCGAAGTCCACTTATCTTAAAGCTGTTGAGGTTGAGAAACACTGCTCTATGGAATAATGCCTTCCCTAGAAGGCACCTGATGCTTCATTCTTGGCTTTTGGGAAGCTCTGGAAAACTTTCTTGATTTCTCTGAGACTTAAGAAGGAAGGTTGGAGAAGGAAGGTGGACATATTTTCTTAGTCTCTGTTTTTGATGACATGATTGATTTTAAGATCACTGTTGAGATTCTTGCATGCCATCCAACATCGTGAGACGATACAAAATTAATAAATAAATAAATTAGAAAAATCTATAATTTGGCACCTTTAAGGGGCAGTACTTTTGCTTGCTAGATGCTGGTTGCTGCTTCAATTCACACCATCCTGTCAAAGGAAAAGTGCTCTGAGCCTTCAGTCTCGTTCTTATTACAGAGTTTTTGACAAGGAAAATCAGAATTGCTTGCAGAAAACAGATTCATTCAGCCACCATTTCCCACATAGAAGAATTCAAATAGTATTTTTCAAAAAAAAAAAAGATGCTGTGGACTGCTTCGAGTTTTTAAGAAGTAGTTTGGTTATTCACATTTTTCACCCAGTAGTCTGGATCTCAGAAGTGCAAGGTTTAGAGGCTTCGTCCTGGCTGAGTGATGGCTTTTTATTCTAAACAAAACAAAGCAACCAATTAGCACACATTTAGCTCCATAAGCTTGAAGTTTATCAAGCCACTTAGAGAAAAGGTCTTACTCAACACAACTTTACATTCATTCCACCCAGTGTTTTAATCTGAATTACAGGTCCTTGACCAGAATTGAGCCCAAAATTTCTGTTGCTAAGTGAGACATTTTTAAAGTGAATTTTCCCCATTTTATGCTCTTTCCCACACAACATGTTGTGGTTTGCCAGCAGTCTGTGTAGACGGCAGCAGAATTGGACAGTGGGGAAAAACGGGGACCAGCCAGGGAGTCTGGAGAGAACTCAGACGAGGGTCCTGCGTCTGATGCAGAGATGGGGTCAGAGCCATGAGGGAGTGGGATGCTCACTCCAGAGCCTCCAGAGTCTGGCAGCAGCGAGGCAGAGGAACCAGGGGAGCCCGTTCCCAGTGTGCGTGTGTGCAGAGCTGCTGTTAGAAGGTAAGAGCAGCTAAGACAAAAGGGGCAATTCGGGAGTAAGGTTTGGAGGTGATTGCCACTCCTCTAAGGTATAAAGGACATGCAAAGGTAGAGAAACCTTTGCAGGAAGCAAAGTCGTTCGTTCTGTTCGGATTAATCCTTGAAGCTCTATGTGGATTTTGTACTTTGGTTGTTTTTTTATAATTCATTTGGCACGCTATTTGTTGGCAGCAATTCAAAGGAAAGAAAGGTGGGTGCTTATCTCGAAGGAATTGTTTGGGACTCATTACCGGCTGGGAATGAAAATAATTCCCGGTGTTGAAATAAAACAAAAGTTGTTTTAACTAAGCATGTGCTTAATTACGGTCTCGGGAAGCCTTGGTCAGAATGCCACAATTAAGTGAACCATTGCAGTTGTTAAATTAGTAACACAGTTGTTTTGTGAATCTACCATTGACTCTGTTTGTCAGAAGGTTGCAAAATGATCACATGAGCCCAGGATAGAAGCAGCCAACATAAATATGAGTTAATGGCCAAGTGTCTGAATTCTGATCACATGACCATGAAGATGCTGCAATGGTCATAAGTCACTTTTTTTCAGTGCCACTGTAACTTCAAACAGTCACTGAACAAACTGTTGTAAGTTGAGGACTGCCTATCCTTCTGACACCAATTATTTTAGTTGAGTCCTACTCACACGATATTTAAGGTATGATAGGTAAGTATCCCATCCTAGAGTGATGACATTCATGTAAATCACTCGATACGTGGGTGGCAGAAACAGAAAGTTGATCAGCTGCGTTGGTGGCCACACACACCAGTCCATCTGCAAACAGAAAAAGACTTAAGTTAACTCCATCCACAAACTTTGGATCAGAAAGTAGAGAACAAAAATTAAGTTTACCTTGTAGAATTCCCAAAAATTCTCCTCCAATTCATGCCAGCTTTGCTCCAGAGTCTGTCCTTCTAGAGATCCAATCCCTGCAGATAATAACAAGGCAGATGGAAATATGGGAGGTATTCTTTGGCTACTGGGAATGAAAGGAACTGTATATTTTTCAGAGGAAGCCAAGCACAGAAGGGGCAACAGAAAGGCCACACCCTCTGCTTCTGCTATCCCCACACAAGATCTGTAGCAAAAGCCCATATATTTTCCCATTCATTTTTGCCCTCAAAAGAATACAAATTGTCTTCCAGCATCAGGAATTTAGTCTTACCTATGAAATACCAAACCCCGAAGACTGGCGAGGCAACGATCTGATCAATTAAAACTTTTTTCAGGACGGTCCTGATGCCACTGAAGCCAGCAGCAGGGAAGGACCTGTCTAGCCACAGGTACCAGTAGTGCATCATTGGGCCCATAGTGCAGCCGATGGCGAACATTCGTGCTGAAGGAGGAAATTTGCTCCATTAGCAAAACGTAAGGGATTCATCAGCAAATAACAAAAACCCATGATGCATAAGTAAGAGAAGAATATTTTAAAAAACCAACTACAAAGTACAAGTAATCCTTGACTTACAATCATTCATTTAGTGACCATTCAACGTTACAATGGCACTGAAAAAAGTGACTTATATGGGTTCTCACACTTATCCCCATTGTAGTAGTCCCATGGTCAAGATCAAAATTCGGGTGCTTGGTAACTAATATATATTTATGACAGATGTATCGTCCCAAGGTTATGTGATCACCACTTGTGACTTTCCAGCCAGCTTCTGACAAGCAAACTCATTGCAGGAAGCCAGATTTGCTTAATGACCAAATGACTGACTTAACAACTGCTGTGATTCTCTTAACAATCATGGCAAAACAGGCTGTAAAATGGGATATCACTTACTTAACAACTGTTTTGCTTAGCAATAGAAGTGCTGGGCTCAATTGTGGTCATAAGCCAAGGACTAGCATTAAAGACAGGTAATTTACAAATTTACCATATATCTAACATATTGCCATATTATAGTTTATAGCAATTTACTATAAAACTATATACATTTTAAACCATCCACATTTGAATTGTGAATCTTGCCTCTGATGTTTATTTATTTTAACTCTGATTTTTTTCCTAATGTAGCAAACTGAAGAGACCTTATTAATCCACAACTCTTTTATTATGTTATCTATTGGGCAATTATAATTTTAGCAGCTAAAATTAAATTGATAATAAGTTCCTTACAGGACTGCTTGCGATTCACTTCTGTTTTGTCCTTGTGCATAGGGATCCAGTTGTGTGAAGCCTGCTGGAATGCTTGCATTGACTGACATATGACTTGTAGTTTCCTGCTGTTTATGGCTTTTAATTGTTTTTTTTTTAATTTGTTCTCATTTAATTTGTGTTCTATTTATTGTTTGCAGGGGTTGCTTTTCATTGTGTGAGCCAGAGTCATAAATATAAAGACAAGTGACAACACTAATCAAATAGAATCTCCCTCTTTATGACCCTACAATCCCTTAATTCAATAAATAAATGAAAATGTCCTGAAATCCAGCAAGGTAGATGTTCAGTGGATGTCAGGGGGCAGAAAGTTCCATATCAGTACCGCTACTACAGAAAAACATTTGAGGCCTTCATTCTCCTGATGTTCTGGAAAAGGAGTCTAGTAATCAAACAGATTGAAACTGAGTGATCCTAGAGATATCTCAATGTCAGTCCAGGAAGCATTTTAAAGGTAAAACCAGCAGTTAAACATGACATAAACTGACCTGTCCGGGCACGATCCCATTTCTGTTTAGAGTCCTTCTTTATCTCCCAGGATTGGCGGAGTGCATCTCCAGCTGCTAGAAGCCCTCCACAGCTGACCGTGTTGGTTACAAGCAGGAGTCGGCCTTTGAAGAGGGGTTTCCAGTAGACAGAAAGTCCAGAGAAAATTGTTCTTCCCCGAGCGAGCATAGCTGTTCTCCTAGTACCAAGAACAAGGTGAAAGGGAACTGTAGCAAAATGAAAAAAAGCATGTTTCTGAGGGCCCAGCACATTTGTATCTGTTACCCATTCACTCCACACTTTAAGTAATGCTATGTCTCTTCTCTTGAATTAAGTCCCCCAAAGGATTTGTTCTGAGTAAAACGATTAAGAGTGGGCTCCCTGAGGACTGATTTCTTTCTACTGCCAAAGGCACTAGAGAATCCTCATTTAGCAACTGTTCACAGTTACAACAGTGGGAAAAAAAGTAACTTGGTGATCAGTCTTCACATTTATGACCTTCACAGGTCTGTAAAGCAAAGGAAAGTTGAAGTAAGATATGTACTGTTGCGGTTTGACTCAGTGATCAAATTGTCAGCCCCAATTGTGGTTGCTAAACAAGGACTACCTTATGTTAACACCTGTAGACAATTTAGGTAAAACCAATGCATAAGAGTTTTCCCGCTGGGGAGAGCAACATCTCCAGAGTTCCCATTTCCTGTACAGTAAGCAAAGGATTCATTCCATGCTTTCCAATCTCCAAACATACTTTTTCAATTTAGCTAACACTGTTGCAATTTAAACTTGTTATAATGTATAGACCTTCCTGGATACTGTTTCAGACTTTGAAGCACTGGTTAAATCATTGCAGGAGATTATAAATTCCAACAGACGAACATTTCTTAAAGTGTAAATCCTATCACCCCTGAGGATCCCCAAGGCCTGTTCAGGGTCCTCAAAATCAAAATTATTTGCCAGCTAGGTTGAAAAATTACATTATTAAAATCCCATCAAATAATAGAGGCAGTCACGACAGCCAGTGCACCCATTTTAATTTTTAATATATTTCATTAAATTTGTTTGCCACCCATCTCTCCCTGATATGACAAATATCAATAAATAGAAACAAAAACTCTTTGGGGATCCTCTTTAATTTTTAAAAAGAGGAAGGGGGCCTTGAGAGAAATAAGTTTAAAAAACACTGATATAAACAACAGAGAAGGCACCGCGATTTTGTGAACAAGACCCTCATTGTATAGCTTGGGACACAAGCGCCCAGGTGCCCTCTGCCCATGCCCAAAGGGACAACTTTTTCCACTGAGCGAGAGGAAACATGCAGCTATGAAGAAGAACCTGCAAGTGGCCAGCGACAAACCCTCTCCACCTTTCTGGAACTAATTCAGACTTTGCCCAAATATCCCGAGACTGAGCCCCGGGCACCATAAGGCTCAACGGGTCCTCACACCAAAGCGTAAGGAGATCTCGATTCAAACCTTGTCCCGATAACTTAGCCTTTGTCGGGGCTGCTCACCGATTAGTGCAGGGTTGTACCTCTTTGCAAGAGAGGAAGAGCCAAAAGCGAAGGAAAGAGGCGAAAGAAACCGGCCGGCGTGAAGCAAGAGCGAGTCACATGTACCAGCTGCCAGTCTATTTCAGCTACTAGAGCGGAAGTAGGTTCGATCCCCGTTGGTGGAGGCCACGGGGTCTCACAGAATGGGTTTAATAATTAATATAACGGCTAACCCGGTCCCGCTGCTCGCCTTGGAAAATAAATGGAAAAGTTAATTAAAAACAGAGCAGTGTTCTGCGCATGCGTGAAGCCTGGCCGCGGACCGAAAGTTGAGTAAGCCGGAAGTGAGGATTTTCCGCTGCGAAATGAAATGACAAGAGAAATGAATGAACCCGAGGCGCTCCCTGATAGCGAGACGCTCTAGTTTCCGGCCTTCCGCCTTTCGGGTGGCTCAGGCGGCCCCTTCCAACTGGGCTCCAGGGCGCATGCGCTGAGGCTTATTTTGTTTTGATGGGTGTGGAAAGCACTGAGTTTGTTCGGCGGAAATGGCGGGAAAGGTGCCGCTCGGCGGGTGAGAGCGCGGAGCGAATAGGCGGCAGCGATGGATGGTTTGGGTTGTGATTTTCCTTTCACCCAAGTTCATTTGTCTTTCTAGGGAGCCTGGAACGACTGAGATGGAGACGGGTGCCCGACCGAAACAGAGAAGTGAGTAATGGCATTGGGAGAGTAGATTTCATGGTCCGTAACCAGCAGCCGATCAGCTGCACAAAGTTGTTCGAGCTTAAAATCGGAGCTTTGCACAGGAGCCGTTTTGTGGAGTCGAGTGCTTGGTTTCAACATTGTTCCCATAAAGAGTCCCAGAGTCTCTGGAAAAACTGCTTGTCTCATGGTTAAGAAATGGTACGCGTGCAAATTTTATCTCATGTTTCTCTGTCCATTTTTCCTCTGCCAGGGGGAAGAATTGTGTCATCTCGTTACCTGCAGTACGATAAAAAAGCAGGTGGAAAGGTGAGTCTGCATTACATTGTTCTATAGCAAAAATGTTTTTTTTTTCCCAAGAGGCAACTGGGCTTTCTTGCTTTTTTCCTTTGAAGACATTTCGCTTCTTACCCAGGAAGCTTCTTCAACTCTGACTGGATGGCCGGGAATGGAAGGATTTATACTCCTTGCAGACAGCTGGTCATTTGCATCCTTTTAGCAAGTCATTAAGGCCACCTGGATGTTTATCTGTATTTTTTATCAAGAAAAAAAAAAGTCCAGTTCAGTGGTGGAATTCCAAATTTTTTACTACTAGTTCTGTGGGCATGGCTTGGTGGGCATGTCAGGGGAAGGATAACACAAAATTTCCATTCCCTCCCCACTCCTGGGGGAAGGTTACTGCAAAATCCCATTCCCTCCCCACCCCACTAACCTGCTTTCCAGTTCCATTCTCCTGTGCAGGGCAACAAAAGAAGACCCAGCCGATCAACTGGGACTTGGGAGGCGGGGCCAGTCAGAGGTGGTATTTGCCGGTTCTCCGAACTACTCAAAATTTCCACTACCACTTACTTCTCTAGAACTGGTCAAAACCTGCTGAATACCACCTCTGGTCCAGTTGCCTCTTGAAAAAAGCACCTTTAGAACAACAATGATGTGAATGATTGAGAATCTCTATAGACATTGCTCTATAGCAGTGGGTTTTTTTAAGTTGGCAACTTTGAGATGTGTGGACTTCTTCAGCTGGCATGAAAAACATGTTCCATCAGTGGTGGGATTCATTTTTTTTACCACTGATTCTATGGGCATGGCTTGGTGGGCATGGCAGGGCAAGGATACTATAAAATCTCCCGTCAGAAGTAGTATTTGCCAGTTCTCCGAACTACTCAAAATTTCTGCTACCAGTTCTCCAGAACTGGTCAGAACCTGCTGAATACCACCTCTGGTTCCGTGGTGCTTTCTGGTACTATAGTGTAAGAGGAAAGTTACTTTGTTTTCTAGCCTATGCTATTTTTTTAAAATGAAAAATTTTAAGTTGCGGCTTTCTTTATTTTAAGGGAGCTTTTGTCTGACTAATGCTCTATAGGTTTCAAGGAATATTTTTTAATTACAGATTTGTTTATCATTGTTATCTGAGTAAATGAATGCAAGTATTTTTTGTCATGTCTTTTAATTGTGAGCCTGCAGGAACAAAATGTTCCATGTTTTAATTTGTATACAACAGAAAATGTCAGAGAAGTCATAAATAATACTGAGAAAATAAAGGACTACTTCAGAGAGGCAACATTTAGAGGAAACTGTTCAGAAATACAAAAAAAATGAGGGGCCCATTTTGTTTTATATATTCAAAGAATTAATTGTATCAATTAATTGTAATTTATCACATGCTATATTTCTTATAATAAAAAGATGAGGAAAGTTAAGCCCATCAAACTGAAAACACTCAGAAAAGGCCCTTTATATAGCAATAGCACTTAGACTTATATACTGCTTCACAGTACTTAACAGCCCTCTTAAGCAGTTTACAGAGTCAGCATATTGCCCCCAACAATCAGAGCCCTCATTTTACTGACCTTGAAAGGATGGAAAGCAGAGTCAACCTTGAGCCTGGTGAGATTCAAACTGCCAAATTGCGGGCAGCCAGCAGAAGTAGCCTGCAGTACTGCATTCTAACTACTGTGCCACCACGGCTCATAAATATCAATGTATTTTCCTGTTATATAATATAATTATATATTATGAATTCCTATTATAAACAGAGTAGGATAGTAATACAAGACTCAGATTTGTTTTAATAACCACCTGAAATATAAAAAAATTATCCCAAACTAGCAATCAAATAAAACTGAATTGTTTAGTTTCAACATGTTGTGGCTCCAAGTCCTGAGCCTGCATTCTTAGAGGAAGAGGATTCGGAAAATGAGGAGGAGGAGGAATTGGGAATGCCTTTCTCCCCAGGACCTTCCTCTTCGGCAATGCCTTCCTCCCTGATTGTGCCTCAGGTGTCGGCAGATAACCAAGAGGAACAGCCTGAGGCTAATCAGGAGGAGGAGGGCATGTTGGAGCAGCCTTTGACAGGGGATCAAGCAGACGAATGCTGGCTTGATGCGAGGCAGCGTCGCAGGCAAAAGTGTGGGCTGCAGCACAGGAGGTGTGGACGAATGAGAGAGTGAGCTGAATTAGTGACGCCCCACAGGGAATAAAAGTGGGTGTGTTTGCTCTGGAATCTTCGTATGGGACAACGTGTGACTTATTCAGAGGAGCTTCGGAGTATTCTGTGTTGTGACAGCTTGTGTGATTTATATTCCTGTTTTCTTGTCGGACTTGGCAGACAGCGTGTGTGAGACTGCCAAGAACTTTGTCGGCTCAAGGAATTAACTCTATAATTACTGGATTTGCTTGCCTGTTTGTATTCAGTTGGAGTTTGGACTTCTCACCTCCTTTGTAAAGGTGAGACATAACATCAACATGTATGTATTTAACTGGCAGGGTACCTCAAACACCAATCTGTCCTTGGCAAAAGGTCTAGAAAATGTAGGATCTCCAAAGAGACCACCTGTTCGGAAATTCAAGACCTCAATAGGTAAGTTTTTGCTTTACACTTTGCTTTGCTAGAAGTCTTCCTTGCATTAGTTACCAAATGTCCATAGTAGGCACTTTCTAGAATCCAGGTAGCTTCACAGAAACTATCTGAAGAGCATTTAGTTATCCTGTCATGGATATAAGTTGCTAGAAGTTGCTGCCAAATTATAACATACAGTGTAATGAATGGGAAAAAGTTTTTTTCTCATGATATACTTTTCAATTATTCTAAATCAAATTGGTATGGTCCTGGTCTTACTAACTTTTGGGGAGCTTGGAACTGGCAACCTTTGTAAGGACCAAATGTGGCTGTCTTAGTGCAAAAGTTATGCATCTCTGACTTAAAAGTGTCTTTGTGAATTTCCTTTGATTGATTGAATTGAATTATTGCCTTGTATGTGGAGTGTACACTCAGCAGTCCCCTGGAGGTATCAGGTGCCAAAACTGTTCAGCAAGGTTGACTATGTTATAGGAAAGCTTATCTGCCATTATTATTATTATTTTGACTGAGATATGGGGAAAGCTCCTGATGGCAACATTTTGGCAACAGTAGAAGATGAACATAATATTCTGTCCAGTAGGGGTTTATATAAAATCCTGGAATTCATTTTTGAATGTACTTGAAAATTGTTCATTTAGACATTGGGTTCACTTTATTTAGGCTTCTTCTAGCCTGCAGAGAGGTTTTTTTGTCCTGAATGCATTTAGTCAGGGCCTATTTCAACTTCTGAACCTCTTTGCACTTTTCCTGGGCCTCCTGGTTGTCTTTGAGGAAGTACTTGCTTTCTAGGATTTAGATCCTAGAATTTAGATCTAAAACTTCATTGCAACCTATGGTGTTTTTTTAGAGGGGAATACTAATTCTGCAATCCTTACTTGAAACATTACCCTTTCTATGTCATCGTTTCAGTGGAACTTCTTTTAAAGTTTAATTTCAGGACTTTTTAATGGAAGGTGCTAATAGAAAGCATATATAATCCCTTCTCACCCGAGCTCCCCTCCCCCCCTTGAAGTTTATACTTTAATAGCAATAGGTTTTAAAATAGTCTAATCCCTATTAAAACAGATACAAACCGATATGTGTGTCTGAAAGAGATAGAATATGGGGATATGTATGGAAAAAGTGTATTAAAAGTTACATGGTGCACAGGGCGTCAATGTCTACTTGAATCAATAGTCATTCCACTGCTGGAATACAACCCCCAAGCTTCTTCAAGTCAGTTCAATTATTTAGTCAAACATGGGTTCCTTACCTTGGCCTAATTAAAGTAATCAGAACTCCAAAGGAAAAAAAACTCTTCTTCACTCCCTTTTCTGCAGATGGTACACCTAGTATATTACAGTCAACTTTTCTGGATAGCCATGAGAGTACTCGACCAGAACTGGAGGTTTCAGCTATTAATGGTACGTGCGCTCTTGAGTTATATACTTGAATGTAAGTTTAGATGCAATAAAATAGGCTTATGATTTCATTCCAAAAATTATACAAAAGCTATTTTAAATTGAATTGTAGACACTCAAGGTTATGTAACACCAGATTCTTTAAACAAAATGTGTAGATCAAATCTAAATTAGCTGTTCGGATCAATTAATATTTGCTTTTCTTACATAGCCATTCCAAGGCACTACTGATATATCTAACATGACTTTGCATCCCTGAGTTTTGCCTTTTGGCAATATGGAATCCAGTTCATGTCTTTTATTGTATCTCCATCTTCCTATTTTCTGAGAAAAGACTTGATGGTTCCTATTTTTTAAATCAAGTTACAGAATGGAATATGAGTGTTTGTTAGAATTTTCTCTATGTTGTTAAAATCCCAAAGAAGCAGTTTAGTATAGCTCATTCTTGACTTCAACATTTTTAAAGCAAGATTCTCAGTAAGTAGCTGAAAAATATTAGGACACAGGTAATTGACTTCATTGCTTTATTCAACTGTCTTTGATTGCCTTTTTTACTTTCAGAAAAAAGCCGCTATAAGACACCAGTTTCAAAGCTCAATATAAAAGGCTTTTCCAAAAAAAAGGTCTTGGTAAGTAAAGCAACTTCATTGTTGGCTAAAAAAATGAACCTTGAATGAGTAATTTTACTGAGATGGCAGCTCTTGATACCCTAATCAGATGAATTCTTTCCTGGGCTGAGCTGTCATATGCCAGCCTATTACCTTTATATCTCATTTCCACTGTGTTCGTGATAATGGCTGGCATTTCACATTGGCCTTCTTTCTAGAGACTCCTTCCGTTACTTGGTGCTGTGTGAAAAATTTATTCAGCATAATTCATGAGGAGAAATATTGCTGTAGTAAGTTAATTGGCCACTAACCTGGATGCTTCACTTGATTTGGACTATCACAGTGGGCTGTGTATGGGAGCTGCCTTGAAGATCATTTGGAAAACCAGAAAGCAGCAGTATGGGCAATGATGTTCATGCTACAATATCCCTGTTGTAATATCTCTGTTTTGTTAGCTGCACTGGTTACTAGTGTATGCAAGCCAAGATGCTAGTTGTCATCTATTACATGGTATATCATGAGATTATGTGAAAGAGACTTGATCTTCCATAGTTTCTATATGCTTTGGATTCTCTTAATGAAATGGTGATACATAATAGGACCCAGGAAGCAGGCCTTCTCTGTAATGGCACCTGCCACTCTGGAATGACATTCTCAGAAAGATCTGTTTGGTCTCCACCCTGATCTTATTTAAACTTGGCTTTTCTCTAGGCCTTGGGTTAGAATAGATGGCAGACTTGTTATGGGATGGTTGGTTTCGTGGATTCTGTTGGTGGTGGAGGTTTATTTGGTGGGGAGGGGGTGTTCTTTTCTTTCTGAGTTCTCTGTGTCACCAATTTACATTGTTTTATAAAATCATGATGGAGCAACCCATGAATAAATAAATAATAAATATAATAATAAATATAATAATAAATATAATAATAATAAATAAGTGTGAAATTAATAGAGGCTGCCAGGGGCTATTTAATGACAGTCTTCCCAGAGTTGTCTGCTATGGGATATGTACTTATAAAGATGAATAGGCCTTTGGTGTGCCTCAACTGGGCCATCTTAATGGTGATCAAGTATTTAAACCTCTGGCAAATATTGAAAAAGGAAAGTTGTATCAAACTTTTTAAAATAGTATAGTTACTGCAATATCCATATTGATTAAAGCAATAAAAGACATGTAAGCCACAATCACTATATATTGTTGCTTTGAGTCCTGGAAAAAAAATCTAAATTTTAATAAAATAAAATTTTAATTTTATTACAATAAAATTTTAATGTCATATTTCAGGTTACATGCTTAAAGACTGTGCAGATTTGCTATGACAAACAAAGTATATATTTTTGTAGGACAACCAAAGGACAGAGTATTATCTATGATAATAATTGTAATAATAATATTCATAAATAAAATACGTCAGCATTCTCTGAACCCAAGAACTGGTGAGCATGCCTGCAAGAAATAATGAGCAGAAGGAAAGAGACCCAGCTATGGAAGTAAAACTGAGGCAAACAAACTAGGTGCATAAAAGGCTTTTTTCTCCCTTGTCAAATAAAATGAGTATTTAATCCAACATCATGTACCTGACTGGCAGATTTTCAGATTTCAGAGATAATTCAGCCTCATCTAAAGATGCCAGGGATTATATAAAGGCTGCTTTGCATACAAAGCATGTACTCTGCCATTAAATTGTGATATTTTCACAATCATATTAACTGCAAGGATGATTTATTCAGTATCTCTAACCAAAAAACCTTCTAATTTTGAGGAGGGATATCTACAGCCAGAGTGGGCAATTGTATGCTACATTAGGTGATATAGCAGTAAAGGAAAATAAGAGAAACGATTGGATTCTTGGGCTAAAACTTTTTATAATGTTCCTATTCCGGAAAAATCAGTAACGATGTATCTACCATGGGTTAATCTGAGCTGCCTTCTCTGAAGCCATTGGAAAATAGTCACAGTCCTGTTGTGTGACCATTTTTTGGTCTACTCACTTCAAACTGTCTGTTTCTTTATTAGGCACCCTCTGATTCGGATGATCTGATTGGGATGCTGGACTCTCAGATGCTGCTGTTAACTTATGCCTCCATAAAGGTAATAGCTCAACTGCACAAATGCAGAATGCCTTTAAATAAAAATGTAAACACCTTCTTTGGAAACCTCTTGGAATAGTTTTGAACCTAGAGATGCTCTATTGTAACAGATGGAGAAAAACCTTGTCCTCCTGGAGGGGAAAGCTGAAAGAAATCTGTTAGTGCTCTGTGAGGAAGTGGAGAAGCTACAGAAGAATGCACATGAAAAGAAGCATAAACTGCAACATCTGAAGAAAGAGTCTGAGCTTTCTGAAGCACTAGAGAGACAGGTTGGCTTAGTTTTACAAAATATATGTGGAATAGGTTGAAAACACCAAAATTAATGTAAAATGTCTATCAAATGTCTACCAATAGCTTCCTAAGGAAAGCTTGGATTTGGAAAGAATATAAGGCATTCTTAATTAAACGATTTTTCTATAAATGGATGGATAATACATTGTTATTGCATTGTACTTCAGGCATAATGGATACAGGTGTCTCCCTTTTTTTCTATTCTGGACTTCTGTCAATTCATTATTTAGATTTTTTTCCATTAGTTTTGAGGGCTTTTACTAACTTAGTAATAGCTAAATTGCTATACCCACATTAAAATATATAGGTAACCTTGCTTACTAGAGCTAATTGGCACCAGAAATTATGTCATTAAGTGATATGTCATAAATTGACAAATAAGTTGATTTTGCACTGTTTAGCATTGACAGTTCCGGTTGCTGTCGTTAAGCAAGAGCCTCACCTAACTGCGAGTTGTGACTTCGTGCTGGCTTCCCCATTGACTTTGCTTGTCAGAAGCCAGTGGGGAAAGTTGCAGATCACAATCATGTGACCATAGGATGCTGTGACTGCCATAACTACAAGGACTAGTTATAACCACCACCCGTTCAATACTGTTGTAAGTTCTTCAGAACTCTAGTCTGATAGTCTATGACTCTTGTAAGCAAGCCGAGTTGTAGTATGGGCCCAAGGAGATGCAGTCAGTTATTATGTTTATAAACCACCTTTGCACAAAAGATAGAAATTATTTATTTGCAGAAAAGATGAAAATCCACATACTTTACTACAGAAAGTAACAGTAATAAAATACATTGTAAAATATATCAACAGGGAAACCAGTTTTACAGATAACAGTTAAAAGAGATGAAAAGGGAATGTTTTGCCTAAGAAGAAATGTTATTTCAAACATTTGCCCCAGGTTTGAAATAAATGCAGGATACCATGCGAAAGGTGGAACAATTATGTTCTGCTTTGTTTCCAAAGGCTAAATGTGAAACAGTAGATAAAACCTGAATAAAACACATTTTTGGCAAAACACCGAATGTAGTGAAAGTATACTTTGTCTAAAGACTTCTGGATGTGCCAAATTTCAATTCCCATCCTACTTTATTAATAGGGACGAGACCGAAGCAAATTTTATTACTCTCTAGATTCTAATGTCCAGAATTTATGCATATCTCTGAATCAATCATAGTTTTGGGGTGGTTTGGTCTTCCTTCCCAGAATCTTTCAGGCATTTCACATTAGCAAAAATACAATACATTAGATGTATAATAGCAATAGCACTTAGACTTATATACCGCTTTATAGTGCTTTATAGCCCTCTCAAAGTAGTTTAGAGAGTCAGTATATTGCCCCCAACAATTTGGGTCCTCATTTTACCCACCTTGGAAGGATGGAAGGCTGAGTCAACCTTGAGCCTGGTGGGATTCAATCTGCCAAATTGCAGTGGGGGTAGCACTCTGCACCATTGAGGCTATAATCCTAAATGTTGTCCCTAATTCGTCTTAAGAATAATTGAAATAGCAGAGTGTATAGGAATGTAGTCCAACATGCAGGTATACAAACTGTTGACCAGTCATGCTTCTCACCTTTTGAGATTAAAAAACTAACAAGGTGTTAAGGATGTTGTAGAAGAGAAAGTTGAAGAGTGGCAGAAGAATGAAGAATTGAGTTATCCATTTTTGGTCCTTATACTTAGGATAGCAATTTTTAATACATTTTTATCTAGATATTACCATTTTACTCCTTGTTTGAATGGGAAACACTGGATCAAATTGTTTTCTTTTGATCTCTGGAATATTATCTTCAGATAACAATATTCCATAATATCTTCATCAGAATTAGTGCTTGGGCTTTTTATCGTTTTGATCCTTTAATTTTCTCTGCCATGATTATGGTCATCTTTGATAGACTGGAGTGTTTCCCTATTCAAGCACAATCTTTTCATTAGTCATGCTAATAAATGAACAATCATTCTAGTATGTTTTTTTATTACATGACTAAAGCTGGCCTTTAGTCATGTAATAAACAAACACTTAAGGGTTTTTACAACTGTTGCTTTCTGGTCAGACTTTCTGTTCAAATATAGATACTGTACTCCCTTAGGTTTAATCAAACCCCACTTTTTTGTCTTATAAATATATTTCAACTGAATTAGGAAGTTTGAAGTTTAATATTTCTGTGGAGGGCATCAATCTGGAAAATCTGTCCTAGTGATAGGTGCTATTTAAAAACAAAACGACTATTTGGCAGATAGAATTCTTGCTTACCATAAGTATTCATTTAGAAACTTAATAGTCATCAAAGTCATTGAGCCAGGGTTGTTAAGGAACATTTTACATTATTGATCTAGCACACAGTGGTAGATTCAGCTAAATGACCTTGGTTCTACCTCTGGTTCTATGACTATTTCAAACCAATGCAATGATTAAACAGGAAGTGTTTCCTTAGGAGAATTGAAAACACTACATATCATAGCATAATCATAGCTATTATGAAACCTAGTATCCTTCACCCAGTTAGTAGGGAGATGTTCTTGCTGCTGAAGTAATAGGCAAGGTACCATATTTTTCGGGGTATAAGACGTTCCGAAGTATAAGACGCACCTAGCTTTTGGGGAGGAAAACAAGAAAAAAAAAATCTGCTTCTGCTTCTGCCTCATAGCAATTTGCCTCCTTGCAGCAAACAGGAAAAAACCCAGTTTCAGTTTCAGTACAGCCTGATTAGCACAAGCTTCCCAATCAGCTGTTTTAGGCTGCAGGGATTGCCATGGCCTCTGCACGCCCCATTTTGGGCCCCCGCATCCTGTTTTCAGCCTCTGTGCGCCCCATTTTCTGCCCATTCCGGGCGGGCGGGGGTTGGAATGAGTGGAAAATAGGGTGTGCGGAGGCTGAAAATGGGGGGGGCGCACAGAGGCCAAAAATGGGGTGCGGAAGCTGAAAGTGGGGCGTGCGGAGGCAGCAATAGGCAATGGCAATTACTGCAGCCTGAAACAGCAGATGGTCGGGAGGCCGATCCAACAGACAATCAGCTGCTTGTGCTAATCAGGCTGTGCTGAAACTGAAACTTGCTGTTCGCTGCAAGGAGGCTGTTTGCTCTGGGAGGCAGAGGCCAAAGGGTGGGGGCTGCAGGTGGGCGGGCCTACATTTGATGTACAAATGCACCCAAATTTTCACCCTCTTTTACGGGGTGGGGTGGGGGTGCATCTTATACTCCAAAAAAAAAATGGTACTTTCCCCCTACTATTAAAGATAGTCCTCAGCCAACAACAGTAATTGGGACTGGAATTTCTGTCACTAGCATTTGCAGTCATCAAGTGTGATGCTATTGCTTAACGCAACAATCCCTGCAGTCCCAATTGCCATCATTAATTGAATCCCACAGTTATTAGACAAGGGAACTTCCTGCCAGCTTCCCAAAACCAAGTCAATGTGGAAGCCAGCAGGAAATTACAAGTCCCAGGAAGGCAGGTAAGTGCCTGCAGCTAGGTGAGGGAGGGAGAAAAGGGATGCAGGGAGGGGGAAGCAGGTTGGGTAGGGTGCATGAGGATGTGAGAGTGAGAGACGTGGGTCAGGCAGGATACACAAAGATGCAAAAGTATGTGGAAGAGGCCCTAGTCAAGAAGGGTGCATGAGGCAGGGGTTGGGGAGAATGTGTCAGGGTATGTGTGAGAGAATCAGGAAGGTGTAAGGGAAGCATGGTGAGGGTCATGGAGGGTGTATAAGTGGCTTGCATGGCAGAAGCACAGAGGAACTGGAGGAGGTGGGGCAGGTCATTTGTGACTTTCCCTGCTGGCTTCCCTATTGACTTCCTGGGGAAGCCAGCAGGGAAGGTTGCTAATGGTAATCACATTATTTTAGGGCACTGCAACTGGTTCTTAGATGTGAACCAATTCCGAAGCACCCAAATTGCAACCATTGGACCACTGGGGATGGGACAGGATAGCCAGAACTCTTGAGACTGAGCATAGCCACAATTCATTCATCATCATCATCACTTCAAATGAACATAGGTCAAAGATTACTTATACAGTTGTGGTGAAATTTGTTGTTAAAAATATTGTGGGGAACTATGCACAGTTCATTTGCCTCTTGTGACTAATCATTATGATCTCTTTTTTTTTCTCTGCTCCACCCACTTGCTTTCCAGCTTGAAATACTTGGACCTGTTTCTGAACAATGTGCCCAGTTTAGGGAGGACTATAAGCATTTTGCCACAGCCCTGGACACAACTAGGCATGAACTGCCCATGAAGGGTATCTACGTAGAAGACATGGACCAATATCTAGGTACAAAAATGTCATCATGATGTTGTCAAACAGATGGCCAATCTTTGGCGCATGAATTAGCCTTAACAGCTGGTCTTCTGGAAAATGCTTTTGTATTGGGGAATTTTTTAATGGGTCCTGTATATGTATGAATTCGTGTGCATCTTGAATTCTGTTATTGATGACTTAGAATATTTTATTGCTAAGGTAATAGTGAACCTCATGCTAACAGGAGTTTTGAGCCCCTTGACAATCCAATTGTGCAAAAAGAGGCATGAAACTTTGAAGAAGTTTATACAACATACAGCCCTTCAAAATCTTATTTATGCATAAGTAATTCTGTTTCAGTCAATACAGAAAGTCATCTTTTGCAAGCTTGTTTAAACTAAGCAGCCAGGTTTGATTATCATCACCACTACAGGTAGTTACAACAGTTCATTAGTGACCGTACAAAGTTAGAACAACAATGAAAAAAGTGACTTATGACCTTTGCAGCATCCCTATAGTCATGTGATCAAATTTCAGATACTTGGCAACTGGTTCATACTTATGTCCGTTGCATTGTCCCTGGGTCATGTGATCACCTTTTGTGACCTGGCAAGCAAAGTCCATGGGGAAGCCAGACTCACCTAACAACCAGATTACTAACTTATCAACTGAAATAATTCACTTAACAACTGGGGCAAGTAAGGTCATAAAATGGGCCAAAACTCACTTCACAAATGACTCACTTCACAAATGTCTCGCTTAACAAAAGAAATTTTGGGCTCGATTGTGGTTTTAAGTCATGGACTACCTGTTACCTGACTACGTTGTATATACTAACAGCTGCATCTTTTGACTTTTATGAGATAGCTGATTTACAGAAAAGCTTGGCTACGATTCAGAGTGTTTTGAATGAAGCTCTGCTACAAAACTTTGAAGAAAATGCCAAAGCGCTGAATGTCATGAAGGAACTAGAGGAAGTATCTTTGAAGCTAGATGCAGAGCTACCAAGGTACTTGTAAAGGCATAAGAAGAAACTGCATTTTTCATTTGCGGAATATAATAATGCAGTGATGATCACATAGTGCTAATATAGCTTGTTTCCTAAGTCCCATCTTTTGTATTGAGAGTAGAAATGTTTGAAGAACAAGAGAGCTTCTATTTGGATTTTTCCCATTATAGTAGCTCCCTAGCATGTATTTGTTTTCATAGTTTCTGTTGAAACACATCTGTTTTCATAAAAGTTAGAATGATCCCTCGATTGAAGTGAAAATTCAGATTGAAACAATTGCAAATTCAGGTAAATTGTAATCCAAGAGTAGTGGTGGTCATTAGCTAATCAGGCTCTTTCACTTGCATTCTTTCCACTGACGACCTAAACTTCCACAGCTTAGCCATGGCCTCCCATTAGTGCACTTTTCAGTTCATAGTCCTTATGAGATGCTTTCATGGGAGAAATACATTTGAAATTCTGGTAGGAGATGATGTGCTCACAAAATGGCTGACAGGGCGGATTTGCCTATACATGAAACCAGAGTGGGCATAGTAACTTACAAAACACCCATTTACTGGAAAATAATCTATCCCCCATGATGCCTATCCTAAGAGGACTTGTGTATATTAAAGTCAGCATGAACCTAATGCATTTAATGTAATTCATGTTTTGTTTTGCATCAAGCCACGTTCCTATTTAACTTGTAAATTAAATTTTGTTTATAAAAAGAACCTTTGCAGATCAGACAAATGAGCCTAACTGTAGTATCTAGGGTTTAATGATGCCCCAGGCACTGTACTGCCTGAACCTGAACTAAATGAAATTTAAATCATTCAAGCAACCGTGCTATTAAGGTTTTAATTACTTTCACAAGTTCTTTTGAGGAAATTAGAAGCCTGTTCATATAATTGCTTCAACTGCTGTTTGTTTGTTTTTTTGCCCCTTTTCATCTTTTCCGCACAGGACCTTTGCACGTGTTGTGGATTTGTCTGCTGATGTGAGCAAGGAGGCCTCACTCCATTATCAGAAAGTGTGTGAAGATACCTTGGGTCTGGAGACCATGAAGCAATTGTATTTTAGTTAGAACCAATATTTAGCACTTCATGTCACTGAAACAGGAAGCTGGTTCTTCTGTTCTTTCACTGAAAGACTGAAATAGGTTACACTACTTGGAGTAATATTTTCTACTCGTTACAATTGCTTGAGAGGGGAGGATATTTTAAGGAGAAGCCTAATTGTTCAACCTGAACAATTTGAAAGGTACACAAAATGTGCTTTCTTCCCTTCATCCCTCTTGGTGCCATTTCAGCTAATGGAAATGAGGATATATTTGCACTTTGATATTCTTTCACTTTTATATTAAAACAATTTTCTCATTGCAAACCTGGTTACAGTAGTCTTCATTGGAATGGGTTATTTCTTGCCCTGCTTGCAAGGATATTTTACAAATGTTAGCTTTTGAAGGAATGTTTTTGAAATAATTTGAAAAATGAATTTACACCTTGCCTATAGTAGAGTTTGCCAGTCTTCAACATGAATAATCAAAACAAACCCAAAAGATGATGATCATAGGCCAAGCATGATTAATAGTCTGGTTTCTGCAGGTTGTGGGAGTGTATTGACTGATGATAGTTGTCCCTAAAAGGCCGTTCCTAAAAGGCAGAAACTATCCCCCACTTGAATATCTTCCTTGTCAATTCTGAGAGTGGTATATGTTGTCATTTGTTTGGTCTTCTTTTTGTTTATTCTTAGTTTTATTTATTCACTGGGCTTCTTGAATTCACTGCTGAAACTTGCAAAACATTTGCATTTTTACTTACCACATTTGTGTCATCAGAATAGCAGTTATGTGTTTAATTTTTAAAAACATCCTACTTTTCTAATCTAGATTCTTCAATTTATATTCAGCATGTAGGTGGATTCAATGAGAGAATACAGTCTGTCCTTTTTCTCTTGCTAATCTGGAGCCAGACTTTCACTATATTCTGCCTGGACTGCGGCTTCCTATTCTGGGTAATGTTTTCATATGTAGACAACAAAACGTTCTAGGATTCTCATTTTCCTAAGCCCATTCCATGCTTGACATGGGCTGCACAAAGGCCTTTCTGTAATCAATAAAATATTAACTTTTTTGTATTCTTTGCCTTTTTCAATTATCCAAAGTTCATTAGCAATAATATAACGTTATTCCTACTGTTCAAAAAGTAGCTTGAGAATCTGGCACTTCTTTCTCATAAGGCTCTGATATATTGATGATCATAGGTATTTTTTTGTTAGCCTCTGAAATTGAGAATTTTGTGTGATAGTTTGCACACTCTGTGTTCTTCCTATGGAATTAGCATGTAGACTGAACTCTATTACTCTAGTCCCTCTGTTTATCTTATCCCCTGAATTCTGACAAAACACACATGTATGCATGAAATTACAATATGCTTAACAGAGAAAGTTACATTTTTTGCTTTAGGCCATACAGAAAAAAAATCACAATATCTAAAGAAAAGGTAAAATAAGGGAATTGACAATTATTACTACTTATTATTATTATAGTAATTATTATACTTATTATACTTATTATTACTAATTATTACTAATTATTATTACTCAGTGAATTGAAAGGATCTCAAATGTAGTTGTATGCTTGTTGGAGAATAGCATGTTTTCAATTTTTAATGTTAATTGCATTTATTTTCCATTTCACCTGGGAGTTCAAGGTGATTTCTACAGATTCTCTCTTTTTAGAGTTAAAATCATGCAGTCTAAGGTAGGTTAGTTGCCAGCATGACTGGCCAAAGTCATCCTGTAATTTCCATAGGTAAACAAGCCGTTGAATCTCAGTATCTCAAAGCCAAACAACTGTTACAATACACTCTCCTTGTCTTGGTAACTAAAGATTAGGAGTCTAGGTTATGATGCAAAACTGATTTTCTCAAATCAAAGTACAGGTAGTCCTCAATTTAGAACAGTCCACTTAGTGATTGCTCAAAGTTACAACAGCACTGAAAAAAGTGACTTATGAACGTTTCTCACACTTACGACTACTACAGCATCCCCATGGTCACATGATCAAAATTCAGATGCTCAGCAAGTGGTTCATATTTACAACGGTTGCAGTGTCCTGGGTTCAACCTGACAAGCAAAGTCAAGTGAATCCAGATCCATTTAACATTACTAACTTAATAAATGCAATGATTCACTTAACAACTGTGGCAAGAAAAGTTATAAAATAGGGCAAACTCACTTAAATATTTCATGTGGTAACATAAATTTTGAGGTCAATTGTGGTCGTGACTCAAGGACTACCTGTGTTGATGCATGTAGTTCGGTCAACCCAAATGGGAAAAGAGGATTCATTGGAAAAGACACTGATGTTAGGAAAGATTGAAGGCAAAAGGAGAAGGGGACGGCATAGGATGGTTAGATAGTTTCACCACTGCAATGAATGTGAATTTGGGCAAACTCAGGGGGTAATGTTGCGAAGTCCAATACAACTTAGGGGCTGTTTCTTGGTGATCCTATTTTTATCGACAGCCATATGAAAAAGTGCTGCTAGTTTTGTCCAAACCAGTCCCTTAGATTTTGAATTTACGGGTTGCACAACAATAAAGCTTGATAAACACCAGCCCTTCACTTGTATCTCCCTCACAAGCCTATGGAGATTCACAGTCATCCAGGTCGTGGTTGTCCCAAAGGTGCTTTTTCAAGAGGCAACTGTGCTTTCTGGTTTTTCTTTGAAGACATTTTGCTTCTCATCCAAGAAGCTTCTTCAGCTCTGACAGGATTCCATTCCCCACTATCCTGTCAGAGCTGAAGAAGCGTCTTGGATGAGAAGCGAAACGTCTTCAAAAGAAAAAAAAAAAGTCCTGTTGCTTCCTGAAAAAGCATCTTTGAGACTTTCTCAAAACACCCTCAGAGCCCTTTCTGGTGATCTGGAGTGCAGTTTCAGGCACCAACAGACTGACTGAAGGCGTCACGCGAACCACACACCCGCCTCGACCCGCTTTAGGCAAGAGGGCGCTTGTGCTCTTCCGCCCCCAGTTCTTTGCCTTTTCCTTCCCCTCCCCACACCCTCCCACCAAGCTTGCTGGATGCGCGTGCGCCGGAGGGGATTTTCTCTCTCTCTCTCTCTCTCTCTCTCCCCTCCCCCCACCAACCCGGAAGTGCCTCGCGCCGCCTCAGCTTGCGGTCGGGCAGGCGGTCGGGCGGGAGAGGAGGCGGAGGCGGCTCCGTCGCTTTAGGCTGTTTTGGCTCAGGGCGAGGGAGTCGCCAATCGAAGCCGCGGCCTGCCTTGCCCGCGTTCTGGTCCAGGTAAGGGTGAAAGGGGTGGGGGGGAAAAGGGTCCGGCTGCTCTCTTTCGTGAGCTGAGCGAGTGGGGGCGGTGAGGTTTGGTTGGGAGGAAGAAGGTAGCGGGGCGGTTGGGGAAGGCGGCGGAGAGGGAGGGATGTTCGCTGTGACAGGGAGGTAGCTTGGAGAGGAGCCCTGCTAAAATGGGCGTGGGGGGTGGGGGAGCCTCCTCTTGCGGAGATTGGGAGCTCGCGGGTAAGGGGTCCCAGGGGAAATGGGATGGGGAGCCGGTCTCGATCCCTGCAACGGGAGACCTTCGAGATCGAGTTGATCGTAACGTAGCCCGAGTTCCAGCCTTCTCACGAGACACCTGAACCCTCCAACCGGGGTGAAGTTGGACAAGGCGATTTGGCCGAAGCGAGAATCGGCGGTTCATGATGAGCGTGTAAAAAGGCTGAACTGCGGGCTGGGTTTGCCGGACACTCTTAGCCAGGGTTAATTTAACCATTCTTTCTATCTAGTGAACACAATTTCCTGTGTTTCCTTTATATAACCCCCGAGCCATTCAACTAACCACATCGGCGGTGTTTTGCACAATATAAGTAGGCTCAAGTGTAGTTGCAGGGTTTGTGTGGCGTGGACGGTCCTACACACTGGAGCAGAAGGGAGAAATTGTCCAGAGGGGGAGAGAATTGAGTTTGAAAAGAGGCAGGGCTCTTAAGGCTTCCTATCACAGATACATCATTAGATAGGAAGCAGGAATTCTTCCAGTTCTGGAGATGGCCTTTTCTGTGACATTGGGGGAGAGCAATAAAAAAAAGTTCCAATGGAAAGGAGAAGGGTGTTTTTAGTATACCCCTAAAGTAGGTCAGGGTTGTTGTTTTTTTCTCCATGAGAAATGAATTCAGAAAAAGTGAAGGTGTGATGTATGTTTGAAATGCAGAGTTGATTGGTTAGTAGGTGGGATTTTGGATGAAAGGATTCTTGAAGAATGGGATTGCTTAGAAGTGGCTTGGCCGTAATGACTTTTTCTTGGGGGGTAGGGGTGTTTTTCTTGGGGGGTAGGGGGGTAGGGGTGAGTCAGGGAAACATTAAACATTAAAAGAAAAAAGCATTTGAAGTTTGAAGAGTTGTGAAATTTCATATATTCTTGAGGGTATACTAAATGACTGAATTTGCTTTCCTGAGTAGTTAGTTGAAATTTAGGTGGAAGTGAGGAAGGATGCAGTTGAAGATGGAGGGGCTCAGAAATGTATTGATTGTGTGTACATATAGGACCAGGAGATAATTTATCTGGGCCCTGCAAGTAAATATAAATGGAAGAGAGTTGACAGAAAGTTACAGATGTCATAATGAGCACATACTGAAGAAATTACATGGGTTAGGAAGTTGGGTTTGATCTGTGGACTGTACAATAAGTTGTTTATGTTGTACATATTGATACACTTTTCAAGAATGAGGAGCATTTAAAATATTTTCTCAGTAATTTGAAAAAGGAGCCTGTGAAGTGAACCTTGATGATCCTGTTTTAGATGGGGAAAGAAAATTGAGAGTTGATATCTCCATTGTTATCTAGCCTTTCATTTAATAGGTTATTGGGATGACCACACAGTGAAAAGAACAGAAGAATGAAGAGTTCTATATTTAAAGTTTAAATTTGTTTTTTAGTTGAATATTATTTGATGCACTGTTAAAAACTTTTTTAAAGTACATGTGTGCATCTTAACTGGGTAAAACTGTTAATGCCAAAGGGAACTAGTTTCTATAATTTCATGGTAGTTACTTAACTGAGAAATGTGCCCCACCCCTCTTTCTGCTTGCTTCCCTACAATTAAGACTATGGGTTAGTGGTTGAGCTCTTTTGCCCACCAGCCTCAAATTGTGCTTGAGCTACTAATGTTTTTGAAGAGCATTTCCAATTAGGACTCTGTCTTCTTACATCAGCTTGCTTAGTAGACACATTACTAATAAGACTGCCCATTTGGGAGTTTGACATGTCTGGAGATTAGTTATAATGGTAGCAAGAAACTTACAGTTGTTGTGTCTGATTTTCTGGCAGATGTCAAAAAACTCATTAACATACCTTTTTAGAACTGGTTGTTTCTGTTCTTTGTGTTTGAAATTCATCTGACTGTGTTTAAAACACAAACTGGGGCTGAAACTGCTGTGAAGTTACATGTCCCAAGATTACATCACAAGATTTCATGAAGTATTGAATGTTCACACCCATGTGGTTTGGATAACTGTTGAGTTTTCATCTTTGCAGCTAATTATTGTTTTTTAGTCATACAACCTATTAAGGTTCTAAAAAAAGCCAGCCAAGTATTTAAATTTTTGTTATTGAAAAATAGGGCAACATTTTAAAGACATTCTGTCTAATTAAAATGATTGGCAGTGAAATCCATGATAAATGCCTCTGTCCTCAGGGCAACAATGAAGATAGTTACATGAAACTTAGACTAATATGATCAGAATTGAGTTTAAATCCGTATTATTCCCCCACATCCAATTAGTTTCTGTATTCTAATTAATCACAACAGAGTTGGCATGTAAGTAAAATGAATATTATTTAATCAGTACTACTTTGAGGGCGAATATATGTTGATACATTAACCAATGAAAAGTGCATGTTTGCTTTTGTGTGTGTGAGGAAAAAGTCAACATAGGAGCTATATATGTTCCAGCCAGAAGTGAGTGTTGATCTTATGTGCACTTTTTAAAAAGAAAGTCTTCTTGGTTTCTTCCTGGTTTCACCAAGTTCTTTCTTTTGGTTTTGAATTTCAGAAACTGTTTTGTCTGCAGATAGAAGAACTTGAAGTAGGCCCCTCGGCTTCTTATTTGGGGTCCTTTATTTCCTACTCCTAAAGTAATCTGCCTGCCACCCAGCATTGCTTGTCGGCAGATGTTCTTGATAACTTCCTCTCTGTTCCAAATTGAGCCATGCGTTTTACACTGAGTCTCGAGGATGACTGGCTGACTAAACAAAGAGATCATTTTTCCCCCAGAGATTGACTCAGTTCTTTTTCTGTGTCAAGCAAATCAGCCCCCAAATTAACATCTGCACCATGTTGGATTCCTGAGTTATAAGATATGGCTGTCAGATTCCTGGGTTTTGTTCTGCTCATGCTATGAGACCTAAAAGAAATTCTCTAGCTGAAAGAAATAACGAGAATTAAATGCTACCTGATAAAAATTGTAAAGGATAATGTCTGTTTGGCTGAAACTTTATGAAGGCTTAGTTTGCTGATAAAGAATGATTCATAAATGAGACTAACTGAATAATCAGACATATGAATAAACCTTTTGACTTGGATGTTTATGCACTTCATAACTCCTTTTTCATAATCCGTGATTGAATATTGATAGATGGTAAAGGTTAGTGCTTATTGTTGGATGTATATTTAAGAGAATGCAACTCTTGAATGTATAAGCAACCGTTTTAAGATCCAGATCGCTTTTGGAATCGCTTTCCTTTATAAACGGTTACTGTTGGATATCTGCTCAAAACTGTTCCTAGGATTGAACTCTCAACCAATCTAGCAGTTTTCCCTGTAGTGGTAAACTAGAAGGAATGAAGTGAGAGAGTTTAGTGTAGTTCATGGAAGGATTGAGAAGAGAGAAAGTTTTAGCCTGTTACAAAGGAAGATCAGCTACTTAAAAGTCCCAAAGCATCTATTTGAGCTGCAGTGGCACAGTGGTTAGAATGCAGTGCTGCAGGCTATTTCTGCTGCCTGCCGGCTGCCTGCAGTTTGGCAGTTCAAATCCCACCAGGCTCAAGGTTGACTCAGCCTTCTATTCTTTCGAGGTGGGTAAAATGAGGAGCCAGATTATTGGCAATATGCAGGCTCTGTAAACCGCTTAGAGCATTGCTATTGCTATCCATTTAGATTCCAAATTAAAAGAGGAAAGGATTAGTTTGCTTAGTTCAGTTCTGATAAAGGATGGCATTTTTAATGAGATGTAGAAACTGAGCAGTTTTCAGGATATAATGCATGTATATGTATATTTCAGTGTAACTTGGGCAGCTGTTGTATCTAGGACAATGTTTCTCAACTTTGGCAATGTTTAAGTTGGGTGGATTTCAGCTCCCAGAATTCCCCATCTACTGGTCTAGGATAATAAACCTAGGATGCCTTTCTGTATCCATGTATATACAACATGATGTCCTTGGCATTGATAGAGCAAACAGATGCTCTGTGTTTATTTCTGACTTCCCCTCAGTGGTGAAATGAAGCATGGATGGAGAAGGATTTAGTAGGGCTCTTGTAAGCATCATGCGAGATTGTTCCATAGCTGTGAACACATATTTTTACCTGTCCTGATTCTTCCAGTAGTCAGTTTGACTGAATAGGCTTTATTATCATAAGAGCAATAAGGAAAATATTCATATTATCAATATTTTGTATTCTTCTGCCAAGTCTTCTCTTTCTGGACTCCATATATAGTAATGAAAAGCTATATCTTCTAACATTTTCCATATAAGAACTGTTCCAGTCTCTATAATTTTTCTGCAGCTTGGTCAGTTTTTTAATAGTTTATCTTTTTTTTCTCTTACAATTTTCTATTCCACCCATCCGTCTGTCCATCTATCTCTTATTGTATGATGTTGTAAGCTGCCAGAGTCACCTTGCAGTGAGATGGGTGGCACACAAATTTAATAAATAAATTGTTAACTGTAATCTGCAGAAGTCTTTAATTTCTGCTAAGAATTGAGGCTGCAATAAGGTGCTATATAAATATATGCTAAAATGTTTATATAAAAATGAAGGATTCTTGAAATGGCCATACTGCCTTTTCTTTTTCTTCCTTCTTGCGCTACTTTGTTATAATGCTAGCTTTCCCGTTTTAGCATTGGCATGATTCACTAGTTAAGCATGCAATTTAAAATTATGGGTTTATGTAGACCAAACCACTGCTTTGGACGGACTTGGGGGGATATGCCCTACCATGTTTTGTTGTAGCCATAAGATATACAAGCTAAAGATTCTCTTCTTTATAAATTGTACATCAGCTAACTGAAAAAGGTTAGAACATGAGCCCACACAGGAGCTGCTCTGGATTTTAACCTTTAAAATTGGAAGAATTCAATAAAAATACACTGCAGAATGTTTTCTAAGTCACAAATAGATTCCCCCCCACTTTTTTTGTCTCTTATAAATTTATAGTTTGTCTGGCAGAAAAATGTTTGAAATGGTCACGTTTATTCTTATCCCACATACATATTCAGCCTGTTTCATCTGTTTCAGCTTCCCTTTGAGGTAGCAGCGTGGGTTAACTAAAAGGAGAAGTAATCTCCCATGTGTCATATATTCCCTAGGAAATAAGGAATGACTTTTTCTGCCTTGAAAACTGACGTTTCCCTTTGGATATGCATAGACAACTTGCTTAATTCTTAATTTTTCCTTAAATAGATCTGTTTAGCAGTCATGCTGCAGCCAGTTCATTCTGGCAAAGCTTACAGCCAGGAAACACAAAGCCTTTTCTGTTTTGATTTCTCTTTTCAGTTGCCAGTTTGGTAAATGAATTTATAGTAGGGTTCTTAATATAGTTGTGTCCTTCTTGGTATTGTGTCAATATACTTTCCCGTAGTTGCACTTCTGATCTACCCTTAACCTCAGATATAGAGGGACTCTGCTATCTAACATCAAGATGAGAGGCTATTGATCTGACAAGTGAGAGGAATACTATTTAGATTACAAATATTTCAGTTATAATATAAATACTTAATATATAGTATAATGACTTTCTGCCAAAACTTTCTGGAAATGGCTCTACAAAAATAAAATGTGTGTTTGTACACATGCAGTTAAAATCTAATTAAGACTCTGGTAAAACAGATACATCATCCAAGAATAGCTTCTGTTTAGATGGCCTGATTTGAAACATGTTCTCTCTCAATACCAAGATAATGGAGAAAAAAGGAATCTCACCTTGGCAAGAAATTTCACAGCTTCCAAGTACTCATTTGAAAGACTAGTTTATGTTCTTACTATATATGCCTCCATAATGGTGAGGCAGTGAAAAGGGTATCTTCTAAAGATTCTGGTCAGATTTGTAAAGGAGAATGCAATATATCAAACAATGTGCAAGTCACATTATGCCGAATAAGTGATAAGTTGCTAATAAAGCTTTAAAACAAGGGAATCTGACATATCATAGCCAGACAGCCCTACAAGATATTCTACAGTAATCCAAGTATAAGATAATTGAGGCGTGTTACCATGGCTACATCTGGAATTTTTAGGAAAAAGTACAGCTGGAATATTCATTTTATTTTTACAAAAGCCTTACTGGTCACAATGAAATGTGGACATCCCAGTTCAAGAATATACCTGAATTGTGTATCTGAGTACAGCTAATCCTCAATTTACAATTGGTCACTTATAGACCATCCATAGTTGCAATGGACCCCCAAAAGTACTTATGAGCTAGTTTTGATGGCTGCCTTTCCCTATTTATGGCCATTTGCAACATTCCATGGTCACATGTTTTAAAGTTTTGGCTAAAAACACCCTATAGTGAATAATGGTTTTGTTTAACGACTACCACAAAACAATCATAAAAATGGGTCCACTCAATTGACTCACTTTATGATGATCACAATTTAAGACAGTAATGGGCAGGCTCCTTTAAAGTTGTAAGTCAAGGATTACCTGTACTCAGAAGGAAGAATAGGGCGATTGAATCTCTTCCTTGATTTCCCTTTGAACTCAGTAAAAACTGTATTTTCTTTGACTAGATTGCATTTTTCCCCTCATACTATCCATGAAATCACACCAGGATTTAAAATTGTGATATCAAGAAAAGATAGGGCTGGGTATGTAGGCATTAATGGAAAAATTGGTGTGGTGAGGACAAATTATAACATGCACGTTGCAACATTATAACAATTATAACAGCAACATCATCATAAAGATGTAAATTACATAAAGTAAGTTGTCATATATGATGTAATCATAACTACATTTATATAATATGTGAATTTTTATTCAGAGTTCATGGCGGCTTGTTATGCACACCTACGGTTAGAACTTGTCAGCATCCTTCAAAACTCTAGATAACCTTTCCTAATAGTTTCATATATATATACTAAATAGCTTAGGGCACAGAAGTGTGCTTTTGAGATGAAAAAAATATTTGAATAACCTTTGGTGCAAACTGCTTAAAATATGGGTGGAATTAATTTGTGTTGTCTTTGTATCAGTCGTTTTTATCATTTTCAGATATAAAATAAACAACTTCTCAGTTGTCCTGGTCGGAGAATCCAAAGGTAGTCTCTGCTTTCTTGCTTGAAGACTGAGTCAATTAAAGCTTAGTCCCACCTCCTCCTACTGAGCATGCCCAGTTTTTGACTTCATGCAAGAAAGACGCACGGAGAGGGTGCTCAAGAGAAAAGAAAATTTAGTCACACTTTGGATTCCAGATCACCTCAAAAGAACACAAAAAGAAAGCAAATCAGCGAACTGTGAGTAGAGCGAGATGGGCCCTTATGGATAGAACTGCCAGTTTGGATATCCGTCTGGCCAAGGTAATGGTCACTAGGAAAACCACAACGACGATGGATGAGAAAGAAAAACCCTTTCACAAGGTTTTCAAAGCCAATGAAAGGGAGGCATTAAGGAGACAAAGAGCCATTGAAAAGAGTTTTGCAAGGATAGAAAAGGAGGCGGAGAGGAATGGAAATTCCCGCGCTTCAACAAATAGACCAATAGAAATTAAGAAGAGAATACCGCCTGGACTGCAACACCAGAGGGGGCTAGTGAGCAGTATATTCAGCCAGCTGTTTGTCTGAGTGAGTATTCATCAGAGAGATGGGGAAGCTCCCAGGGTTTCAGTAATAGTTGGGAACCTTCCTCAAAGAGGAGGAGGATTCTGGCATCAGAGGCCAGTTTTACCCCTACAGCAGCAGGGCTCAGAGAGCCTACCTTTAGGGATGAAATGAAGGCCCTGATGTCAGAAATGCTAACAGAGGTTAGGGAGAAACAAGGTCATCAGCCTAACCCGGTGAAAGATGAGAGAATACCTGATAAGCAGCATCCCTTACTAGCCAGGGAGACAAGGGAGGAATTGAATTTCCAGAGAACCAATTCAATACAGTCATACACCCAAAATGAGGCTTCGGACTCAGGGAGGGAAGAACGGAAGGAAACAGCATTTTTTGATGAGGAAGAAAATGTGGCAGCCCCGGCATTCACTGGCCTGTTTCGCCAGCATCTGTTTAAGATGCTGCTAGGTAAAGCCGAAGCAGCAGCAGGCCTGGGGACTACCACAGCAACAGATTCTTCAGACCCAAAAGACCGTCTCTTTGCAAGAACTAAGGTGGCATGTGAGATAGTGCCTTCCACAGTTTCGTTGTATTCGTACAGTGACAATAAAGTTCTTCTAATTCTAATTCACCCGAGCTGTTCAAGGAGGTGATAGAAGGGCAATTGGACCGACCAGTGATATTCCCTATACCAGGTGGGACTGCAAAGAAGTTTTACAATGTGGAGCTGACTGAAATGATTCAGGTACCAACAATAGATGGGCCAGTGGCTGCTTCTATGGAGGAGGGCCTGAAAGGAGAAGACAAGATGGCAGAACAGACCCTCCAGAAGGCCCACCAGGCAGCAGCATGGGCAGTGAAGGCAACCTCAACTGCGTCATTCTTCAGCAGGGCAGTCCTGATACGGCTTCACCAAATGCAGGAAAAGGTACCACCTGGTGATTTTCGATCACACCAGGATCTGAACAAAATTACAGAAACCGTGGAATTCATGGCCGATGCCACTCTTAATGGTGTCAAATACACTACCAAGGCCATTGCAGCTTCAGTAGCAATTAGGCGCCTGGTTTGCCTCCGCCACTGGCAGGCGGAGTTGAAGCACAAGTGGAAACTAGCTTCTGCCCAGTTAAGGAGAAAAAACTATTTGGGGAAGCCATTGAATCCATGCTGGTGGAGACCAAGGACAAGAGGAAGATCTTACCTAGGAGATATGGCCAAGCAAAGCAGCAGCCTTCATCTTACATGTGAAGGCAGTCCTTTCCAGCCATTGGAGGAGGCTTCGGTTACTCCCAGCACTCCCAGACACCACACACGCACACGCAGGCCCAACAACTGGACAGAGCCGGATTTAGAGACGGGCGGTCAACGAATTCAAGGAAAGCGACCATTCAAGGTGTTCACCAGCAGGCCCTTCCACCACACAAAGTAACAACCAGAGCAGTGCACCCATCGACGGAAGACTGGGCCTATTTGCAGACCAATGGATAGCAACAACAATGGACAAGTGGGTCCTGAACACAATAAAACAAGCTCTGGAATTTCTCTCCACACCTCCAAAGTCCTTTAGAACAGGGGTCTCCAACCTTTTGGACCTCAGGGACCACCAAACTCATAATTTTAAATCCCAGGGATCACTAATCGGTTCTGTGGGCATGGCCTAATTTGTGGATGTGGCTTGGTCATGTGACTGGCTGGGCATGGCTTGTATGTAAATAATATAAATATATAAATATTGATATATTTTTTTTGTTAAAAAAAGAGCAACTTTTACCCAAAATCAGGCAAAGCAGACAGGCAGATTGAGTTGCTCACAGAATTACAGATTCATTCAGAGATCTATCTGCCATCGGCTAGCTCAGTCTGTCACATAAAATTTGCTTGCAAGCAAACTCACAAAATTAACTCACAACACACCATGTATGTAAATATTGATTTTTTTAATTAAAAAAAAACTTTTACCCAAAATCAGGCAAAGCAAGCAGGCAGATTATGTTGCTCACAGACTCATTCAGTGATCTATTTATCTGCCATTGGCTACCTGAGACTGTCACATAAAATTTGCTTGCCATGAGTCTGCACTGAATAATAGAACCTTCAGTCCTAAGGGAGGTCCAGCTGTGCTTAAAAGCAGAGCTGAAGATCTAAAGACTAGCTAGAAAGCAAAAAATCCAACCATTTCCTGCTTCCTAGCTAATCTAAATCTCCTGGCACAGCAGAACAGCTGATGGTCCAAAAAAGAAAAAATAGCAATTTAGCAGGCAGGTTTTCCGGGTAAGGAGTGAGTAGGCGGGGAGGGTTCCCGTGGGCCATGTGGGCAGTGCAGCCTTGTGTTTCTGCACAGCCTGGATTAATTGCTTTTGGGGGATACTCTGGGGATGAGATTTCTCTGCGGCCCACCAAAATTTTCTCACAGCCCACCAGCAGGCTGTGACCAACCAGTTGGTGACCGCTGCTTTAGAAGGTACCCAATTTCAAGAGACAGAGCCAAAAGGGGCATCATGGGAACAGCAGTTCAACATCTGTTGGGCATTCAGGCTGTCCAACCAGTGCCAGAGGACGAACAAAGACAGAAGGCATAGGGGGTGGGTGGGTGGAGACCAATTTTAGATCTCAAAAGACTGTGAACAAGCACATAGTACAAAAGATTAAAGATGCAATCTCTACAGTCAATTCTGGGGAATATCCAAGAGGGAGATGTCCTGACGTCAGTAGACCTCACTGAGGCATATTTGCACATCCCAGTTGCCCAACCACATCAAAGATTCCTGCGATTTTGTTACAAGGAAGACATTACCAATACAGGGCCCTACCGTTCAGGCTATCCTCAATGCCCAGAATGTTCACCATGGTGCTGACAGCGGCCCATCTCAGAACACTACCCATATGCCTCCAATGCTACCTGGAAGACATATTGATACAGTTGTGATGACCCATAGTCTCTCAAAATAACCCAAAATTCAAAACGTATATTAAAATCCGGTAAGGCCTTCAACTTAAATTCACTGTTTTATTAGGCACAGTTTAAAGTCACAAAAGTAAATAATGAGACAAACAGAAAACCAAAACAAACCACATTGATGAGAGTTCTGAAGCAAGCCAAGATAACTAATCATAAACTCCAGGAAAATAACCGAGAAAAGTCCATGGGAAGAGCGCCAGCAAAGATAAACCTCTTTCAAGATTGACTCCTGCAAATTCTAACTGCGCAGTTGCAAACTTATATACATAGCTCCCACCTGCAAGCCACGAGGAGGATCATGGTAATCTCCTCTTGAGTAGACCTTGCTTTTCTCTAATCCTCTTCTCCCTGCGTGACCTAGGATGGATAGGGGATGGGCCTGGATCCTCCTCTGACTGCTCAACTGACCTCTGCCCTTCCCCAGCTGCCTCCACCACCTCTGGAGCCACACTCCCACTCCCTGTTGGCTGCTCCTCCTCTTCCTCAGAGTCAGACTCCACCAGGGGCATGACAAAAGTCCTCCTCCCTCCTAAGGGCAAGGGAGTACATAGAGACCACAGTACGAACATTACAGGAACACGGGTTTTCAGTGAACTTTGAGAAGAGCCATCTGGCTCTGACAAGCCGGCTGCAACACATGGGGGCAGTCATAGAGACCCACTCTTGCGGGGTTTATCTGTCTCAGAAGCGGTGGACCAGCATAAATGCAATGATAGGCCAGGTGATCACAGCACCAGTGGTGGCCCTGGACTTGTTCTCACAACTACTAGGGAAGGTGATATTGTGCATCTCAATAGTACCTTGGGTTCGACTGCATGCAAGAACCTTGCAATGGTTCCTATTACCTTACCAGGGAGAAGGCAAGAACAATGTGAAAACCAAGGTGCGGGTCCCACCAAGAATGAAGCAATCCCTCCAGTGGTGGAGGTCACAGACAATGACCAGGGGATACGGGTTCAAGGAACCCAATCGACTGACCATTACAACAGATGCCAGCCTGTTTGGCTGGGAGGCCCACTGCCAGTTTCAAATCACACAGGGTCAGTGGACTGAGGCAAACCTCAGAAACAATATCAACTGGCTGGAGCTCAGAGTGATGCAACTGTCTAAGGACATTCAAGGCAAGTGCAGTAGGTCAACATGTCCTAATCCTGATGGACAATGTGGCATCCAAGGAGCATATCAACAGGTGGGGGGGACCCACTCCCAAACATGCAGGAAGCGGAGTGCTTAGGCCGCTGGGCAAAGAGACATCACCTGTCCATCAGAGCAGAACATATCTGGAATATGGAAAACGTACAGGTGGACTGGCTCAGCAGGGCAACAGTCGACCACTCAGAATGGCATCTACACCAGACCTGTTCAGAGAATTGTCACATAGGTTCAGGAGGCCATTCCTGGATCCGTTTGCGCCCCCAACATATACGCAACTGCCGAGATTCTATTCAAGATTCCCAACTCTGAGGGCAGAAAGAGCCAATCCTCTCCAAGGGGCATGGCCCAGGGGTCTACTTCCCCCACGCCCATTGATCCTGAGAGTAATCAAAAGAGTGACAGAGGAAGAGGCTGAGGTCTTACTCGTAGCACCCCACTGGCCCAGACGGCCATGGTACACAGATCTGGTTGATCTGTTGGTAGCCAGACCATGGAGAATCCCTCCAGACAAGATGGCCTTGAGCTAGGGGACAGTACAGCACCCAGAACCACAGTGGCTCCAACTGACCGTCTGACACTTGAAAGGGTCTCACTGAGCCAGTTGGAATGTTCAACCAAGGTCATATAGACACTCCAGGCCTCTAGGAGGCCTTCCACCAACAGAATTTATGTTGCTACCTGGAGAGCATCTGTGGTTGGTGCTCTACGACTCATCTCAAACCACAGATTCTAGATTTTCTCCAGGAGGGTCTGGATAAGGGCCTGTCCCCCCAATACTTTATGTAGGCAGATAGCGGCAATAGCATCAGTTTTGGGTTGTGGGACCTCAGAGTCCCTCGCCCGGCATCTGCTGGTCTGTACATTCATCAGAGGAGCCACAATTTAAAACTACCAGTGATAACACAGGTATTCCACCTGGGATCTGACCAAGGTGCTGAGAGCGCTCATGATAGAGCCATTCGAGCCACTGCGATCGGCTAGCTTACATTTGCTCACCCTTAAGGTGATTTTCCTAGTAGCCATTACATCGGCCAGATGGATATCCGAACTGGCCTTATCCATAAGAGAGGGCATATGGAGGTGGGGATTCAGGACCAGACTACTACCCATCCTTAGGACAGTCAGCTTTGGTATGTCCCATGCTTTGGATTCTCCAACCAGTACAACTGAGAAAGAGCGTTGGTCTTACCTGAAACGCATCTTCTAGTTGTGCTGGAGGAGAATCCAAACCCACCCTGATGAACGTCGGATCCTGAGTTCAGGAACGTCCAGGAAGAGCACCAAGAAAATCTCTAGTCAATCATTTAGCCTTCATCAAAAACTGGGCATGCTCAATAGGAGGAGGCAGGACTAAGCTTTGATTGACTCAGTCTTCAAGCAAGGAAGCAGAGACTACCCATGCATTGGATTCTCCTCCAGTACAACTAGAAGATGCGGTTCAGGTAAGGTCAATGGCTCTTTTCTTACATACTATTTTTATTTTACTCATTTTTGTAGCATATTTAAGGAATCTTTCCCTTTTTATCTCTTATGCAGTTCCCCCCACATCAGTTTTCTTCAGAAGATGGTTCAACCCTTGGGGTAGGCATAACCAGTATTTAGGGAGGCTTTCTCAGTTAATCTGCCTACACTATCAAAACGTTTTTGACCTGTTATGTTTTTAATAGTCTGATTTGCAGTGTAGACTGTTTGGATTTCAATCCAGTTTCATAGCCATACTCAGAATAATAACCACTGCTTCGTATGTAGGCAAAGTAATTTTCTCTTAGAAAGCGGGATGCGTGAGATGTTTTACAACTAAATCTGGTTTATGAGATTGGAAATAAAATGAATTCAATTTGCTGAATTAAAATTCTATTCTAAAGATAAGACGTTGCCTTTATTGAGTCTATTAAAATGTATGAGGTATAAAGGGTATCTTACTGTTTCTTTTTCATTTTTCAAATGCACATTTTTGTTTCTGTTCTTTAGAGGAAAAAATTAAAAATCCTTGGATAAAAACTTGCTACGTACTAATGTTCTCTTGTATAGTAGCCTTAGTTGTTAATTTTTCTGCATTTCTCTTTAGGGCAAGTACTCCTTTCTGATAAACTGAAAGTAAGAGGTCCTGAACATAGAATACAGCAGTCATGACAACTGCGTATTTATCTGTAAGCCAGTTATTACATGATGGTGCATTTTAAAAAGTTGTTGCTGCATCCTGTAGGAAACTTTCGCTTCCTATAGAATTTTGGTATTCAAACTATATTCTGCAGACCATAATAGTTCCTCAATGAAAATGTTAATAGGTGGTTTCCTCAATTTTGACAATTGCTAAAATTCCTCTGTATTGTAACACATATCTGAGGAAAGTCATAGAGAGAAAAGAATAGAGAAAAGTCTGTGGAGATTCTCAATCATATGGGTCATGGGTCAGAACTAAAAAAGCTTCTTGGATGAGAAGCAAAATGTTTCAAGGAAAAAAAAACCCAAGAAAGTTCAGTTGCCTTTTGAAAAACACCTTTGGGTAATACAGAGATTAAGTCCTTAGTGGTCTTGCTGAAGGAAGGACTCAAATTACTTCAAGATATAATAACTCTGCTCTTCTTTGATTTGGCGCTGTCTTACTCAATGTACTGTGGATTTGTAGACTTTTCACTGTTGAGACAGTATTAATCTAGTACTGAGTCCGCCTGCAGTTTAGTGATTAGCCAAATATCTCCAGGAAGCTAGCAAGTAGAATCCATAGATGGAAAATGCTCATGTCTCCTTATTGCAGTTTGAGGAAAGAGTGGCTTCCCACTTGTGAATTACTGAGGTGATATGTCATTGTTGGAACTTTTTGTCCTAGAGCTCAAGCTCTCTGTATCTACACCGCTGGGCTTGAACTATATCTGCAAACCTGCCAAAGAGACATCAATTTGGTTAGAAATTCTTGAGAATATTCGTAGGTCGGGTTGTAGGTTTTGGCAGGGGTCTGTCAATATCAATTTGGCTCACAGCTTGGAAATCCTTCTGGACTCCCAGCTTTGGCTTGAACAGCAGTTGGAGGCTGTGGCCAGGAGTCCCTTTGTACAGTTACATCTTAGACACCAAAGGAGCTTTTTTTCCAAAAGACAACTGGACTTTGTTGTTGTTTTTTTCCTTTGAAAATGTTTTGCTTCTCATCCAAGAAGCTTCTTCAGTTAAGAACACAACAGTTATTTCCTCCTGCTGAGTGATTGGTGTGTGTGGTTGCAAAGAAACTCTTTTGTGGAGATAGCAGAAAAAATGGGAATGTGGCAAAAACAACTTGTATTCTTGGAAGAAAGGAACCCTAGGATTGTCCTGCACCTTTAGAGTGCCCCCATTCCCGTTATTATAGTTAAAATGTGAAACACCAGCTAGGAATCTGGGGGTGTGGAATTTGCATTTTTTTACCCAATCAATATTGCAATCCAAAGTTTTAAAAATGCATTTATAGGTGTTGACAATGTTATCGTGTTTGCTTCACCTTATGCTTTTTCTTTAGTCATTACATTTACATTTTTATTAGCCTTATCTTGTTACCTTTTCAGTCTTATCTTGCCAACCACAAACTCCTGACACCACTGGAAAATGATTAGGGACGTTACTCTTCTGTGCCTGCTGTGACAGCATCTCAAATTGGGATATATTTCTGATATTCTCCTTCCTTGTTTTCAGATAACTGGCCCAGTGCATCAAGCCGGGGCGGCATGCCGTGGCAGGGCATGGTCCAGGATGAGTTTAAAAGATGTCAGCAGTGCAACTTGTCCAGAGAATGTAATCTATGCCCTTCATATTTATCCCCAGCTCTCAACAGAACATAGTTCCTGTTGCAGGGTAACAGCGACTAAGGATTCCACAGCCACCGAGGTCATTAAGGATGTTATCAGCTCCCTGAGTTTGGACCTCTCTAAGCATTATGTACTTGTGGAGGTGAAGGAGACAGGGGGAGAGGAATGGGTATTAGATGGGAATGACCCTCCTGTCCATAGGGTTCTGCTTTGGCCCCGCCGGGCCCAGGACGACCATCCGCGGGAAGATGGTTATTATTTTGTTTTACAAGAGAGGAATGCTGATGGGACTATCAAATATGTCCACATGCAGCAGACCTGTGAAGAAGAGAACCAGGAGGAAGCCCGGCGACTGGTTGAAAGGGGCTTCCTTCCTTGGCAACATTTCAATGATATGTGTAACCTTCCCAACTTGACGGAGACCACCTTATTGGAAAACCTCAAGCGTCGCTTCCTGAAACAGAAGATCTATACCTACGTGGGCAGCATCCTCATTGCCATCAACCCTTTCAAATTTCTGCCCATCTATAACCCCAAGTATGTCCAGATGTACGAGAACCACCAACTTGGGAAGTTGGAGCCCCACATCTTTGCCATCGCTGACGTAGCCTACCACGCTATGCTGAAGAAACACACGAATCAGTGCATTGTTATTTCTGGCGAGAGTGGATCAGGAAAAACCCAAAGCACAAACTTCCTGATCCACTGCCTCACTGCCCTGAGTCAAAAGGGTTATGCTAGCGGAGTGGAGAGAACTATTTTGGGAGCCGGACCAGTGCTGGAGGTAAAAAAAAAAAAAAAGAATATTTACATACATGTACCTCAATATGCGCATGCACGCACACACAAACACACATATAGATTTGTAAATACTTTCTTAACTGAGATAATTAAAGATGACTTCAGTGTGGTTTTAAAACTTCACAATGTTTTGAGGTTTTAGACTTCGATGTGGAAGGAACCTTTCAAATGAAACCTTTTCTTCCAATTCTGGCTGGGCTTTTTTTTTCCTGCACAAGACTTTCCTAAACCTTTCCAAAATAGCTTCCTCCACATATTTCTTTTTCCTTCCGAAATATTTTTTTATTTTTTTTTTGTAAATGGCTGTGTTGGCTTTCAAAGATCTTGCCTTATTTAGTCATATTTGGCTATGTGAGTTTTTACAACTGAAGATAAAGAAACAAGACTTGGTGCTGGACGCTAATTGCCTTTAAAGTCTGCATCCAGCCTCATTGTTAAGTACTAGTGAATCCAGAAAAAGACAGCTGAAATTCATACAACTTTCTTTTTTTCACAGAACATAACAGTATCACCTTATAAATCAAATGTAGGGCCTTTCAGATGGGCTGACTACAACTGCCAGAATTAGTCCTGTTGGTTGTACATGCTGAGGATGTTGGAAGCTTTAGTACAGTAACATCTGGAAGTCAATATGTCTCAGTTTTTTTTAATTGTAGGCTTCTGTTTTGAGTCTGCTTTTTTATGCTTCTTGATCTTTATTTTTCAGGCTAATAGAACAGATGAATCACTTCCACTGCATTTATACACTACAGGTAATCCTCGAGTTATGAATGTAATGGAGCCTGCCCATTCCATTTGTAACCCGAGGTTTCATGGGAGTGAATCGTGTACCTTGAAAGAGATCACTCCCTCCTTTTGCCCAAGCATTCGCTAATTGAATGCATAGCTCGTTAAGTGTACATGAGGTATTTCAGGGTGGGGAAGGCTGTAGGGGGCCTCATGATGGAACAGGCCACCTGCTTAAGACCACCCAAGGCCTCCCTGACCCGCTGAAATACCTCATGATCTCCACAATTGCTTCCTCCCCCCCCCCAACCTGCCATGCCTGGTCACTTACCATGCGAAGATCTAGCAAGCTGTCTCTTCTCCAGCCTCTCAGCCGCATGTGCCCCTCCAATGCTCCATTTAGGGTTTTGCAGGCCTCACCCGGCAGTTTGTCAGCCAAAATGGAGCTCTGTTTAGCCCTGCGCAGGCCAAAATGGAGGTTTGGAGGGATGGGCCTGCGAACCTCCATTTTGGCTGGCAAAGTGCAGAGCAAATGTTGCAGTCTCTCTGCAGTTGTTTGTAAGGGTGAACAATTGCTCGGTGCTGCAAGATTCATAGTTTTTGGAATTGTTCGTAAACACTAGGGGGTATTGGTCGCGTAACGTTGAACATTGCTAAGGAAACGCTCATAACCCAGGGATTGCTTGTATTTTGGTAGTATCAATACAGGTAGTCCTCAGCTTAGAAACCATTTGTTTAGTTTGAAGGTACAACATCACTGAAAAATGGACTTATTGCCATTTTTCACATAACTGTTGCAGCACCCTTATGGTCACATGATCAAAATTAGGGATCTTAGCCACTGGTCCATATTTATGATGGTTGCAGTGTCTCAGGGTCATGTGATAATGCCTTTTGCAACCTTGTGACCTGACAAGCAAAATCAGTGGAGAAGCCAGATTCACTTAACAACTGTGTTACTAATTTAACAACTGCAGCGATTGACTTAACAGGGGCAAATAGGGTTGTAAAATGGGCCAAAACTCATTTAACAACAATTTTGGGTTTTATTGTGGTCATAAATTAAGGACTACCTGTAGCAGCAGTTCTATATTTTATTTATTTATTTGTATCCCACCATTATTTTTGCAAGGTGGTGAACATACCCTTTCTCATCTTATTTTCCCCACAGCAGCAACCCTGTAAGGTGAGTTGGGCTGAAAGAGATCATCATCTGGCTCAAGTCACCAAGCCAACTTTCATAGCTAAGGCAGAACTCAGTCTCCTGTCTTCTAGCCTGGTGCCTTAACCACTAGATCAAACTAGCTCTGTTTAATCAGTTAATATTCTATAAAAGCTATAACATTATATTGAAAAACCAGTACAGAAAAAGATACAACAGATAACACAAAAACCAGGTAATTCAGATCACAATATAACGTAGTCCATTAGGTGAATACAGTTTAGATTCTTTATGTTAATGTTTTTTATAAAGGGCAACTGAAATAATGACATTCAGTTATAACACCACTTATAAACTACATTTTGAAAAACTCTAGGTATAAATAGTGGATTTGAATGAAATTGTTGTTCAAATTATGTAATAGCCGTGGTCTTGGTGTGTTCTTGGTAAGGCTGAATTCATATCAGAGACTATGGGATTTGCAGTTCTTCATCCGAGTACTATATCCCCTTTTTCTTGGATCTGTGCTTCTTACAAAATACAGCAAACTGTTAGAATATTTTTTTCTCTCTTTCAATTTATAAAAAGCTTTTGGTGTTCTCAGAATGAGCAAGATGGTTTAGCATGCCTACATGCATCTGCCTATTCCAATAATTCCACAGAAAGCAGAAGTTGACTTTTCAAAGTGTTGCTGACTTTGAAGGCTTCACTTGTAATTCTCACCCCAAACAGGAAATCGTTCTGAAGAAGCCCCTTTTGGGTCTGCTAACTATAGAATACCGGATGCTGCTAATAATTGACAGCAGGGGGTTGGGGAGAGCAGGTGGAGGAGACATGTCTATGGTCATCATATATGCACATGTATTTATATTGGTTTAAGGACAAACCTATCAGATGTCCACACCTAGAATTGAGCTGTGTTGTTTAAAAACAATTTGTCTCAAGTATTCCTAGTTGCTGTATTTTTCAGTATAAATTAGGAATATAAGAAGCTTCCTTGTGCCATACTATTTATTTGGTCCTTTTTTTCCCTATCTGGTGTTACTAAGATTTAAAGCTGGAGCTTGGCCTATCTAGAGTTGGATGACCCTTGTGCGAGAGACCAGAAATGTGAAGACGGCCTAGTCTACAGTAGGAGAGTTAGCCAAAGGGCTGGATTTCCATGCCCAGGGCCAATGGAAGGGTCTTAGGGTACTGATTTGCTTCCACTTTGATTTTGTGGGATTTGAGGAACGGAGGGGTATTGGATTTAGTATTTTAGGTAGTTAGTCTCTACTGAGAGGAATTGGCATGAAAACTTTCCAAATTGCTGATTCCACTTCGCTATTCTATTCCATTGCTGGTGGGTTTGGGGTGCCAGGTAGCACCCCAAAGAGTTTCCTTCTAATTCAGCTGCTTCTTTTGGGGGATCCTGCCCTGATTACTAGGGGCATGGCCTCAAATTGTTGCTGACCAGCATCAGGTCTCTATAAAGGTCCATTTATGATTTGATGATGAACAATCAGACAGGCTTGATGTAACTACTGAAACTGAAATTTTGCCTTATCAGAAACATGCTCAGGCAGGTTTCAGATCCTGCACCAATATTAATTCTAGGGCTCAGGTGGTATTGATCTGTTGTGAATTCTTGTCTACATCCAAGATCGCTATAATGAAGTAGCAGGCATGAATGCCTATATATTAGTTTGCATTTTCAGTTTAAATAAAAGCACTTTGGGTGTATCGGCTACCCTGAAGTCTTTGGGATCCCTCCCTGGGCTCTTGGCTCCTAGCCTGGTGGTGAAGACCTTCAGCCAGCTTTTGGTAATGTGGAGTCTTCAATCTCCATGTGGAAGAAATTAGATCCAGTAAAGTCTAGGAGTGCATTGCTTCCATGCAACTGCAGACTTGTCCCAGGTAATCTTGGCTCCAACATATTAATTCTTGTTTTCACCTCGGAGCTGCTATTAGGTGTTCTGGGTCTTATCTTTATCATACATCACTTCCTGATGCTGGTATTGTTGTCTCTTTTCATCACAGGACTAGATAAATTCAGATGTTCTGCCGTGTCACTGTTGGATTTAAATGGTTAATCATGGGTGCTTAGGGATTTCCCAGACCATATGGTGTGTGAATTGATCAAGGGCCTTGATTATTCCTGGTAACAGACAGCATCCCTGACCCCTTAAGAATCATTGCTGAATAGCTTTTCTCTGCAGCTCATCCTTGGTGGTTTTTTGGTTTTCACAGAGCCTCCAGGAGATGAAGCTGCAGAAGCGATGATTTTGAAGTGAGGATATGTGCCAAATTCAGGCCTGCTCCATGACATGAAGCGAGTCAGACAGTTTTTACTGCTCCTTATTACCTCAGGAGATTGTTGTCTAGCTGCCCTTTCGGGGGACTAATTCCTTTCTGATTAAGAATCACCATCTGGCCACTATGATCAATTAGTAAAGCATTTTGTTCAATTTGAATCATTATGGCTGGCTCTCTGGAATGGCCTCCTGTAGGAGTTTTATTAGCTCCAATATTATCTCCTCTTCCCACCCCGCCCCCGCCAAATGAAGACACAGCTCTTCCAGAGAGCGTTTGGAACATGACACCTTCTTATTGTTAATAGTTTTTTTTCAGCATTTTCAGCATATTACTCTATTTTAATTGCTTGTTTTAAGCCACTGGGACGAAGGATGGATGCTGGTAGATAAAACTTGGTGAATTAAAGAAAGGTAGAGAAATTCATAATATCTATCCTATTCTACAAGTTCGCATTTTCCAGAATTTATGCAACTAGCTTTCTATGAGGGAGGGAAGTTTCAAGATCCAAAGGGGAGAATTTTCTTATTATCTTAAAAAATAATGAAACAACATTTATCATATTAATTTGATCATTAATATTAATCTATCCTGATTTTTTTTAAAAAAAAAACAGCTTTGGGTGACTTATTCTTTGTTTAAATACCGTGTGTATGAGGTCATCTCATATTTTTAATATTTTCACATCACAGGCAGGGTAATTGAGCAAGCAGAGAAAGAGTGTAGAAGTATAGTTTGTAAAAACTCCTGAGTTTAAAGGTATCCTTTTCCCTCAGGTGGATGAAGCTAAATATTTTCACCTCTTTTCCCCTTAATTTTGGAATTTAGGGTGGAAGAAAAACTAACTACAAGGTTTTTAAGATCATATTACCTTTAAAAACTTCTAACACCTTCCCCATCATAGGGTTTGCCTACTTTCTGGGAGCTATATACTGGCAACCCTCAAAATTGATAGAATTTGCACATTCTGTCTGTGTGCAACATGTGTAAGAACATAACTCACTGAATTGACATGTAGTTCTTTATACACTTTGAAATCCATATGCTTCCAAACAGAAATCCATAAGATTCTTCTTGGACAGAAGAAAGACTTGTTTAGTAGAAAGTAAAGGCTGGGCTAATACAACATCTATACTTGTTTGATTGCAATCCCATTGAATAGAGACACTGTTCTGCATAAACATGGGTTGGAAAGGCTCTAACCATGTGTACAAACTTTCAGAAACGATGGATTTTTATTGGACAAAACAATATTTTTCATAAGAATAAAAGCAAATGATTCATACAGTGTTGTAACAGTAAGAGTAATGTAAAACCTGAACATGCACTTTAATACCTACCTGCATTATAAAGATTAGGAATGCAAAATAATTTCCATCCGGATTTAGCAGATGTTTCCAATGAGAGATAAGCTTTCAGAACTTAGTCCAATTACCTTTCATAGCTTGGGCACTATAAGCAGCTCAAAAGAAAACAAATGAAAATTTTTTAATTATAACTTCAGAGGTTAGCATTTTTCTTCTTTTTCTCTTCCTTCCCAAACCCCGTTCATATGATGCCATACATTTTAAAATATCGAGCATGAGAACATATATTATTACTGATTGTTGTAAGTTAACCTGAACAAGACAATAAAATTTGCATAATTGTTGTCATAAGGCATGCTTTATGGGGGGAAGTAATATGCAGAACCTTGTATCACATGAAGGTCACACATTACTATTTGCTTTATTGGTGCAGGAGTTGGGCAAACCATCTTTCCCATGTGATTATAATTTATCTACTAAGAAAATTTTTATGGCTGTCCAGCTCACTCATGGTGACTAGGTGTCTTACAGAAGCAAGTGCTTCTTACTATAGTATTGCTTCTCTTTTGATCTTTGACAATAAATTATGTTTCTACTTGTCCCATTGTATGGGGGTTAATGACTAAAAAGTTAAAATTTAGTCAACTAGCAGTAGAACCTGTACTCCAGTAGCAGAGCACAGGCGTTACATAAATAATATCCTTGGTTCATTGTTGGCATCTCTAAGACTCGGAGAAAATTCAGACAGCTATAAGTAATAAGTCAATACAGGGCTAGATAAACCAATATAGCAATAGAAGCAGCAATAGCAGTTAGACTTATATATCGCTCCATAGTGCTTTACAGCATTTTCTGAGCAGTTTACAATATCAGCATATTGCCGATAACAATCTGGGTTCTCATTTTTCAAGAAGGATGGAAGGCTGAGTTGATATTGAGACATCCAGAATCAAACTCCTGTTCGTGGGCATAGTTAGCCTGCAATACTGCATTTTAACCACTGCACCACTACAGCTCCTAATATCCTAGTTAAGTATGAGGCAAAATACAATTACTATATGGAAACATAGCCCATGGTAAAGCTTGCATTTTATTCCTGCCCTTTTCAACTGTAGGGTTTTAAACTACATACTTAGTAGCGAGAGTTGAGCCTTAAAACATTGAGCCTTAAAACATTGAAAAGTTGTCAGCCAGAAGTACTGTATCATAATAATTGGAAATAAAGTCATTTTGCTTCATTTCAGGCCTTTGGGAATGCAAAGACAGCCCACAATAACAACTCAAGTCGTTTTGGGAAATTCATCCAGGTCAACTACTTGGAGAATGGCATTGTCCGAGGGTAAGTGCTGTACACATGCTCTCACTATGCCATCAAGTTGTAATTCTGGTGGCGGACAATAGAATTCAGAAGAAAAACTAGTCCTTGCAACACTGCTATTCATAAGCAATTATCTGAGCAGCGTGCTGTGTTCTGTCTTGAAAGAGATTTTTTATAGATTCATAATGTCTGCTTTTGCGCTGTTGTTTCTTTTCTTGCCTCCCAGGGCTGTGGTTGAAAAATATCTCCTTGAAAAATCTCGCTTGGTGTCTCAGGAAAAAAATGAAAGGTAAGGGTTTATGGACTATGTAACAGAGACTTCATTTTTGCTTCATCCAGGCAGCATAATCAGTGACATTCATTTTGCACTTTACCCCAAAAAAAGTATCATGTCCCAAACAAAGCAGAAAGAGGTCAATTGTTTTTGTTTATAACTCTATTAACATTCAAATGACATGTCATCAGAATTCTGGAAAACCAGGTTTGACCTGGTTATTCATCCAGGTGAATTTGGTTGATCTGATTTGAAAAAAATTCATTTTTATTGGTCTTTCTTTGAAACACACTGATCTTTCAAAGCAAACATGTCAAATCATCCTGCATGACTCCATAGAGAAGCTATTGAGATTTATAAACATTTCAATAACTTTAACCAGAAAGAAGAGAATGGAGGTTAACCAAGTCTGGTTTCCAGCTCTCTACGTCACAACTAAATAAAACCAAACAGCCCTTAATTAACTAACACCATTTAGTATCTCCAGCAGTCTTATCTGAAAAATAATAAACAGTAACATGTTTTAAAGACAAACCATCCAAAATGGCTCCTTTGGAATCTGAAAACATCAGCCAGACTTGTTGGCAAAATATCTGGTACCAAATAATTAAAATACAGTCTTTTAGCCCAGAAGCTCATCACCAGTGGATTTGGAAAACACGTTACCGCTACCATCATAAAATGTTTGCTGTAGGCAAACTTACCTATTCACATAATATGCTAAGCATGCTGAGTTACACAATACCCATTCAGTGAGCACAAATTAGAAAGGTTGCTGCCTATATTTCTCCCAACTCCAAAGGACGCTGTAAGTGTGACTTACCTTTGCCTTTTCTGAACAGATGAGTACATTTTCAAAACAATACACTGGATTGCATTCATTTATACTTAGAATGCTAATGAGCCATATCAGTTTACAGCATGCCATAATTCTGCTTAGTTTTACTTTGATTAAAAATACTTTCACAAAGGGGTCTGTATACTTTTGTGTAAATAAATGTCAGCTGAGGAAGAAGGTATGGATTTATCAAGAAAGATGTCTGAAAACATTGCCCTTGTTGGATATGTTACTAAAGAGCATATTAAATACTTCAACAATTGAAAGGAGTTTATAGATTAAAACATTACAGAGTAAAAATGAGTTAGAGTAAAAGGTAGCACTCCACTTGGAAGGAGACCCACACTATTGATGCCATCAACTAAAAGGCCCTTACATTCCTTATCTCTGCCCAAACATGAACGTCATTCAGAAAACAAGATTCTCAAAAGTTTATATTAATATTGGATTAAATTGTTTCTTTTAAAAGATATATATAAAGATACCAGATGTTTCTGGTATTAATTTTATGTGATCTTAGTGATTTTAGTGAAGGTACCCAAGTAAGAATAATGGGTTTGGGAATCAGATCCAAATACTGTTAATGAAAGGCTGGTGTGTTTGTTTCTGTAGGAACTACCATGTATTTTATTATTTGCTGCTTGGTGCCAGCGAGGAAGAGCGCAAAGAATTCCACCTCAAGCAGCCTCAAGACTACTTCTACCTCAACCAGGTATACAAAGGATTTTTTGTCCTGATATTGGCTGACAAACGCAAGGCTTTGCTGTGTTTTCATTCTCAGGAAGTGAAGGGAACCCCGAACAGGTCTCCTTTGTTCCTCAGTGAAAAACGGCAAAGATCTTACTTAAACCAGAAGTTGTATGTCTTGTTACATGTAAAATGTTATAGATGTTGTCAGCCAGTTGAATATTCCTTAACTCTTTTAGGCCTTCTTTTTTAAAAAAACTATAGTTTTCTTTTAGTCACGTTAGGAAATTAATTTTTAATAAGCAGAAGAATATACTAAATCTTTCTGAAATTAATTTTATTTATTTACACAGAAAAGTAAACCAAGATTTTTGAGATTTCTAACTGTGAAATAAAATGTTGAACTACTAGATTAACCTATGGCTGATTTAAGGGTGCAGGGAGGGCCTTATGCTGTAATGAATGGTTTGTAATTGTGCTAGGTCTCTCTCTTACCACCTGACATACTTTTTTGCTATTGAAAAAGTTTTTAGAATGGGCAAAGGAATGGAATAGTTCTTAGTTCTCCAAGTAACTTTGGTAGGAAACTGATTATTCTATTCCATTTAAATTTGGTTTAGGGACTAAAACAATCATGATTCCACCAGGGGATTCAAACTGGGGAAACTCAGCAGAAGTTCAATCCTGTTCTGTTATATTTGACATTATACTCTGCTTTTTCATGACACAGGCTAAGTCTTCTGTTAATGGTATTTCTATTTGTTCCTCTTCTAGCAACTGAGAATCTATTCCTTTAATAGCCCCTTCCCCACTTCTACATCTGTAGTCAAGTAGAATTGATTACAAAAAGAATTGCCATAGGACAATCGTGGTAAATTTTGTTGGTAGTAGATATTCCTACTTATACTTGCAAGTTTGGATTTATTCACAGCATAACTTGAAAATTGAAGATGGAGAAGATCTCCAGCATGATTTTGAACGGTTAAAGCAAGCCATGGAAATGGTTGGTTTTCTTCCAGCAACAAAGAAACAGTAAGCTATGCTTCATCTGTCTCCTTTCAGTTTTCAGTCATACACAGAAGGATACACCATATAATATAGGATGACATTTTCCATTAATGTGTGAACAAAACTATATGAAACTATTCAAAAGACAGAAAATTATGTTAAAGACTCACAGATATTAACTCATGCCTAAAGAAATGTACATTCTTATCACATTCAAATGGACAAATGTGTATGACACTCAGTAAACATATTCTTCATCTGAAAGATAAACTATCCTGCTTTTCACTTCCACAGAATTTTTTCAGTGCTTTCTGCTATTCTCTACCTGGGAAATGTTACTTATAAGAAAAAGGCAGCAGGTCGAGATGAGGGGCTGGAAGTGGGACCCCCTGAAGTGCTAGACATTCTCTCACAGCTTCTGAAGGTACCTCATAGCTTTCTATATAAGTATTGTCTTGGGGAGAGAAGACACCCCTGATCATTGGGTACAAAAAGGATCATTAACTTTGCCCCTCTTAAATAGCATTGAAAATACACATATAAGAATACAGTGGTACTTCGGTATTCAACTATTTTGAAACTCATTGAATTTCAACGCATCAATGCATTTTGATGTCAAAATTTTGTCCTGGTACTCATCATTTGTTTAGTACTCAGTGCACAAGCTAGAATTTGTCAATGTCGGCTGCCTTGTGAATGCCTTGGACTAAATTTGTTTGGTACTCATTGTTTTTGATATTCATCACACCTCCCGAAACCAATTAACAATGAGGACCAAGGTTATACTGGTAATATTGGTATACTGAATAGGTAAAATACATGAAAGGATATTTCATGAAATTGTTGCTATTATTAGATCCTGATCCAAACAGATACATGAAATCTTGGTCTGTGAATGCATTTGAAGCAGGATTGAGTGCAATTTGAACATTGATATACAAAAAAAGATAGACTTTTAAGTAGTCATGGTCCAATCCAGTCCTATTTCAGGGTGGATGGCAGACCAAGCATGTGAATCGAGGCTATTAGAAAATGAATGGAAACAATACAAGAAAAATCTATAAATATTTGCAAGCTAAATCTCCCTTAAAAAGGAAGATTTGATATTTATATTTTGTCATTTGCACTATCTTGCTTCAAAGCTTAAGATTAAAACCAATGGGGATGATTCTCCATTTTCTGCAACAATTTTATAGGGACTGGATAAGTAGATCCTACAGGAATTTTGATTTTCAGAAGTAATGGATAATTACAGATCATTTTCATCCTGTATTTCCATGTCAGGTTAATTTCAGCTCTTTTTCACCCAGGTGAAACGTGAAACCTTAGTGGAAGTGTTGACAAAAAGAAAAACAGTGACAGTGAATGATAAACTGATCCTTCCATATAGCCTCAATGAGGTGAGTTCCTAATGGTAGATTGGGGTTAGTAAGATTTAAAGAAATAAAATTACAAATGGCTCTAATTGCAAGGGCAATTTTATTTTTTTCATATATAATATTCATGGGATATCTTGTAACAATTCTGAGAGTATATAGTCAAGAAGCAATAAAGTTATTAAAATTCAGTAACATCAAAAGAAAACAAATCTATATTGCAGCATCAAAATACAAATTTTCAATCACCAGAGGCTATTGCTTAAATAGCAGATTTTTTAAAAAGTAATTGGTTTCCCCACCAACTGTCAGCCCTCTACAGTCTTAATTTTTTTTCTGCTTATACCTAAAAGATGGTAGGGTTGTTGTAATTATGAGAGGCATAATTGGAATCAGGGAGGATAAAATGGAAAATATAGATTATATCAGTATGGTGATGATTCCTTTAGAGAATAGAGAATACCTTTATTGTCATTGCATTCCAAGAATACAATGAAATTTGAAAGCTACTCCAGCACAGTGCTCCAAACACCACATCACAATCACACTACAGAGAATTTAAATAATAATAATAATAATAATAATAATAATAATAATAATAATAATAATAATAATAATAATATATACATAAAACTAAATCACAAATACTCATTTGAAACCAATGATTAAAAATGTAGTAATATTTAGTGGGTGTTTTTTTTTTTCAGTTTTTCATGTCCCTCAGTAATAGTAAGGGTTACTACTCAGTAATAGTAAGGGTTACTGAAGGATCCCTTTCTTTCAAGAAACTCTACCTGTCCAACTAGATCAGGGATGCCAAACTCAAGGTACGGAGGCTGGATCTTGCCCGTGTTGTGCTTAGATCTGGCCCATGGGGCTGCCCTGGAAATAGCGAAGGACCAGCTTGAGGTACCTCTGCACCCTTGTTGGCAGAGGGTTGCAGGAGGCTATCCCAGCCGAAAACTGAGCTTGCAAGGGCCGTGTGTGCTCCACGCTCAAGCTCCGTTTTCGCTGGCAGAGAGTTGCAGGCCATCACAGCCAAAAACAGAGCTTGGGAACCCGTTTTCACTGGCAGAGCACTCAGGCCACCACAAGCGCCCCCGACACAAGTGACATGCTGACCACGCCCACCCTGCTCCTCCCCACCCGCCGAGGTCAAACACAACCCTGATGTGGCCCTCAATGAAATTAAATTTGACAACCCTGCACTAGATCAAGCAGAATGGCCATGCTGCAGATCCCATCATCCAAATAATGTTGGCTGGCAAGGATCAGAAGATTTTTTTTTCCACAGTGGCCTCTGCTCTATGGAGTAGCCTCCCTTTGAAGATCAGAATGGCCCCAACTATGCTAGAGTTTCATAAAGCCCTAAAAACCTGACTTATTCCCAAGCCTAGGATGATGAATATGTCAAGGGCCTCATTTCCTTGCTATGGTTTTTACTGTTTTAAAATTTTTTAAAAAAATTTTTTTTAACTGTAATGTATTTTTTTGAATTGTAAGCCTCCCAGAGTCATTGACTGAGATGGATGGTCATAGAAATTGAACAAACCAACAAATAAATAAATGAGAAAAGCAACGTGATAATGGAGCTTTCTTGGTGCTTTTAATTTGCAGGCCATCACAGCTCGTGATTCTATGGCGAAGTCTTTGTACAGTGCCCTCTTTGACTGGATCGTTCTGCGAATTAACCATGCACTTCTCAACAAGAAGGATATGGAAGAGTCTGTTACGGTATGTTTTCAGGAAACAGATGATACTTGCTTATGAGTTGTGGAACTGCCTGTCACCAGGCTAATTTTTTAAATGGATAGAGGGGGTCTGATTTTGGGAAGGGACCACTTACAGCATATTCAATTTTGAGCCCTTCAATATAGTCATGCCATTCTCCTGACTCTGTTCCCATCCCCTTCCCATGCATAGTGCTTGTCCATTGGGGTACTCGATATCTTTGGTTTTGAAGACTTCAAAACAAACAGTTTTGAACAGTTCTGCATAAACTATGCAAATGAGCAGTTGCAGTATTACTTCAATCAACATATTTTCAAGCTTGAACAGGTAAGCAATGGAAGAAACAGAAGGGTTTATGCTCTTTATTTTTCAGATTAAAATGGTTTTTTTAAAAAAACTTTACAGCAAGGTAATATGTATAAAACAGGTTGAATGACAGAAATATTGATTTAAGATTTGAGATCTTGCTGACATTTCAGTTTGCAAATCTCTATATCTTACTTTTTCTCCTCAAGTATGGTGTTCATAAATTACTTTCTAACATAAAACTTTTATAAAGTCTCTCTTTAAATATGCAAATCTAACCATGAAAAATAGATTAAATAGTACAGTTATGAAGCTATGCAGATCCAAGCTGAAAAGGATGTCCTGGAGGGGTCTGAGCATCATTTGCATGGCCTTGGGAAAGCAGAGATGGCACAACAAACATATTCCCATCTGTCAGATGTCCTCCCCTTCACCCCTAGTATTGTATGCAGCAATCTGGTCTTCCTATAAAGGAAGAGGGACTCAGTAATAGATTGGAATATGTTAGTGCAGGGGTGTCAAACTCAAGTCGTTATGGCAGCGTCAGGTGATGTATCAGAACTTTTTTCCTTTTCACTAAACCAGGTGTGGGCGTGGCCAGTGTGTAATGCATCTGCTGGGAGTTTGACAGCCCTGTGTTAGTGGAATATTTTAATAGCTGTTTCTCAAGATAATTAGGCTGAAAGACAATGTCTTATCTAAGATTCATACATAAGCAACAAACCTTTATTAAAAGCTCCCTCAGAGTGTCAGGGGATACAGGCAGTCATGAGTTCTGGGGGGAAATATAGATAGCATTATTGCTTCCCTTGTATCTATATACTACTTAAACTCTTCTGTCTGTAATGTATAATGGGATGAAACTGCACTGTAGGGCAAAATGTTTTGAACCAAGGTACTTCAAGTGGGTTAACTTACAGGTTGTGTCCAAAATCAGAGGCCTGGGACTCCCATGGAATTGACATTTGTCAAATTTTACAAAATGTTGTATGACTCAAATGTTATCATAAAGCATTTTATGGCACAGTACAAAACATTCTAAAATGTTTTTTATGCTAAGTTGCTAATGTTTGACTGTGCAGCATGGGCTGCTTTCAGGGCAGATGCATCTCTCAATAGCTCCATAAATTTTTAAGAACTTATCAAGTACATTCAAGTACATTAAGTACATTAGAAGCTCTGCCATTGTTGAAGGCACTGAGGAATCTGGCAATGAAATATATCTGAAACCATGTCCCGAGGATTCATGGGTGTTCTAATTGTTTCTCAAAATGGTCATTTACAAGAAAGCCATTGTTTGTAATTGTTGACATATACCTTTCTTTCTTAGAGAAGATCTTGATTGGGAAAGGGAGATGTTCTTGCTTTAAGATTATAAGAGCTGTCTGGTCCATTTAATTCACATTCTGCTTTTTCACAATGAGCAGGTAATTCGGAGAAACTCAGAACCAGAAAAAAGTGACAACCTTAGAGATTTTGTTGGTCCACAGTAGCCAGTAAGATACTTCTTTCTCTTCCAAGGAAGCCACTTATGGTTGTCACTTTATATGATACTCCCTAAACCATGTGGTACACAAAGAGATCATTTGTTTTTCTGTCCTCAACTGCCAGTCAGTTGACCTCAGGTTCTAATATTACAAGACATAAAGAGGTAATAGTATGAGAGATAAAGAAAAGCTATTAATACCTGACTTCCAGAATTTATTTGTTGCAGGAAGAATATCAGAGTGAAGGGATTGCATGGCACAACATCGACTATACAGACAATGTGGCCTGCATCCATTTAATTGGCAAGAAACCAACTGGTCTGTTGTACCTATTAGATGAAGAAAGCAAGTAAGTATAGCTAGCTATGGGATTAGGAGAAAATCTACATCTATATTGCCTAAATAAATGTGAAGTTGGGAGGGAGGGAAGACTGGAGAAAGTGCAGCCTCCGTCCACAAATTTGCAGCTTAATAAGCCTTACATATTTTAAAAAAGGGATATGAAAGTAACAGGAAGTAAAGTACATTTAGGCATGTATTCCCCCAAAACTAAATATTAAATCATTTGGAACAGAACAGTCCTGGGAAGAAGAGTCATAAAATATCAGGGGGAGAAATATAAATTACATATTTATTGAAGGAGGTCAGACTTATAAATGAGACTAGAGGATTTTCCAAAATGATGATTCTATGTTTAATGATGCTGGATTTTTTTTTTGCACTATGTCTTCTAGTAAAGATGAACAAGTGGACAAGTAGATAGAGCCCAGGATTTGCTACTGAACATTTAAAATGTATGATTTGTGAAATTAGGCAGATAGGAATCTGATCACTGCTTGGGAAGGCACAAAGTCCCCTTCCCATTAATAGTAGAGGATGAAATTATGCAACCAGGAGCAATTAAAGAAAGAAGGGATAGCCTTTATTCTATAATTATATTTACCAAATAAAAATGCAAAGCTACCATGACATGACAGTTAAAGAAATGTGCACGAATTCAGTAGAATTTAGAATCTTACTTCCAACAGGTTGCGAATTGCCAGGGCATAGAATTTCTAAATTTTTAGTCTGGGAAAAAAACAGAAACTAGGAAAAAGTTTAATTATTATTTTTAACTAAGCCCTCTCAGTTTACAAAAATACTTAGGAAAAATGACCAATACTTGTAAAGGTATAACAACAATGATGTAATAAAAACTGCTTATTAAAGTATATCAGTAGATGTGAATGGAATACAGCCAACCTTCTTATCTGCAGAATTCCTTTTTACATTTGGGAACTGCTAGTATTAACCCCTCCCCAGTTTGCCAAGTTTAAGCTCTACTGATAATTTCTTCTGCCTGTGGCTTCCTCTTTTGCTGCCTGCAGTTTTCCACATGCCACTAGCGAGACGCTTCTTGCAAAGTTCAAACAGCAGCACGAAGACAGCAAGTTCTTCATTGGAACTCCTGTATTGGAACCTGCTTTCATCATTCAACACTTTGCTGGCAAAGTGAAATATCAGATAAAGGTATGGAATGTTATTCCAGATGCAGAATGTTAAGGAATTGCTTGTGGCTTAATCAGCAAAAATAAGTCTGGTTGAAAATGTCATAAGAAGATCCTTGCTAGTTGGAACAGGCCAAAGCCCATCCTTTTAAAAAGCAAAAACAAAATCTGATCTTGTCAGTTTGGAATGGAAGTTTTACAAGAGTTTCAGTAAAAATGATCATTTTTTTCTTCATCGTTCATACATAATTTACATCTGTAAGCAATCCAGTCATGAGTCACAGGAACACCAGGTCTTCAATGAGTGATTGAGGCTATAGGTTTTTCTTTCCAATGTTGAACAACAAGTCACTTTAATAAGGACGCAGAGAATCCATTGCCATTGCCCAGCCATCAATGTTCATGAAATAGAAATGTAATTCAAATGAACGTGGACATCCTAAAGTATATATTATGGTACTGATTTCCAGCAGTGAACCTACTACCAAGCATATCTTGAAGAGTTCAACCTTTAGCAGGGTGAAGGGAAGGAAGACATGCAGAGTTGTGGTTAAATCCATCTATCCCTTGAGCATAACCTTTACTATGTGCCTTGGCTTCCATGACCATTCTTCCTTGTAGGATTTCCGTGAAAAGAACATGGATTATATGCGGCCAGATATTGTTGCCTTGCTGCGCAGCAGTGACAGCACTTATGTTCGTGAGCTGATTGGAATGGATCCAGTGGCTGTTTTCCGGTGGGCTATTCTCCGTGCAGCAATCCACGCCATGGCTGTTTTTGCAGAAGCGGGTCGCCAAAGAGCTGAGAAAACAGCAGGTAAGCCTGAGCACAGAAGAAGTAGTCAAAATATCAACATCTACAGTCTTAAAGAGTATAGAAGACTTTTGGTCTTCAGGTAGTGCAGTCCAGTTTCTCAGCAATTCCAGTTAAAACAAACTTAGATGGCAGATGATGACAGACCCATGCTACTTAATTATCTGAAAAGATGGAAGCAATGTTAGGATGAATATAAATCAGTTGAACTTGGAAAAAGGTGGATTTATGACTTTCACACAATCTGCTCATAGAATTGTTTTAAACATGATATTTATGTAGTAGTTTTTACTTATCTACTTCATGTAATCCTACTCCTGTTGTCTATTATATTTTAAATTTGTATTTCTGATTATTGAAAGCCAACTGAGGGTCACTTTTGATTTTCAAAAGCAAATAAATGCATTTAAATTAATTATAAATGTCCTCCTGCATGCCTCCTGTCACTGCTTAAGAGTCTTTCTGAACAAATAATAATCCAAAGAGGAACCAACAGACCAGTTTCTTCATTGTCGTTTCTGCAATTCACACAAATGGATATTGTGCAGGTTCATTTGGAAACTTTCAGAGCTTAAGCCATGCCTCCTGTTTTCATTGCATCTATGGATGCGGCTCCTGCTGATCCTTCAGTCATTTTAAGCCATTGTGATAATAATTTGTTGAAATGTGTTTTTTTCCTAGATTTTTCTGATTTCCCTAGAAATTTTCTGAACTTTGCTCAAAAATATTTTCATTGATCATTTTCTTTCCTGTCTCTTGGTTTGGTTTGGCTTCTCTTTTGTGCGGAACCCCCTCTTGGGGTTCTTTTCATTTATTTAACATAAAGATGAGCAATTTATTTGTTTGTTTCTTATCCTCCCTTTATTATTTGTTATAAATAACTCGAGATACCGAATATCCCTCATACTCCCTCCTTCTCCTCTTTTTATCCTATAGTTGAAATGGCCTTGAAGGGCCTGTTACACAAATTCCAAAAGAGTGTGAAATATCTCCTCCATCAGATGAGCATATCTTTTGTTGTTGTGCTTTAGAGAAGTCTAGGTGGGTGAAGTCCTGCCCTCATCGCAAAGCTTTTATTAAGCAAGGAGACAAGAACAATTTTTTTATACCTGTGAATGTTCCTTTAGAGCAGCGGTCCCCAACCTTTCTGGCTCTGTGGACCTCTAGGGGCAGCAGGGAGGAGAGGGGATAACTTTGTGCATGCACTGCTTGTGCAAATGCAGCTTCTCCACTTGCCCGCTGCTTGTGTGGCCTGGTTCCCAACAGGCTTCAGCCCAGCACGAGGCCACAGACCAGGGACTGGGGACTCCTGGTTTAGAATAAACTTTGAAGGGCAAGGTGATACTTTGCAAGTTAACTTGCAGACCTCAGTTGCTGCTTTGGATAATAGACTTATCAGAATAACAAAGTTGGAAGGGACCTTGGAGGTCTTCTAGTCCAACCCCCTCTATAAACCAGATACCATTTCAGACAAATATGTCAAGGTGTGACTTGGGAAACTGGTGTTCTGCTTCTGTGTGTAATTTAGGGGATTCGGAAGGTCAAGATATGGACACGCAAATATTTGTGGATATTTCCGTCTGCAGCCAATGATCTCTTTGAGGGCTATTGCCATATATCTCCCCTCCTGAACTCCTTGAATTCTTGAGCTTGCAAGTTTCAAGAAGAGATTGCTAAAGGTTCAGTTTCTGAGGTTGAAATCTTGGACCTAGACCCTTCATCAAGGCAAGCAATGTCATTCCTTATCCAGAGAGCATCGTGAGCATATTAAAACTCCAGTGTACCTCATTCCTACCATCTCAAGCCTCCCACATATCTTCTTTTGTTCTCTTACTTCACATTGGGAGAACAGAAGGTTAGGTTCTCAACGGCAGCCAACACAAAGCACATTTCTTTTCCCTAAAGACCATAACTCTGTATGATAAATAACTCCTGGAATCAACACACTGTTTTGTAAGATAAAGAATGGTGCTTGTTTCTCTTTATCCTCTCCATTCTTAGCAGTTCAATATTGTGAGGATTTGAACACTTGTAATGTCCTAGGTTTTTTGTTACATTTAAATGCCCACATTTGGACTTTTTCTTGGCTCCATATCTACCTTCCTGCTTATTTAGCCCAATCATTGTCCAATTGGAGGTATCTCAGTTTTTCACATTCTTTACTTAAAAGTTTTACAGGTTCACTGAATCTTTTTCAGTCTCTTCTATCTCTGTTATTAATCCAGAGGTTATTGTTAGTCCTAAAACAGCTAGATAAATATTCAATGCCTGTCCAGACTGACTGGTTACTTTCATGGAAGACAACCTCACTGGTCCACTGTGAGGTCTTAAAGAATTTCCCTACTTTTCTTTCCAACAGGGCAACTTGTATTTTCCTTTCTTTCCAAGCGCATATTGGTGGCAATATTCTATTACACTGGTGACTCCATCCTAAAATGATCTTCATCTCTTTCTATATTTGACAGTTCGTGCAAAAATAAATTACCTTCCACAATATTCCAAACGAACCACTGCAACAGCAAGGCCTTATTATAAACTACAAAGTAGCCATTGCCTATTAGATGATTATGTGTTGGGGCAATTAGTCATTTAACTTCTCTTCTGAAGCATGTGCCTTGAAGCACTTAGGATGGGCTGCACTGTAGACTTTTAGTTTTGCTAAGTATTTCAAGATGGACTTTTGGGCAGAGTGATATGCTGCCTTTGCCAAAGCAATCCTGTCATCCATTGCATCATGATTATGCATCTGACACCACCCTCTCCCTGAGCCCAACCTATTCCACTGGGTGATTGCTTTGGGAAAAATGGGAGGAGGAAGAACTAGGGAAACTAGAGAAAGAACGGTGTCAAGCTCCTTTTTTAAAAAAATGCCATTTAATATACAAACCAACTATATAAACAGCTTACTACTAATTCACATTTTGAGACCGTTATATAAAAAAGCTGCTTATTTACCTGTAACCTGTTCAAATGATCACCTGGGTATCCCCATTATTCTCTTTGCACTTCATTATTTTGCTGTTTTTGGTTTCAGATTTTGCTGAATCAGCCTCAAGAACTGAGGAATGACTGGGAATCATTTTAAGTTATTTAATATGCAGTAATACTGGTGCCAGTCTTTTAAGCTCTAAAATATTCTGAATTAGCTTTGACGCATGCAGGACTTAGGTCATGATGGCCACTCAAAGAATCCCATTTATAAAAAGTAACATTATTGTTGAAAGCTGGCAAAAGCTATGGCGGTTATGCCAAAATAGATGTTTTTCCCCTTTGCTCTAGGGGTAATACGCCATGGACCCAGGATCCCACTTGGGGAACTGCAACAGAGCAACACCCCAAATGAGAGAGTTTATCGGTAAGAAGCACATTTAATTGTTTTTTTAAAAAATTATTGTTACATTTCTACCCTTTGTCCTGGTTTCTTTTGACAAAGGACGATTCCTTGTACTGCACAGGTTTCTGATCTTGTCTTTTGTTTTTCCAAAATAGCCCCTAGGTGTTTGGTTTGTTTTTTTTAATTAACTTGTACAGAACTATGGATAAATTTGCAATCCCTCTGGAAAAAAAATGAAGAGAGATGGTAAACGATAAAGATTGTCTGCTTCTCACAAAGGATTGAAGAGCTCTTATGAGGAATTCAGTATGATGAGGAAATTAGTGCATTGTAAAAGTAACTTAGCATCTTTGCTACTAGTTCTTCATCAAATTTTGGTTTCTTTCCCATTTTGAGAGCTGCTTATTTCGGTAATCCTACCTAAATTCTACACAGTTGGCCTCTGTAGTTTAAAGAGAGAAATTAATTCCACTATATTGTACAGTAAAGACTTTGAATTCACATGTGTTTTTTTTCTCTTAATGTACGATAGCAGTAAAAAGACAAATGTCATACTAGGTTCCTCAAGAAGTTTATTTTCAATCAGTATTGTAACTTCTCTTTGTAATTATGCGATGTATCCATCCAGAGCCCTACTTTTGTATTTGAAGAAGAATATAAGAATGAAAATTGAGAAGAAAAGAGTTATTCAAATGATTGGAAGTTCAAAAATATGGGGGGGGAAGACTAGCATGTTGGGAATTATAACTCCCCAAAAAAAGACAAGTGAAGAGAAACATGATCGTGGTATATAAAATCATACATGACAAGGAAGAAAGTAAGCAAGGAAAAACTTTTCTTCCTCTTAGAATAGGGCTGTAGGATATTAAAGCTGATTGGAAGGAGATTTAGAACAGTTAAAATTAAGCCCTTCTTGACATCATAAGATATAGAGGCAGTAGTAACTTGAATGTCTTAAAAAGGTGGACAAATTCACAGAGGACCAGTCCATCATGTCCGATTGCCTTGCATTCTCATGATACCTCCAGGCTGGGGCTGCCAAATACTAGTTGCAAACAAAGTCACTAGAGAGACAAAACGTTGCCTGTTGCTTGATAGAGCCCAGATATTTTTACATTTTTAAGTTTTTTTCCCCACCAATGCTTGAATTTCAGGTGGGAGTAGGGCCTGACTGAAATTCACAGTCCCCATCCCTGCGCATATCACCACTCCAATTAATGTGCTAAAACTTGGTAATTAACTTGGCTAAAGATAATGGATTCCAACCTCTCTGGATATCCTAGCAGTACGAGTATCACAATTTCAGCTACTTGGAGAGGCACTAAGTATTGGCACTGTATTTTTTTAAAGAGCTCACTTTGGGAACGACAGGCTTCCATTTTAATTCTGTTTAGAGTTGAAAGCCTGTACAAACAGATACCCACAGCCTTTTCTGATTGAAGTGTTGTATAATGGCAACATTTAGCATAAGTTGTTAGCGGACCAGAATTTTCATGCAGCTTAGTATTATAGCAGTTAAAAATAATGAATGAGATGAATTTTAAAGTGATCATCAAATGTGTATGTGTGAGTGAGAGAGATTTGAATAAACTCTTTAGGTTGTAGACAACGTTAGATGTGATATGCCGTGTTTTCCCGAAAATAAGCCCTAGCATGATTTTTCCAGGATGCTTGTAATATAATCCCTACCCCAAAAATAAGCCCCAGTTAAGATAGTCAGCCAGATGGGTGCATTTAGTACCATAGTTCCTGAAAATAAGACCTAAGTAGAAAAATAAGCCCTAATGAGTCTTTTGGAGCAAAAATTAATATAAGAACCAGTCTTATTTTCAGGGAAAAATGGTACCTATCAGCAATTTTAAGGGATATCCTTTTACCCTATTAAAGATACACATATATAAATTCATCAGTTAGAGTTTGCAGTTGTGGGATATCAAATGCTAGAAACACAAGAGAACGTTAATTGAGTCTTCTTGATACTTTCATTTCCTTTTGGTATGCCGTGGCTTTCCTGATGATGTTCATCAGTTCCCTGGCATACCAAAGCACGGTTGCTTGTTGTTGTTGTTGTTTTCCTTGGGAAAAACAAGAAGATAATTTTATCAGAAGATAAAACTTGGGTGGGTGAGGGCATGTCTGACCAACTTAGCCTGAAGCTTTGCCTTTCTGCCTGCTTTATTATTTGGTTGATCGAGCGTCGTTGCATGTTCCCCTTTTTGCAGCTGTTCAGTACTTGATTTCTCATTTGATTGCTCTGAGGATTTTGATATAAACGTTTTTGAAGACATCATTGCTTCATATGAAAGCAAGAAGTAAGTGGGTAAAGGTGGAGGAGGAACTTGCCACTGTGGCAAGGGAAGCACGATCCTGGGCAGAGAATGACCTGGTTCAGAAAACCAGGGATGATAAAAAAAAAAAGTCACTGTCTTCTTCTCCAACTTCATTCCAGAAGTCACTGAAACTCACAGTTGGGGTGCTCTTAGGCAACTCAAAATATAGATATATTATACAGATATAATGGAGCGTACAGGTAGTTCCTCGACTTATGACCACAATTGAGCCCCAAATTTCTGTTGCTAAATGAGGCATTTGTTAAATGAGTTTTGCCCCATGTTACGACCTTTCTAGCCACAGTTAAATAAATCACTGCAGTTGCTAAGTGAGGAACGCGGTTGTTGAGTGAATCTGGCTTCCTCATTGACTTTGCTTGTCAGAAGGTTGCAAATGGTGATCACATGACCCCAGGACAGGGCAACCATCATAAATATGAATCATGCCAAGCGTCTAAATTTTGATCACATGACCATGAGGATGCTGCAGTGGTCATAAGTGTGAAAAATTGTCATAAGTCCCTTTTTCCAATGCCTTCGTAACTTTACACAGTCACTAAATGGACTGTTGTAAGTCGAGGGCTACCTGTATTTCTTTTTTTAACGCTGGAATGGAATGCTGCAATTTCACCTTAAATTTAAAATGTGTAGAGGAGGAACGGGGCCACTTTCAAGAAGTGGAAAGAAGTGTGTTTCAGAAGAATGAAGACTCTTCCTCTGCCCAGGAATGACCTTTTTTACACTTCTGTCACCTTTTTTTCTCTTTCTTTTTTCCTTGGCTTCCTTTCTTGGTTTTTCTTTGTTATTAATTTCTGCCTCTCTGGAGAGTGGCAAAGGTAAGTTTTGTGTTGAATAAAACTGTCCACAAGCATGCTGCATGATTTGGAAGGCTGATAATCACTCATTTATTGGGGCACTTTCCATGCTGACTGTAGGAACTAAACATGGAGCAGAGTTCATTTGCAATTTGTGTGCAATCTTATACAGAGAATACATGCATTAGAAAACTAGAAACCTGAAGTAAGACACTGTTTTTTTCTGCTATAGAACAATCTATCTGGAAAACTAGTTTGATTAGGGAGTGTATTTTTATCTGTGGGGTATATTCTTATTTGTGGGGAATCCACACACCTTTCAACCAATGGGTCATAAAGCATGTCTAAAAATACCATGCCAAATGAATAAATAAATCACCAAATTATTATTTATTTAACTGAAGCTTGACACTCAATTTTATTTGGCATAGTCTCTGATGTAAAATGCATTGATAGCTGGGCAATGGCCTGCTATGAAATGGATAAAATCTTCATTGAAGATGAAATGGATAAAATCTTCTCCCACAGTCCAAAATGTGAACAGCTTTGGAGATATCTCCAAAATAGCAATCTTTGTCCTATTCTATCGTATCATGTTCCAGATCTACAAATTAAGGGTATTCATCCCTGTTTTATATTCAAGGTGAGCAAATTTTAAGATGAGGCCAGCTCAGGAGAAAACCTCTTGTTTGACATTTTTAGAGCACATATGACAATAGTGGGATAGAGACTCCTTTGTTTAATTCCTGGTGCTTCTCTTTCACACCTCTCTCTTTATTTGTGTTCATATGTCCTGTCTGCCTTGTTTTGGGTGTGTGTCCATCATGTCTTAGGGACTTGCATGAGCAAATAGTTAGGAGTATAAAAGGCCTGCCGTGGCAGGGTGAAGATCCCCGCAGGCTCCTGCAGTCACTCAGCTGGTACCAGCAGCCCCGTTGCCATTTCCTGTGAGTTTGTGGAAAAAAGGATGTTGTGGGGCAGATGGAGGGTGGGAGTGGGAAGCTCAGTTTTTCTAGCTTTGCAGAGTGGTATGGTGCAGAGTGCAAATGTGTGCAAATCTTAAGCTCGCATTTTGTGGACCTTACTGAGGTTCTTTCCTCTCAGCCCTGCAGAATTTGGCTCTATTTTATATGCAGGAAATACAGAAGTGAAATACCTCAGTCGGTACACATAAAAACTGCATAATCTGGCTTTTGGCATGTGGTATGTATTCAAAGGCAGGCAGATCTTGACTTACTGATTTCAATAAGTTGTTTATAAAGATAACCTTCCCATTTCCCCAAGAATCTCCAACAAGGAGAGCCTGAAAAGCATAAGATAGATTCTGTCAACCATGTTTCACGAAAAAGAAAAATTACTTCCTGTGTTGCAGAAGAGCATTCAGGTTTTCCCATTTCAGATTCTGGATATATGCAAGTGAAAACCTTATCGTTCTGAATCTTATACAGATAATTCTCATTTAACAACCACAATGAACTGGCCACATGTTCATTAAGTGAAACGGTTATTGAGTGAAACAGCTTCAGCTTTCCTTTGCTTTACAGACCTGTGGAGGTTGTAAATGCAAGGATTGATTGCCAAAGTTACTTAGACATCCCTGTTATACCTGTGAATGGTCACTAAACTAGTCAGTTGCTAAACGAGGACTGCCTGTAAAACAGGCCGAGGAGAGTTTAGAAAGAGGAGCCTCTTTGCATTGTGATTTAAAGAAGGAATTCCTTATCACAACTTAGTAAATTCTGGTCATTATTTCATACCATATTTTTTATTTTGAACATTTATAACCCCTTTACATCAAGTAATTTTAAGGCAAGTTATAAGGCACAGAAAAGAGCCTTAATCCTTTTGTTAAAGGCATCCCGTGGTGGCACAGCAGTTAGAGTGCAGTACTACAGGCTACTTTTGCTGACTACCAGCTGACTGCAGTTTGGCAGTTCGAGCCTCACCGGCTCATGGTTGACTCAGCCTTCCCTCATTCCGAGGTCAGTAAAATGAGGATCCAGATTGTTGGGGGCAATAGGCTGACTCTGTAAAGAACTGTGATACAGTATATAAGTTTAAGTACTATTGCTATTCCTCTTCTTTCTTTTAGTTCTTCAGTTCCATGGCAAGAGGTAGCTGGGACTGCTATTTTTCTGTGGTTCCCAAAGGACAGCTTCACATTAGGCTCCTGGTGGATGCTTTCACCAAATGTCCTCTGAATTTAGGCAGACAGGAAGACATGAAGCTTCCTTGTTTTTAGTCAGACTACTCGTCTACTAGCCAGTATTGCCTCCTTTTGACTGCCTCCTTCTCTCTTTTAGGAAGATTATTTTCATCCAGAATGCCAGGGGTTGAACAGCTTCAACTTGAAAAACTCTTATCTAGTGCAGGGGTCTCCAACCTTGGCAACTTTAAGACTTGTGGACTTCAACTCCCAGAATTCCTCAGCCAGCAAAGCTGTTTGAGGAATTCTGGGAGTTGAAGTCCACAAGTCTTAAAGTTGCTAAAGTTGGAGACCCCCGATTCTAGAGAGCCTCTTGCATTAGTTTTTAGATATAAATTATCCAGATGGTATCCTTGGAAGCATATCCATGTGAGAGACTAGTGAGATATATTTAAACAGAAGATAGTCCCTATAGGTCCCTACAATCCCTATAGTCTTATTTAAGTGTCAACTTTTGTTGATATCAGAGGTTATTTATCAGGAAGTTATTTTGAAGGATAGCTTTTTAAAAATCCTTAGATTTTAACATTTAAAGTCTACATTTAAAATCTAAAAATTTTTAAATTCATGAAAGAATACGGAATCCTGCTCTGTCACAGGATAAACTAATTCAGTGTTTCCCAACTTTGGCCACTTGAAGATGTGTGGACTTCAACTCCCAGAATTCCACAGGTAGCCATGTTGAAGTGTACACATGTGGCCAAGGTTGAGAAACACTAATCCATGGCTTTGTGCTTCTTTTTTAAGGCTGACTCCCCCACACAATTCCCCATTAGCCCACCCTCAGTGCTTGACAAAAAAATCTCAGGAGTTGGCAGCATAGAATTAACTGAAAGATTTTATGTCTCACATCAGTATTCCCATTGTAGTTCAGTTCCACCATCTCTTTAGAACTGCTTAGCCACCATTTTGTTCTTGTCTGCTTTGCTTGGTTTAATTTGAGGGATGTGGCTTTGCTGAACTAACCAAATTGCACATTTGACAATACTTTACCACTCCAATATCTTCTAATATTTTAACAGGAAGAACAGAGGTATTAAACAAAAGCAGATCATCCCAAAGGTGAGCTTCCATATGTTTTATGGTTCCAATATAGGGGAGGAAGCATTTTTGTGTCAGTTATTTTACATTTTGCAAAATATGTGCATGTGAATTCTGCTAAAAATGTGCAACAGTATATTACACACTATCTAGATACGTACTATATGTCACTATATATTGGGAAATGCTGTGTGGAACTCTGACTCATGTGAATCTCTGTTTTTATGTAAAGTGAAAATTAAATTCTTGAGAAGGATGAAAAATATTGATCTAACCAAAATTAGGTGCTGTGATGAAATCCATAAAGATTTGGAGCACTCAACTCTTCTTCATAGTTTCCTATGTATCTCCATTTCTATAGTTGACAACAAAATAAGAACCTAAATGAAGCATAATTTAATGCACTCATCCCACCAAATGGTGTAATTTCAGTGCTGGAATTATTGTGCCTGACTTCATGGGATTGTAATTATAACTATGGCATTAACTTAGCTGCCCAGAGTCGCTTGGTAGTGAGATGGGCAGCATATAGATTAATTAATCAAATAAACAAATATTCTTTGGCTGCAGAATTTACTGGACTCAAAGTCTTTGAAACTCATCGTGAGCATGACGTTGCATGACCGAACCACAAAATCCCTCCTGCATTTGCATAAGAAGAAGAAGCCGCCTAGCATCAGCGCTCAATTCCAGGTAAAAGGGCACATACAGTGGAAGGGAATGAGCATAGCTGCCCACCCCCACTTTTATTTAATGTTTTTCATAATTGGTACCACATACGGGGTTGGGAATCTGTGCAGGTGTTATATTCGATTTTATATGTATTTGTGCAATTATAGTACTGGAGAAAACTCCTGCGAGAACCTTGGACTGCAAGGCGATCAAACCGGTCAGTCCTAGAGGAGATCAACCCTGACTGATCTTTAGAAGGCCAGATCCTGAAGATGAAACTCAGATACTTAGGCCCCCTATAATGAGAAGGAAGGACTCACTGGAGAAGAGCCTAATGCTGGGGAAGATTGAGGGCAAAAGAAGAAGGGGACGTCAGAGAATGAAGGGGGCTGGATGGAGTCACTGAAGCAGTAGGCGTGAGCTTAAATGGACTCCAGGGTATGGTAGAGGACAGGAAGGCCTGGAGGAACGTTGTCCATGGGGTCACAGTGGATCGGACATGACTCCGCAACTAACAATTAAAAAAATGTATTTGTGCAGGAAGCTTGTTTCATGGGACGGTGGGAGGGAGAACATGGTGTATATCTTCTCAGTTTCTCTTCATTGTTGCAGCCATAGTACTTCTTTACTTCACTCTTTTGCACGGAATTTGAAGTAGATATTTCTTCAGTTATTTTCTTTTCTAGTCAACCTTTTCCCTTCTTCTGTACTTTTTTTCATTTCTCTTAATTCTGCATTTCCAGAAAAACTAGAAAAGAGTGCCCTTTGTGCAAAGGCACCCAGTGCTAAAACCTATGGTAATAAGTGTCATGCTTTCTTCTGTAGGGAGAATGAATCAATTGAACGGGGAATGGTAATAGATCCCCGATCTTAAATCTGTTCGTCTTCTCATGGACCTCATTCATATAAGAACAAGTGGCCCTTTGTCCCACCATGAGGATTAAATAACATGAGCAACACACTGGTCAGGAGTCCACAGAGTAGTACCAATTGTTTTTCAGATCACAAGGATAATTCTTTTAAGATTTTTCTTCTTCAGGCAAAGGGATGGTAGAATTTTAGAAGTGAAAGTCATGTTCTTGTTGACAATTTTAGTTGGAAATCTTCCAAGTATATCCTTCTCAATGTTCAATTCTACTCCACTTTAAGGGACTCTGGGTGGGTGACAATGGAATTAAGTATGCCATATGGAAACAAATAGAATACTGAAACAAAAGCAAGCTCAAACTGAATGGCTTTCCCTCGTTTGTCCATATCAGTAGAGATAAGTATTCCAAAGAATGGGAGCTACGTCTAAGAAGGCCTGTCCATAAACGTGTGGTCCCCTAAACCTCACAAGGAGGATGACTCTCAACAGACCTTCTCTTAGATGTTCAAGACCTATATACAGATTCTGTTCTAACAAGGCGTTGCCTGATTTATCTCAGCCTGTATCATTCAGGGCTTTAACAATCAGCACTTTATCTGAGCCTGAAAGCATACAGTAGTGGTAACAAATACAGTAATTTAAAGATTGGTGATATTCTTCACTGGCAAGGTATTCCTACAATAATCTAGGTTCTGTATTCTGCAGCAGCTGTAATTCCAGGTTGACTCCAGTAGTACCCGTCCCACTGCCCCAGATGTTAGAGTAGCTCAAAGAAGTGGTGATCAAGGTGTAAGTTACTTAAGGTGGCTGGCAAATTAGCCAAAGTTGGGTAAAAGTTCCCCCGATCAAAATTTTCACCTGTTGTTTTAGTACAAGCTGAGAGTTCAGGTCATAAGCCACTTTGGGAAGAGGATGATCCCATCAAGACTAATTAGTGGCATTAATATTACTGGGATTCTTAACTGTTTATTGACGAACAACAATTTTGTCTTGCTAGGAATTAATCTGCGCTTGTTTCACCTGGTCCATACACTCACAGACTCTTCTGCATCTTTAATAGTTCTATAGGTATTTCAGATGTGCATTTTCCAGTATGATAGCCAGTTAATCATCGCTGGTAGTATCTGGTAGCCCAAAATTTATATTGTTAAGTGAGAATTTGTTAAGTGACTTTTGCCTCATTTTGCAACATTTCTTGCCACAGTTGTTAAGTGAATCACTGCAGTTGATAAATTAGTAACCTGGATGTTAAGTGAATCTGGCTTCCCCATTTCTGACTTTGCTTGTCAGAAGGTTGCAGAAAGTGATCACATGACCCTGGGATGCTGCAACAGTCATAAGTATGAACCAGTTGCCAAGCCTCTGAATTGTGATATCACGATCATGGAGATGCTGCAAAGGTTGTAACTGTGAAAAACAGTGATAAGTCACATTTTCCAGTGCTGTTATAGGTTTGAAGGGTCACTAAACGAATTGTTGTAAGTCGAGGACTACCTGTATACTGTTTCTTTGCAAACGTGTGTCATTCTCTATAATTCACTTATAAAAACTTGAAGAGTTCTTCTACAGTTGCTCTTGAGCATTATTAAAGTAAAAACTAAGTCGTCTTCAAATCTAGCTTTACTTCTGATGATTTCATGGACATATCCATGGGAGTGGTTTGCTCTTACCTTCCTTTGGGATAGTTTTCAACTGTCCTGTTTAGATCAATAGTCTTCCATTCCCTGGGAGTTTCCCATCCAAATATTAACTAGGAGCGACACAAAACCTAATGTTAAGGCTAAGTATTTCTGCTAAGGCTGAGTATTTCTACTTTCATGGTAATTTTTCCTATTATTTTCCCCTGTTAAAAAGGTTTTTTTTTTTCACTTTCCTTTTCTTGTTCCTATATTTTTTGAATACTTGATGGGGATACCTTCTTTTGTCCTTTCTTGCTTAATGCCGGAAAGCATGTTGAATCATTATACAACTTTTTTATTGTCCAAGACTTTAATTCTCTCTCTTCCCATGTTCATAATCATAATTTGCTCAGAAAGCAGTTTGAATCTTTTTCACCTTGAAATACTGGGGTTTTTCCCCATTTGGTTTTACAGTGCTTTTTCATTAAACATGCTGAACCTGTTCCTTTCTTTGTCTTAAAGTTATTTATCTGTTTTCTGGCCATATTTTATCAGCAACCTATACTCTTTTCAATTTTCTAAATTTAATCCATACATTTAACATAAATAATAAATTGTTCCACCTTCTATACCTGACTCAATTGTATTTCTCTCTCTTCTGTTTCATAGTCCATCTGGTTTCAATATTCATATGCTGATATCCATATTTAGGGTTTAGAACAAAGTTATGGCAGTAAAGAATTTTTTTGGCAAAGCACATACTTCGATATATCCTTTTTTGAATATCTCTATGTAAGAGATATTCTTTAATATGGACTACTGTATTCAGTGTGGACTACTGCATTACAGTTTGTATAAGTTTTCTTATTCCTTAGACATGCAGCGGGCGTGCTTTATTTTTACTTTGATAGTATTAAGTTTTCCTTCATGTTTCTCATACACTATATTCAAGATAGGAGAAAGCGTTGAATATGTTCAATGAATTGAATTGAATACTTTATCTGGTGAAGATTCTTAAAATATCATGGAAAACCAAGAAAGCAAATCTCTCTGTTTTGTGAAAGGGCTTGCCTCCCCCAGAATGGGAAGGCCTCAATAATCCTACGGTTCTTAAGGCCTAACAATTTCCTGAGATATTACGCTGAAGTATACTGATATATTGTTAGTATCTTCACTTGGCAATTTCAGGAGTTGTTTTTGTCCAATGTAATATCTAAAGGCGATTGCGTGAAGCATTATTACTTGCCTAAATATCAGCATTTGCACGGTGTGATGAATTTTATCGCTCATTTCATTTGATGTCATTTTGTCATCCTGGTAGATTACTATGTTGTGTTAACACAGCTTTATTTTTATTTATTTATTTTTGTCAATTGCTTACAAGATAATAGATATAAGTAAAAACATAGTTATGAATACATGGATACATATAAGGAAAATAAAAAAATAAAAGAAACAATAGGACAGGGACAGTAGGGCACATTGGTGCACTTATTCACGCACCCTACAGACCTCTTAGGAAAGGGGTGAGGTCAATAGTAGGTAGTCTAAAGTTAAAGTTTTGGGGGTTTGGGGAAGAAACCACAGAGTGAGGTAGAGTATTCCAGACATTGACCACTCTGTTGCTGAAGTCGTATTTCCTGCAATCAAGCTTGTTTGGTTAGTTTATGTTTCACTGAATTATACATGTCCAGAAAATTGAACCCATTGCTTAACCAAGCAAAATATGTTGTACAATGTTTTGAAATGCATAGTGCAACATAATCTTGCTGCCATATGATAGTATTTCTAATATATCTTGTTTCTTTGGAAATAGAAGGAAAGTGTAGGCTTGAAAGATAGATGGCCTATATTGGGATGTCAAACTCAAGGCCTGTGAGTGTTTAAATCTGGCCTGCAGGGCTACCCTGGAAACAGTGAAGGACCAGCCCAGGGTGCCTCTGCCAGCAAGAACTGAGCTTGGGAGGACCACATGCAGCCCTCCTCACCTCTGTTTTTGCTGGCAGAAGGTTGCAGGAGGCTGTTGCACCCTGAAATGGAGCGTGGAAACCCGTTTTCACTGGCAAAGTGTTCAGGCCACCACAAGCGCCCCTGACACGAGTGATGTCGAACTGGCCATGCCCACCCCAGCCCCCTGAGGTCAAACACAACCCTGATACGGCCCTCAATGAAGTTGAGTTTGACACCCCTGGCCTAGATGGTTCTTTCTCTAAGCTTGGCTGATAAATTCCTATTTTGTGACTCATTTCAGACTTCTTTGAACAAGCTTCTAGAAACTTTGGGGAAAGCTGAGCCCTTTTTTATCCGCTGCATCCGTTCCAATTCTGAGAAGGTAGGTGGACACCGTTGGATCCTGGGTCTTGCCAGTAGTATTCTTTGCATAAAAGTCTTGCATTAAAATTGATAACATATAGGGAATCCTATATTCTTGATTAGCCGGTTGCCTCTAAACAATTTCTACCAATCTCAAGTTGATTAGTTTTCATAAAAAGAAAATAAAACCAACTAAACATTGTATTCTTAACTGTAAAAACTAAAAAGCTCAGTAGCTCACACCTGCACTCTTATAGGATACTTCCCTGTACAAAAGATTGTTACAATCTTTCATAGATCGTTTAAGATTGTGAAAAATTAATACTTTCTGGAGGTTTTTTTTTAATGTACATTGAAAATTTTACATTTTTATTATTTTAGAATACTTTTTAGAATAAATGTATCATTTTGGGAAAGAAAACTACTTAATTCTTCTTGGCAGTTAATTGAAGCAGTCTTTTTCATTGCTTTAATTAATGCAATCTTTTCAACAATTTTCGTGGATACATTTTTAATAGTATTTCTGGAAAAGAAAATATTCATGGATCCATTCATTTTCTTAAAAGGAACATTCCTTGGAGAGAAGTATTGGAGAAATATGGCATTACTCCATAATTTACATAGCAACCTAATTAAAATCAGTTAAATATTTTAAAGGTACAGCACCCATTTATTTAGAATCACCTTCATAATCAAAACAGTTTAAACCTCCTCAATTTGTTTTATTGGCTGAAAGAGCTAAATAAAGAATACTCCTCATCTTTTAGAAAATGCAACAGGCAATAGTAACTCCATTTATGAGAACAGAGATTCTCATTTGGGAAGGCCAGCTGCATAGAGATTGTTCTTGATCTTCTATTTCTTTCTTTTTTTTTCCAGAGGGAGTTGTTCTTTGATGAACGGCTGGTACTTCAGCAATTGAGATATACAGGAATGCTGGAAACAGTGAGAATCCGACAATCAGGCTACAGTGCTAAATTTAACTTCCAGGTACCTTTTCATTCCGGGTATGCCTTCTTTCCTTAGTCCAAGAAAAGTCACTTGATTGATCAAAACCATCCTCAGAATTCCTACTATTACAATCCATCCTTCCCTTATGGAAGGAGTCACCTGGCAATGAGCCAGTATCATGAATTCAATCATTTGTCTTTTCTCCATTTTCTTCCCTCCCCCTTTATTTTTTAAGTAGTTACATTAAGAGCCAAATACATTAAGTTTGTTTAACCTAAAGGATGAAAAGTTATATGAGGTCTGTTTATCAGAAGACGACAGCCAGGATGCTGCCTTAAGCCAGGATCAGATGCCTCCTCTTCCTCCTCCTTTTGTCTATCCTGACTCACAGTTCTGTGCCTCAGAAAAGGAAAAAGAGAAAGCAAGACCAATGTCTATGGAGATTCTCAGTCATCCAGGTCATGGTTGTCTCAAAGGTGCTTTTTTCAAGAGGCAACTGGACTTTTCTGGTTTTTCTTTGAAGACGTTTCACTTTTCATCCAAGAATCTTCTTTAGGTCTGACTGAATGATGGGGAATTCCCCACCTCCAGTGAAACGTCTTCAAAGGAAAATGAGAAAAGCCTAGTTGCCTCTTGAAAAAAAACACCTTTGGGACAGAATACAACACCAATCTCTTTATTTAGTCTTGTTCCTAGAAAGTCTGGAGTTGTTTGTATTCAAAGTACTTGAAACACCAAAGAGTTCCTTAGTCATATATTTGTTCTAAACACTGTGTATACATGCTACCACTTGCATGTAAGGACACAAATCTAGCCCAATCAATCCTTGCAGCTAAGTTATGCCTCCTCATGAAAAAAAAATGTGTAAGTTACAATTTGGTTTACCTCAATTGTCCTTGATCTGGACTTGCAGAGATATAACTCCCTATATCCAGAGGTCTTGTGCCAGGGTCTGGATCAGATAGTTGAAATAATTATTCATGCGTTGCTATATTGTCCTTTGTCTATCTGGCAGTCTATGCTGTTACTTGCCATCTTGAGTTATTTATAAAAATAATAAAGGGGAGGGAGGGAGGAAGGAAAACATTCAAATTCATTGTAGGATAATGAGTTCTTGGCTAAATCTGCTTTTGTTTATGCATTACCTTCCTAGGATTTTATTGGTCAATTTCAAGTGTTGCTGCCCAAAAATGTCAAAGCCTCCAAGGAAGAAATTAATGCTCTGTTAAACAAGCTGAATCTGGACACTAACAGCTATCAAATAGGAAAGACCAAGGTATGTTTGAATTAACAACTGAAAACTAAATACATTCAACATGGTCTTTAGAATAAGGCCAAATCTAAACATCTTGTGTGAATTTTCCTTCTTTATACTGACCAGTCTGGACCCTCTCTTTGTGTGTGCTATTCTGTTTGGGATCGTTGTCATATCTTCTTCCTGAATTTTTAAAATGGGAATCTGAGTAGGCAGGCTAAATTGTTTTGGTCTATAATGGAGGAAGAGTTAGATGTAACTGTTCTCTAACCGTACAATATCTACAGCTGTACAAATCTCCCACGATGAAATTAAATTAGTGCAATAAATGTAAAGTACTTTTATTTGTAGTATCTTTCCATAAAATCACCCTTTAAGACAGGGGTATGTAATTTTCCCAAAGAGTCACACGAGAAACTGGAACTGTTGTGGAGGGCTGAACCAACAGGACAGTGTAGATTCAGAGGCATGCAAATAAGTGCATATGTAAACTGGGGGGAAAAATAGCAGTCACCCTCAAAATAAAAGCAATCCATGCAGGCTGGACAGAGGCAGCCAACGGGCCAGGTATCACCAGAGGACCATAAAATGTCCAGATCTGTTTTGAGATCTTAACTAAATGTATGTAATTAAAAAAATACCCTTTTCCCTTTCTTTTTCTTTCCTACTTTCTACACTTGCCCTGTATCCACTTTTAATGTGCCTTGGATCAGGAATCTGCCCTCTTATCAGTAATAATTCAATGTCTGTGCATTCCTCCTAATGACTAGAATTCCCTGGTCCTATTTCTTTCTTTAAATATCTGGTTGCAATAAATATGAGAGGCTAGTTTATGGTGCCATGATGGTGCAGTGCTTAGAATGCAGTATTGTAGGCTAACTACTCTTTCTGCCATGAGTTCAATTCCTTCGATCCTGACCAGCTCAAAGTTGACTCTGCTTGAGGACCCAGATTGTTGCTGACTCTGTAAACTGCTTAGAGAGGGCTGTAAAGCACTGTGAAGCAGTATATAAGTCTAAGGGCTATTGCTATTGTTATCCCTTTTTCAAGAGGCAACTGGACTTTCTTGTTCTTCTTTGAAGACGTAACACTTCTCATCCAAGAAGCTTCTGTAGCTCTCTGCTGTTGCTATTTGCTAGTTTCAAAACATTGAATAATCAGAAGTCTCTGTCAACTCTGAAGCGAACCTGGCTGAAGCCATCTTGTGCTGCCTCATAGTTGTCACAAAGCCTGAAAGGGAGAAGGGATAGCCAAGCTAACAGTCAAAACAAAAAGTTTTCCTGTGGGCACCAAGGTCATCATAACAGATGGCTGCTGAAAGAGGAGAAGAGCCTGCTAACTATATTCAATATTCAATGTGACCAGTGACATCTGGGAGGGGGGATTTTTACTCTTAAGTGGGTGAAAACCACTGGAACTTTTAGAGTTGGTTTTCACTGGCTGTGCCGATATGATGTATCCAATAAATACGTTCTTTGAAGAATCTACCTGCCTTGGAGGAATTCTGCTTTCAATGGGTGCGTTACTCAGAACACTGACAGTGTCTTTCCTGCCCTCCAGGTATTCATGAAGGAAGCCACCCGACAGGTGCTCCAGGACACCCTTCACAAAGAAGTCATCCGGAAGATCATTGTCCTCCAGAGCTGGCTGCGAATGGTGCTGGAGAGGAGGCGCTTCCTCCGGACTCGGCAAGCGGCGATTACCTTGCAGGTACAGGCCCTGGTGGTGGTTGCCATCTTCCCTCACTTCTATGAGACACCTTTTCCTTCCCGTGAAGGTCTGTTCCTCCTCTGTATCGATTGCAGGCACGCTGGCGTTCTTACTGTGTCGTCCGGAGGGCCCTGGAGAAAGAAAATGCTGCTATTTATATTCAATCAGTATGGCGTGGATACCGAGAAAGGAAAACATACCAGCACCAGAAGAAGAGGGTTTGTCTCCTTCAGGCTCTGGTACGGGGGTATCTGCAGCGCAAAAGGTGAGCAACACGTGGTTTTACACATCGCTTCAGCCTAAAGTGATAAAATAGGAAGAATCCGTTCAGATTAAACCAGAGATTCATCAGGTACAACATTTCATTTTTAAATGCTTCAAAGCCAAAGATCAGATTTTGCATTTTGCCTTCTCATCCTGTCTGGGATTTTGGAGGCAGCCGTGGTAATAAAAGGATGCTTGGCATTTTCTTTTTTTTGACTCTGCAACTTTTATTCTTGAGAGAGCCAGTATGGTCTAGTGGTTAAAGCACCAGTCTAGGAACTTGGAGGTTGTAGTCCCAGTTTAGGCATGAAGCCAGCTGGATGACCTTGGACTAGTCAGTCTACCTCAGCCCCAGGAAGGAGGCAGTGGCAAACCACTTCCAAATATTTTGCCAAGAAAACTGCAGAGACCAATACAGGAGTCAAGACTGACTCAAAGTTATATACACAAACACCCCAAAACCATTCCTGGGTAAATTGTTTATTTTTCCCTCCCGCTTTAAACCCTTAGGTTTCGTCAAATGATTGCAGAGAAAAAGCAAGAGGAAATAAAACAGGAACTTTTAAAGCAAGATAATGAGTTGCTCCAGCCAAAGGAACCCATCTCAGAGCAGGTGGCTATTGAGCTCAAGGTGCAGCTGGATAAAACATCTGGGCTGATAGCAGATGGTGATGGATCCAAAAATGCCCAAGCAGAAAGCCAGTCTCCTCCTCAGTCTCAAAAGATCAACCGGAAGAAACGGGAGTGCCGCCGACAAAGAGGATTGGAGCACAACAAGCTGCAAAATAAGCAAGTTGTTTTAGCATTTGAGGGGGCCCCCGAAGTCCCTACCAGGGAAAATAGCCCCCCTCAGGAAGAAGAGGTTCAAAAGCTTGAGCAACCTGTAGGAGAAGATGCAGTTTCCTCTTCAGAAATGCTCCCCAAATGCGTTGAGGAAGAAGGAGCACCAGGGACTGACAATCATCTTCCTCCTTTGGATGGTGGCGCACTGGTTCCCAGTCCAAGCCCAGTAATGAAACTGGAAAATAGGGTGCTAAAAGAGGATGGAAATGTACAGGAAAGACTGGAAAATCCCAAGATCCGGACCAGTCAAAGCTTCACTTATCCTGAGAGGCCCACAGAGCTGGATCTAACTTGGCCAAACAGTCTGATGGCTAACCGGAGCTTCCGGAGCCGTGCTGACAAAAGGAAGCCACAAGCTGTGAAGGACTTAGGCAGTCCCCCCTCCTTCCAAATTCAACGGTACCTGGACGACCCAAGCAAACTGCGAGATAAGCGGGAGCGCTGGCAAGGAAAGAGGCAGCTGGTCAGCGGACAGAACAACCTGGTCAGCCTATCTTTGGAAGAGAAGAGTGCTCCAGCCATATCTTCTTCTGCAAAATTAAAGTAAGATTCTGGGCGTTGCATCTTTAATCCTGAAAAAGGATGAGAAATAAAAATTGGGAAGGATAGGTCTTGAGTACAGGTTGTCCTCGGCTTCATTTAGTGACCGTTCAAAGTTACAACAGCACTGGAAAAAGTGACTGATGACCATTTTTCACACTTATGAACAAAATTCAGACATTAGAACACTGACTCTTATAATGATTGCAATATCCCGGGGTTGTGTGATTCCCTTTTGTGACCTTCTGAAAAGCAAAGTCAATGGAGTAGCCAGATTCACTTAACAATCATTTTACTGATTTAACAACTGCAGTGTTTCACTTAAGAGCTGTGGCAAGAAAGATCATAAAATGGGGCAAAATTCACTTAACAACTGTCTTGCTTCACAACATTAGTTTTGGGCTCATTTGTGGTCATAAGTTGAGGACTACTTGTACTAATCTGAATTAGGTTTCCTGTAAAAACCACTGTTTCCTAAAGCTGTGCAATCATATACAATCACTAGTGGTTTTGTATACAACTCTACCACCATCATGTAGTACTTCTGTTTTTAAAAGATACATTTCCCTTCGCCCCTGGAAGATTAATCTAAATGTGACTGTGAGGGACAAAAGAGAAAGAATGAGAAAAAGGGAACTGAAGTTTTCACCTGTGATTTTAAATTCATGAGCCGCAGTGGCAAAGTGGTTAGAATGCTGTACTGCAAGCTACTTCTGCTGCCTGATGGTTGCCTGCAATTTGGCAGTTCGAATCCCACCAGGCTTAAGGTTGACTCAGCCTTCTGCCCTTCCAGGCCAGTAAAATGAGGACCCAGATTGTTGGGGGCAATAGGCTGACTCTGTAAACTGCTTAGAGAGGGCTGTAAAGCATTATAAAGCCGTATATATAAATCTAAGTGCTATTGCTCTTCCCATTTTGCTTTTTGGCTGAGAAGGATCTTCGAAGTGACTTCTATCCAAAATATTTTTTCTTAAGAAAGTGCTGATGAAATTATACAAATCTAAATACTTGCAGTTTTGTTGTTTTAATCTCTCTTCTAAATCACAGAAGTGGATGGATCCACACTTATAGTGCATTTTGTACCAAAAGTAAACTTGCACAGAATGCAAAATAACCTCACCTATTGTTAGTTGCATCTACCATCATCATCTCGGGTGATTGGCAGAGCAAACTAAGGCATGTGAGGATTGCCTAATATGCAGAGGACACTTGTTTACTGCAGTTGTCCCAGGGAGACCAATACCCAAATAAAGTTTAAAGCGGTAGCGCTATTTGCTACCACCATCAGTAGGATAACTCTCACTGCAGTATCTTCAGGGGTGCTATTCCACCAGTATAGCAACAGTTTGGTGATTGCATGCTCAGCATTTAAAAAAGGTAAGCCCATACTTACCTTCAAGTGCAGCCTCTGTGAAGAAAACAGCTGAAGTGCGGCAAACTGCTCTTTCCTGCGAATCAGCTGTGCTCTAAACAAAGGCATAAAGCACAGGAAAGAGCAGGGGTGGGTAGGTGGGCGGGCCCACTTCCTCATCGCAGCGAACCAGTTAGGAGCGAGCTGAACATCGGAACAAGGGATTCGCCTGAACTGGTCCCAACCGGTAGAATCCCACCCCTGATACAACTAAAGCAGGGGTCCCCAAACTTGGCAAATTTAAAACTTGTGGACTTCAACTCCCAGAATTCTCCAGCTGGCTGGAGAATTCTGGGAGTTGAAGTTCACAAGTCTTCAAGTTGCCAAGTTTGAAGACCTCTGAACTAAAGAGTTAAGAACAGGCTGAAACAATTCCTCATTAAGCAGCATTATTCAGGCAATACAGTGAAATAATACTGGGGCATTTCTGTTTCTTTCAGGGTAGAGTGCTTAGCCAAGAAATATACCCCGTAAAGCATTGGGAAGCAGTATATCAGTCTTAAGTGCTATTTCTATTACTGCAAATGGGTCTTGACTTTCTTTGAAAAGGACAATTTTCATCAGCTTGCATTGCCTGCCTTTAAGTTCTACCTTGAAATTGTTTCAGTTTGAATGAATGAGCTACAGCGCATAAGAGTGGCCAAGGAGATCTGTCAAAATTTGTCCACACAGAATCGCAACTTATTGGCCTCTAACAGGATCCTTTTAAAGCCCGGGTGGTTTCATTTTGAAATATCTTTTTCCCCCCTTGCAGGAAGAAAAAAACGGCTTCTTCCTTGGACGACATCCCCAAGGTCACTCTTTCCACTTCCACAAGCCAGGTACTGCTTGCTGAACTAAACCTGTTCATGTTGTGGTCCTTGTAACTACAGCCAGCAGCAAAGGAGCATTGTGCAAGAGAAAACAGCTCCCAGTAGCTTGAGCAAAAAATTACAGCAAAAATCTTAAATCAAACCAATACACGATTTGATTTGCTAAGGAGAGCTGACATTGCATTTGCTGTAACAATTTACAGTCAAATTCTTGCATGCAGTGATAACAGATGCAAAGTATTAAATCTGAAGACCTTTTTTTGGTCCTAGACTATAGGGCATTACTGCTAATTAAAAAATGAACTAAGAAGCTTTTTTAAATACTTCATTTTTTTTAGAGGAAAATCTTCAGCTGGAAGATTGGAGTGCGCACTTGAAACATTTTTGGGGCAGAAGGACAGATTTTTTTTGTTTTCCATACATCATGAATATTCAGTGATCAGATTGTACAAGTTGGCTACCAGCCTTATTTGGAAGGTGATTTAGTGCCATAATACAGTCGGAGAGCAAATGACTTTTTTTCTACAGAATGCCCCTAGCTCAAATTCCACCAGCTTTAATTTCACTTCAAAAGTGACTTCTCTCCTGAAGAATTATGTGCCAAAAGAATCTGAAAATCAGTACATCGATTGATATCCCATTTTTCCTAGAGTAATATTCACAGCAGTTCATGGAAAGCTGTTAAAACTATAATATTAACCAAATGGTTGGTGGGGTATGGAAAAACAGATAGTAACATGTAAAACATCAGTTGTCAAAAACCACCAGCCAGTTTGAAAATCCCCTGAAAGACAAATCAGCTGAATGGGTTTGATTAAAATTCAAATAATTTGGATTTGATTACCAGAACAGAATCTTGAAAAAAACTGCAGTATAGCCTTTGAAAGGAATTTTTTTTTGGCAGAAATGTCTTTCAAAGCAGATTTCTATGGCTTTAAAGAGGAATTAATAAATAGATGAAATGTAAGCCTCATGTATTTAGACTTCCCAGACTTCAGTATTTATAGTTCAAAGGACTGCAGCTTATGGAACTTTAAAAAGCCTCTTTTTGCACGCATAGCCGGAAAACCATTGCCAAATAAAATACTTGGTAGATTAATAAGCTCATTTGGCATAAAACAATCTAGAATGTTCTCATGCTTTTAACTGTGCATCCTCATATTCCAGAAATTGTTACATTTATTTTAATTAATGTAATAACATAACCTGGTCTAAGGCAGGTTTTCATATTTTTCTTCATGTTTGCAGCCATCTTTGGACACAGTAGAAAGTGATGGAAACACCCAGAAGAAAATCGCACCGAAGAAATCTGAGGAGCTACCTACTACCTTAAGTGCAGTGGGCCTTACTTCAGGACCCAGCCAACAGATAGATGCCAAGTATGCGTGCCTTGTGGACACTTGTGGGTGTCAGGCAGTGATAGTGGCAAAAAAATTCTAGTTTAATCAATCAGATGAGGTTTTGGGAACTGGGGAAGGGCACAGAGAATTCAGCCAATCACTATTCCAGTAGATCCTTTATAGAGAAACAGGGTTCACTAATTTTTGCCGGCCAAAGCTGCCGCCTTCTAAGCTACACAATTTCATCTTGCATTGTATTTTGGGCTACTTCAGAGCAAAGGTTGTTCTGAGATAGCCGATCTAGCAGCCTCATAGAAGGAGCGATTCTTTCTTCTTAGCTCAAATCCCAGCCTGCTGTTATTTACCTCATCTTCAGCTGTTTTCTATTCTTGTCAGATCTACTTTCAAGAGTCCATTGTGGAGACTCTTGGCAAAAAGAACAGACAAGAAGAACCTCAAAGAGTATTCTGAAGTATTCGAGGATACTAGTGAGTCTATTCCACTCTTCTCCTGCATGTTGCCAATGGAGCCGACAGTGACGCAGAAGGCAATAGAAGGTAAATGTTGGCACCTGCTGAATAGGCTGTCTTTCCGATGGCAAACTTCTATTTTTGTCCAGGCCATTGCCAGAAGAGAACCTTGTTCTTTCATGCCTTGGAAGAACTATTTATATGGTTCAGAATGGGGAGCCACAACCCCCAGGTCTCTTAAAACTACAAACAACATCCTCCCAAGCTCTCCAATATACAATCTGAACATTTTTCTAAGCCTCTGCCACATCAGTGGAACAGGATTTTGTTGTAGAGAGATGGGGCGGATGAGGAGCAGGAGGGAAAAAAGTATTATAATATGTTACCCTATTTGTGATACCCCCAAATTTAAAAGGCTTCCCATCTCTAATGCAGATGAGAATCACAAGCTGTTTATCTGAAACCAGCTGAGCATGTTGGTTGTGGAGGGAAAAGGAAGGAAAGCTCTTCATTTTTCATTGTTTTTTTCCCCATTTCCAGCTCCTTCTGGGCCTCCTAATCACCCCCAGTTGGAGGAGCGCCAGACAAAAGAATTCGGCAAAGCAAAGAGGAACCGCACCATTAAGATCAGCAAAGCCAAACGGGCGCCAGAGAAATGGAAGGCACCATTTCTAAGGGAGATTGCAAATGCTAGTGAGCTGAAATATTTGGATGAATTCCTTTTGAACAAGGTGAGAGATGACAGTTGGGTATGAAAACCAAATCAAGCACCCATTTAGGCAATGATAATGCATGGAATGTGTAATTGATTTTCCTGGTAAGTTATATTCTAACTTGGGAGTACATAGTCTAACCCCAGGATTCCCCAAAGATTCTCTTCATTTGCAGTGTTTATATTCTGCAAGAGTTACCAAGGAAGGACTCTGGATAGAATCAACAAAAACATAAAAAATAAACAATAGCATACACATATTTGAAAGTCCATTAAGCAATGAAAATAAGGGCCTTAAACTACCTAAGAGCCAGATATTCACTGAGACAATATTATTTTAGCTAGTTTATGAACGAATAATAGCCAGGGACCTTCTCTTTGTCTTAAGGGAGAGTATTCCATAGAATGGGGCTGATCCAAGCACACATGTGTCTCTTGAAGAGGATAGGATCCACAGTTAGCCCTTGTTTGATGACGACTAGAGGGTTCAGACAAAGTATTGCCAGATTTAACAGATAACAGATAATCAGAGTTAGAAGGTACCTTGTAGGTCATCTAGTCCAACCCCCCTGCCCAAGCAGGAGACCCTACACCATTTCTGACAGATGGAAGTCCAATCTCTTCTTGAAAGACTCAAGTGATGGCGCTCCCACAACTTCTGAGGGCAGAGTGTTCCTTCCATTGGTTGATAGTTCTCACTGTCAGAAAGTTTCTCCTTATTTCCAGATTAAATCTCTCCTTGTTCAGTTTCCATCCATTATTCCTTGTCTGGTCTACAGGTGCTTTAGAAAATAGCTGGACCCCTCCTTTTTTTTTTCTTCTTCAGATAAATGATCTCCATTCTCAGAAGTCAGCCATTGAATGCTTGTTTTTTGAAGCCACTGAGAAGTTTCGTGGGAATATCAAAACCATGTATTCTGCTCCTGTAAGTAGCATGTGCGGAGGGGATGTCAAAATGAAGTACCACTGGCTTAAATGAAAGAGAACAGCTTTAAAACAAAATTGTCTATTAAATATTTGCAGAAGTCATCGACAGCTGTGGGGGAATCAGTAGTACAACTTCATTTGCACATGGAGGGTTTTTAAAATATTGACTGGAACCTGTGTTAGCAATGATAATGTGTTCAATAGCTAGGCCTTCAGTTTGTAAAGTTTTGTGTTAGTAAGAAGGAAATAAGCATTGTATTAAATCTGCACTGAAATTCCATTTTTTTCAGTTATAACTGTAACCATGTTATTCATTGTAACTATATTCCACTTTTCTTCCAAAAGCTTCAAGTAAATGTATATACCAGTGGTGGCTAACCTTTTTGGGCTCCTGTGCCAAAAATTGTGCGCATGCTTGCACATGCGTGCTCGCATGCCAGCACCCAGAAGGCAATACGCGTGTGCGACTGGGCATGCATGCATAATCACCCCCCTGCCGCCCCCTTACTTGCACTGCATCTCACAGCTGATTTTCGGCCGGTTTGAGGCCTTTTTTGGTTTCCCAGAGGCTTGAAAAAAGCCTTTGCAGGCCAACTAATAGGCCCGTTTCATCACTTCTGGTATTACAGGAAGTGACAAAACGGACCTATTATTCATCCTGCAAAGCCTGCAGAGGCTTTTTCAAGCCTCTGGGAGGCTGAAAAAGGCATCAAACCATCCGAAAATCAGCTGTGAGGCACGCGCATGCGCAGTGAGGTAAGTTTTCTTGAGGCTCGTTTGCCAACATAAATGGCTCTGCGTGCCACCTGTGGCATGTGTGCCATAGGTTCGCCTCACGGGTATACCATCTTTTCCTCCAATTTTCCCATGAAGCAACTATGAATTAGGTTGAGCTAAAAAATAGGAAGTAGCCCAGAGAGCTTCATTGACAGTATTTATATATGAATACTGGTCTTTCCATCCTTGTCCAATATCTTCCTCCTAGTAACATCTTTTCTTTATATCACACTGGGTTTCTGAGTTTCTAAATTGCTTAACAAAACACTAACTTCTTTAATATCTCCCCAACATTTTAGATTGCAAAATTTATTAATGTAGCCCTGATGGATCAGATCTAAATTTGATGCAATGCAATAATCCACTAGATCAGGGGTGTCAAACTCAAGGCCACATCCAGCCTGCAGTGTGCTTAGATCTGACCCACCAGGCCGACCTGGAAACAATGAAGGACTGGCCTGCGCAGCCCTCCCATGCTCTGTTTTCACTGGCTGAGGGTTGAAGGAGGCCGTCACACCAAAAATGGAGCTCAGGAGTTTGTTTTCTGTAGCAGAGTACTCAGACCACCACAGGCGCCCCCAACATGAGTGATGTCAAACTGGCCATGCCCACCCTGGTCCCCCAAGGTCAAGCACAACCCTGATGTGGCCCTCAATGAAATTGAGTATGACACCCCTGCTCTAGATAAACTAAATTTCAGAAGTAAAGGATGAAGGTTACAATCTGCTGCTATTGCTTCCCATAAATCTGACATGTCAGAGATAGATTGCCTCCAAACAGGGAGGCTTTATTTACTATCCCAGACTTACTGTTATAAGCCTCCTCCTGCTCTTTAATGAATTCCTTTGATCCCCCCTTTAAACCCATTTAACCTCTTCAAATATATCCTCCTACGTTTCATAAGTTCATTGTACATTAAAGTGTTTTCTTTTCCCGAATTTACTGCCTAACATAAGAGTACTGAAGAAGCTTGAGTTTGGCTGAAAATTCCATAACTTTTGGAAAATGTCTGAATGTGGTGCACACATGCTGTGCTTATGATTGAGCGCTGTGGGAACACAGATGAGGAAACATCCTGTTCCCCAGGCCGCTGATGCATCCCAGCTCAACATCCCTATTTATTTCTACCACCTTTCCACAGAACGGACAGATCCATGTTGGCTACAGAGACCTGATGGAAAACTACCAACTCCTCGTGGTCAACATGGCAAAACAGAAAGAAGAGAAGGACGTGAAGCTGGTCTTGAATCTTTTCCAGTCTCTTCTGGATGAGTTTGCCCGCAGCTATGCGAAAAAAGAAGAGCCAGAACAACACAAGGTCTCTCATTTGTGTTCTTGGAACCTATTTGTATTCTTAAAGATTGGGTTTTTTTTCATGGAAAGTTTTGATACGGGTGGTTTTCTTTTTGACTCACTTTATAAAGGGGGATTGCGTGCCTTATTATTTCTTTGTTATTATCTCTACACAAACTAAAATCACTTCAATTAACTACAATCCAGAGTATTATTTTCCAGCCTTGGCAATATCCAGATGTCTGTGGACTCCAAATCCCAGAATTCCATACCCAGCATGAGAGTTGTGGGAGCTTATTTGTCACATTTATATACCTCCCATTTCACAATCAAGTCACTCTGGGTGGCATGAAATAAATTTAAAAGCAAAATATACAAATTAATATAAAGATGAATATGAGAAATTTTTAAAGTATAAAAAGGCACAAAGCTAAAAGCAGAACAGAAAAGAAATTAGAAGAAGCGGTGTTAATTAATCAGGAGCCATCTCAAAATTTTGCCAATCTTCTGAGGTCCCTAGACCTGCTGACACAACCAGGTCTTGAGGGACCTTTGGAAAGCTGAAAGGGACGAGACCAACCTTATTTCAAGGAAAAGATGTTCTGTAAAATGGAGGCCACAGCAGAAAAGGCCCACCATCTAGGACCTGTCAAATGAAACTGAGACAAAGTCTATACATCTGGAAATAGCCAAGCTTGGAAAACACTAGCAGAGACTTGTGTTCGTCATACGCTCCCTTTTTATTCTGTCTACTAGCTAAGTGCTCAGCAGGTTCCCTCAGAATCATTCATTCAGTTTCAAAATGTAAAAGGTGCCAATGCTGCAGTTTGCCATAGAAGTGGGAATATTATGTTGCTTCCCAGAAGCAAAGCATTTTTGTATTGCTGGATGCCAAGAACTGGCCTTTCAGCATTAGAGAATCAGCTCTAATGGAAAGCTCAGCTAGAACCGAAAAGACGTGAAAAAGAATCCTTTTTTCTTCTTACTCTTCCAACAGCAAAGCAAGGCTCAAAAAAAAAAGCGAAAACAGGAACATGTGGTGAGTCCTTTGTTATTTTCAGTGTTATATTAGCCCTTGAATTAGGTATGGGTTTTGTGGCTGCCAGTTCTAGGAACTGTCCCTTCTCCCAGGGGTCTCCAACTTGGCAGACTTGTGGACTTCAACTCCCAGAATTCCCCAGCCAGCATAGAATGGAATTCTGGGAGTTGAAGTCCACATGTTTTAAAGTTGCCAAGTTTAGAGGCCCCTGTTTTTTTTAAGAAAAGCCTTATGCGTGGAGAAGAGGAGAATGAGAAGAGAGAAATTATTATGGTGTGTTCAGTTCTTATGTTGTGATATCTTCTGGTGTGACATGAGCTACATTTGGGGGAAAGCAAGTCTGACATAATGGGAGGAAATAACACCAGAAATGAAAAAAAGTGTATATCCAGAGGAACCACCAGAAATTGCAAGAATTATAGAGAAATGGTTTGCAAGCAAGTTCAAGAGTTTTATAATATGTACAACAAATTAAATGGAATAGGAAGTCATAGTATGCTCTAAAGACAAACCACACCTCTGCCCAGAGTTATGCCTGAAAAAAATGCCATTCTAGAATGCCTAATAGACTACAATATGTTTTTTTATCAATTGGGATAGAGAATAATGACTAAGCAGCATGTTTACAAGGTCACATTTTTACTTTATAGTCCTTTGATTCTCTTTTCAATAAAACACATACTTAAAAATACAAGTTTAACAAATAAGTGAAATATATTCAGATATTTGTGTGACTGTTTACAGATTGTGGAACTCAATGGCCATGTCTTTGTGAATTACCAAGTGAACATCTTACAGTCTTGCGAGCAGTGCTCTTCCTACATCTGGCCTATGGAGAAGGCTTGTCTTTGTAGCAGTAAGTGCAAGCTTATAAGATCTGGGGTTTGACACTCTTGCTTTGAACAGCTCTGGGTGTTTCTGACTGTAATGAGCCTTTTCATTTACAGCGGCATAGTCTTGTGGGAGCAGGGAGATAAAATTGTCATTTCTAGTCATAGAAAATCTTCTTCTGAATTGGACTAGGAAGTAGGGCTCTGGTTTGCCTCCTTCCAAAAATGGAAGCATTCCTATTCCTCAGGTTTCCCCACAAAGAAGACTGCGGAAGGAGACTTTTATTTGGGAACAAAATCTTTATTTTATAATTATTTATTTTATTTTTATTTGATTGTTTTCTTTTGTTTAGTTTTGGGTTTTTTTTATCCTATCTTTATTATTTTTATAAATAACTCAAAGGGGTGACTAGAACTCTCAGTCTCCTGATGATTGGCTCAAAGTCACAAACTGTCTTTCATGCCTAAAACAGGACTAGAATTCACAGTCTCCTGTTTTCTAGCCTGGTGCCTTAACCACTAAGACCAAACTGGTTCTGTTTAACACGCCTTTGGTGGGTTTTTTTTTCTTCCCTCTTCTAGTCTGTAAGCTGACCTGCCATAAGAAGTGCCTGTCCAAAATCCAAAGCGGATGCACATCCTCACAAGCAAAAAAAGTAAGTCGTAGCCCCTCTCCGGCCAGCTTTCCACGTGACAGTCTCTGCTGTGGGAAAGCAGAGACTGGCTTTGGTTACAACTCATGAAGGATAGACTTCAGCCCCAACAGAACTAAAGTTCTGCCACTAGATTTCAGTAAGGGCTGAAATCAGACCAAGCCAAGATCTGGACTGATATCCTGCTTCTAGAAGCAACCAACCAAGTGTATCCAGGGAGCCACTCAATAAGGGGCTGAAGAAAGTAGTCCCACTTTTTCTGTCAAAATTATACTACTACTTAAACACGGATGTTCATTTCTTTGTTTTCATACTGAAGCATTTTGATTTGATACTGATTTATACAGCTGCCAAACTCACATACAGTACATGACTTTAGGCAGCTTACAATAAAAATAGATAAAACACAGGTACATACAAGTAGTCTTGCTCAGGTGGACCTAAAGCCTGTTGTGCCTCATCCAGACCCCTCAAAGTCTCCAAGCATGAGACAGAATCTCCATAGCCTCTTTCAGACCATTGGGGTGAGTATCATCAGCATAGGGACAATACCTCACCCTAAATCATCACTTATCAGCTTCATACACACACCGTTAATTTATCTAACACTGAATGAGGAGAGCTGTGCTGATAAAAACTTGGAAAGCCTGCTAAGTCCAGGATCCCTTTTTGCATAGAAGCCAATGTTTTTACACGTGATGCATTGTTATAAATTGTGATTTCATACTATTAGTAGTCAATACTGTTCTATTTCTCCACCATTACTTTTCAAAGCCATTCAGCCAGTGTCTATTTTCTTATTATACACCCATTATTCTACATCTTAGCAAAATGCTTTAGCCTGATTTTAATATAGAAGTTCAATATGGCCTGCTTTAGTTAGCGGAATCCTCTCATATTAATAAATAGTCTTCCATTCATGGAAGACCATCCACAAACAGACACTTAACCTGAAGAAAAACAGTACCTTTCAGCTTGTTTTCAATGTGAAATGACCTTTTGGCCATGTTAATCTGAAATAGCTCAGCAATAGTACTTAGACTTATATACTGCTTCATGGTGTTTTACAGTACTCTGAGCAGTGTACAGAGTCAGCCTATTGCAGGGGTCGCCAACCTTTTGGACCACAGGGACCATCAAACTCATAATTTTAAATCTCAGGGACCACTAACCGGTTCTGTGGGCGTGACCTAATTTGTGGGTGTGACTGGCTGGGAATGGCTTGTATGTAAATATTATAAATATTTATATAAATATTGATTTTTTTTATAAAAATAGAGCAACTTGTACCCAAAATCAGGCAAAGTAGGCAGGCAGATTGAGTTGCTCACAGAATCATTCAGTGATCTGTCTATCTGCCATCAGCTAGCTCAGTCTGTCACATAAAATTTGCTTGCTGTGAGTCTGCACTGAACAATAGAACCTTCAGTCCTAAGGGAGATTCGGCTGTGCTTAAAAGCAGAGCCGAAGATTTAAAGACTAGCTAGAGAAAGCAAGAAATCCAAGGATTTCTTGCTTCCTAGCTAATCTAAAACTTCCGGCATAGCAGAACAGTTGATGGTCGGGAAAAAAAAATAATAGCAATTTAGCAGGCAATTTTGCCAGGTAAGGAATGAGTGGGCGGTGAGGGTTCCCGCAGGCCGTGTGGGCAGCGCAGCCTTGTGTTTCTGTGCAGCCTGGATTCATTGCTTTGTGGGGGTGCTCTGGGGGTTAGATTTCTCTGCAGCCCACCAAAATTTTCTCACAGCCCACCGGTTGGCGACCGCTGGGCTATTGCTCCCCCAAATTTGGGTCCTCATTTTACCCACCTCGGAAGGATGGAAGGCTGAGTCAACCTTGAGTCCTGCCAGGATCAAACTCCAGGCTGTGGGCAGAATTAGCCTGCAACACTGCATTCTAACCACTGTGCCACTAAGGCTCCTTATATTATCATCAGAAATTACACAAGCCAGGTTTGCTTGCTATTCAAGAGAGCTGAAGCTTTAATTGTAAACTCTGCACTCCTCCTTTCTATGGCGGCGTGTGTCACTAAAGGGTTAATCTCTTCTTCCACCTCTGGTCACAGGGTGACCAAGACCCAGAGTCCCGTCACTTTGGAGTCAGTGTCAGCGTTCTGACTAGTGAGAAGAACTCGGTCCCGATTGTCATGGAGAAGCTGTTGGAGTATGTCGAGATGCACGGGCTCTACACCGAAGGCATCTACCGGAAGTCGGGATCAGCAAACCGCATGAGGGAGTTGAAACAGTCCCTGCAAGCAGGTGGGGCTCGAAGTGCTTCTTCCCTAGGACGCTTGGTAGCATTATTGCGTGTGGGCTGCCCTCCTTGGGAGATGGAGGAGGAGGAGGAGGAGGAGGAGGAGGGAAAGGAGGGAAACCACAGGGAAGCTATTGCCACCATTAAAGAAGTTAAAACAGAAAAAAAAATGAAGCCGTAGAAAAATCAAAATTCTTACCAGACTTGAAAGGACCAGAACTTGTGACCCTCCAGAGGTTTTTAGACTGTAATCAGTGTTGGGATTCAAATCATTTAAGGTCAGGTTGTCAGTCATGGGAGGCGTGGCCCATCCCCGTCTTTCAGCTCCACCCCACATGCGGGACGAGCCTCCCATGATGGCTAACCTGATCCTAGGCGAACCGGTTGTTAAATTACTCCTCCCGCTATCAAAAGTGGAATCTGAGCGCTGTGCTGCAATGGAGAAATGGGCAACCCTTTCTGTTTATGTTGCCCTCCATAGGCCCATTTGCCATGGGCAAATACGCAGCAATGTAAATCCAATAAATAAATAAACAGAGCGGCTGGCACGAGGGAAGGAGGAGGAGCAAGCAGGGAGAAGAAAAAGGGAAAGCAGCCTCCTCCTTCCCTCGTGCTGGCCTCGCCATTGCCCCTTTCTCCATTGCAGTGCAGCACCCAGGATCCACTTTGATGGGGGTGGGGGTGGGGGTGGGGGTAATTTCACCCAAACCAGTGCAAACTGGCTGAATCCCACCACTGACTAATATGTATTTCGTATCAGTAGCTAGCGTATGGCAGTGTTACATTAGCCAGTAGACTGCAGTGTGAGTGCAAAATAGTTGTTTGACTGCTAGTCCATTCAGTTCATGCTTGCACACTGTTCACAATGCACCATAGCTTGAATTGAATTTGAAAACAGTAGCTAAAGGTCCACACATTGCCAATTCCTGCACTAGGGGGAAAAAATATTCAAAATCTTTGATGCAAAATCTCAAAGTTACTGCATTCCAGCTGTCATTCCTTTGCATCTTGCCTAGACTGAAGGAGCTTCAATCTTTGCCTCTTTGTTTCTTCTCTCCTTCTCAGACCCAAACTCGGTGCGGCTAGAGAACTATCCCATCCATACCATCACGGGGATTTTCAAACAATGGCTGAGAGAGTTACCGGATCCTCTTATGACTTTTGCTCAGTACAATGACTTCCTTCGGGCGGTGGGTAAGTGGTGAAGCATCTGAGAAAAAAGAGGTGATTCTTGTCTCAGGCGGTGTGAGACTGGCTCCACTTGGCTTCTGTAAGAAATAGGGTACTGGACTAGATAGATACCGGATATTACAGATAGTCCTCAACTGACAACGGTTCATTCAGTGACCAAAGTTACAATGTCACTGAAGAAAAGTGACGTGACCGTTTTTCACATTCATGACCATTGCCGCAACCCCATGCTCAAGTGATCAAAATTTGGATAATAATAGCACCTACCCTGTTTCTCCAACAATGCGGCCTCCCCCAATAGGAAGTCCCATCATGTTTTATAGGCATGAAATGAAATTAAGCCCCTCCCCCCATATTAAGGCCTATATTAAAACATGCGAAATGGGGGGGGAATGGTGGGGGGGGGGGGCTTGCCGTTAGGAAGTACTTTTGTTGCACACCCGGATATGGTGCTGCCTGCGTTGACCCCGATACGAAGTGCCCCACCAATGCCGAGGTCAACATCCAAGCCATCGCCGCCCGCCCAAAGATGCAAGGGGGCGGGGAATTAAGTCATCCCCGAAAAGACGGCCTAACCATTTTTTCGGGGCTCAAAAAAAAAAAAAAAAAGACCCAGCCTTATTATATGAGAAACACGGTATACACCACTTCACAGTGTTTTATAGCCCCCTCTAAGCAGTTGACAGCAACAAAAATAATTAGGGGACTGGAGGCTAAAACATGTAAAGAACGGTTGCTGGAACTGGGTATGTCTAGTTTGATAAAAAGAAGGACTAGGGGTGACATGAGAGCAGTGCTCCAATATCTCAGGGGCTGCCACAGAGAAGAGGGGCTCAAGCTATTCTCCAAAGCACCTGAGGGCAGAACAAGAAGCAATGGGTGGAAACTAATCAAGGAGAGAAGCAACTTGGAACTAAGGAGAAATGTCCTGACAGAACAATTAATCAGTGGAACAAATTGCCTCCAGAAGTTGTAAATGCTCCAACACTGCAAGTTTTTAGAGAGAGATTGGATAACCATTTGCCTGAAATGGCATAGGGTTTCCTGCCTCAGCAGGGGGTTGGACTAGAAGACCTCCAAGGCCCCTTCCAGCTCTGCTGTTCTATTTATCAGAGTCATCATTTGATCAGTCCACATTTTGCCAACCTCAGAATGATGGAAGGCTGAATCAATCTTGAGCAGGTCAGAATCGAACTCCTGGAGTGAGCAGTGATTTAGCCTGCAGTACTGCATTCTAACCACTGCGTCACTAGGGCTCTCTTGCTTGGCAACTGTCTCATATTTATGACGGTTGCAATGTCCCGGGGTCATGCGATTGCCTTTTTGCAACTTTCTAAAAAGCAGAAGTCAGTGGGGAATCCAGATTCACTTAACAGTTGTCAACAACTACAGCGATTCACTTAACAACCACGACAAGAAAGGTCATAAAATGGGGCAAAACTCACTTAACAACCATCTTATTTAGCAAGTTTGAGCTCAACTGTGGCTGTAAGTCAGGGACCACCTATATCTAACTGGATTCTCCTTACATTCTCCTTCCTCCCAGAGCTCCCAGAGAAGCAAGAGCAGCTCTGTGCCGTTTACAGCGTCCTTGAGCAGCTCCCACAGGCCAATCATGACACCTTGGAACGGCTGATTTTCCACCTTGTCAAGTAAGGACAACCATCCTGAAGTTTAACTTTCCCCTCTGGTCAGGGAAGTGATTATAGCCATGATCCTGTGAGATGCTGTGTATTTAAATTGATAAGAGCCAAAGAACGTTTGAGCAAGTACTTGGATATTTTTAAAAATGTCTCTACAGTTTGTTTGAAATTTACGTTGTACCAAGTCAGGATTCCAAGGTCAATAAAGTATAAACAGAGCAAGGTCTTCTAGAAATCAAGAGGCCTTTTTAAAACAATCACTGTGTTATTTATGGAAATAATAAAGGTGGGATAAAAAAACATCTAAAATAAAGAAAAATAAAGAAAACAAATAGGCTGAAAAACAGCTTCTATCCCAGGGCAGTAGCTCTTTTGAATTCTGCTGTGTAGTGCAGTGTTGGTGCAGTGTCAGGGGTTTTCGGTTCAATGTGTGGAGGGTGAAGGATGTGTGTTTGTGTTTATTTTCATGGTCATGATGTGCACTGAAGATGGTGTTTGATTTCATTGTACGAGGTGCAATGACAATAAAGTAAACTAAAAGTATATCAGTTAAACTCATCAACCCCTTTCGTACAAATAAAACATCTCCCTTATTTCTTATTATTATGCTGTGGGGAATAAGAAGGGCTAACGATTGACGAAACATCTGCTTTGCTTGCAGAACGTTCCATCTCGACAAATGGACAACAGTTTGTCTGAAATGGTTATAGGGTTTCCTGCTTGAGCAGGGGTTGGACTAGAAGACCTCCAAGGTCACTCTGTTATCTTCATCCCTGTTGCTTCCATTTATGAAGATGAGTGATGGGAAAATCTAGACAAGTAAAACTGTGGAGTTTGTTCTAGGAACATTTAAGTAGTATTTTCTGGAATGTTCATTTTTCTCCCCGATATACTAATCCACAGGTTCCCAAACTTGGCAACTTTAAGACTTGTGGACTTCAACTCCCAGAATTCTTCAGCCAATTCCTCTGTGCCAATCCGACAGTTTTAGAGATGGTTCATCTGCTTTGTGAAAATAAATTACTGGAACTGGTGTTGGTTCATGCAGTTATGACTGCAGTTTCAGGACTAAGGTCTATATATGAACCACTTCCGGTTCCAGAAAATTTGCTTCCCAAAACACACAAACCACTCAGGAAAAGATCTGTGGATTTTGGCAGGAAAACAAACTTTCAAGGAAGCACCAGAAAGTTCTAGGAATAGATACTTCATCTTACATACCAGCCTCCCAAAAAAGCTTTTCAGAAGGAAGATGCACCAATTATTTATTTTACTAGAACGCAACATAGATCATGTTATATATCTGAAACATCTGTGAAGTTTGGGGATTGGAGATACTGTTCTATAGTGGTACTAGCCCTTCCTTGGTGGAGGGCTTCAGAAAACGCATACGGAGGAAGAGTAAAATTTGTAGTTACTCCAGTGAGAGTCACTGCAAGATTCATTTTATTCAACATGTACATGAAACCACTGGGTAAGGCAGGGGTGGTTTTCTACCGGTTCTGTCCACCTCTGTAGAACCGGTAGCTCTGAAGAGCAGCAGACACAGAACCGGTTGTATGTCTGCTGATGTTTTTGCCCACCTGCCCACCCGGGCTCTTTCCTGACCTTTATTTCCTGCTTTTTTCAACTTCAGCTGCCGTGCGAGGCACAGCTGCAGTTAAAAAAGCAGGAAAAAAGTGCTGTTTCAAAGGCTGCTTCTCTGCATGCAGCGTGCTGATGATGATTTACAGGCGCAGCGTGCAGAAAAGCACATTGTAAATCACCAAACCTCTTAAATCATCGAACTGGTAGTTAACTCTGTCGGATCCCAACCCTGGGGTAAGGTCGTCCATCACTTTGGAATGAGGTGTCAATAGTATGTTGATAATGCTCAATGATACATTGTCACCCCAGGCCAAGCCAGAAATACTATAAAAATCCTGACTTGGGACCTACAGGCTTTGAGGACCTCTATGGGTCAAGACAAGCTCAAATCCTTGCAACATGGAGTTGCTGTTTGCCAGCTATAGATCTGGCTTGTCCCAATTCTGGTTTAGATCTTGATGGGTTTGCCTTCTTTAAGAAGCAAATCCTTTAAGAGGTCATTCTGGAATTATGACTCCTGCTGAAGCAGGTAGAAACCATGGTGGGGATGTTTTATTCCAACTGGCAAGCCAGTTTATTATTATTAAAATGTATTTGCTGCCCAACTTCCAATGAAGCTGCAAGACATCTAGATGAAAATGCTATGACTATACTGACTTATGTCCTGGTCACCTGACAATTAAAAAAATTACAGCATGCATTTCTATATGAAAGCACCTTGGAAGTCTTTATTTGATCCAAAGTGCAATGATTCATCCGCTAACTAGTAAGAGCAATTTGGCTGCTTAGCACCAGTGATACAGCTGCTGTGTTTGCTTAAGTATTTGCTTCTGGATCCAGTTCAATATGGTGGTTGTCCCCTTTAAAGCCTTACATGGTTTGCCTCCCAATCTACAAGATAGTCTCCTCCATCAAGATCTAGCCCACCCTTTGCATTTTTACGAGAAGGAATTGTTGAGGATCCCCACTCATATAAAATCAAGGTAGTAGGAGGCTAATAAAATCCTCCCATATTGTTTAATATCTACCCTTCCAAGATGTGGAATGCCTCAAAATCTGCTTGATGAGCGTTTTGGATTTAATAGCATGCAAGAAGTCTTTTAGATTGTTAGTTGTCTGCTTCTGTGTTATTATCATCTTCATTGTTAGTATCTTCTTACTTCGAGTCTTTCAAAATCGGGCAGGATATAAAACCATGTTCTCAAACAAACCGATCTCATACGCATCACCTTTGGAAAGGACCATAATGTATTTCTTGTAAAAAGCCTTACTGGATGGAATATACATGAACGTACCTGTTCTTCATTTAGAAGATTCAGATCTAATCTTCAGTATCACTTGATAGCTATATCAATTGGAAGCAGAACATTCTGGAACAATCTGACTCACTATACACATGATATATAGGTTTTACATTTTTTATTCAGTGCGTAGTAGATGGTATGGCGAAAGAAGTTAAGGGTGGATTTCATGGAAAAGGAACTATTATGGGGGGAGAAAATTGTGTTAAAATCAAGTTTACCACAATATTTAGCTAATGAAGACAAAAGTTAGTGGGTTGGCAAAAGATGCTGCCTATGTAAATAATATAAGCCAATATTCTTTGTTTCTCTTTCTAACCTAGCATGCTTTAAACACACACAAAAACTTCTTCTCATACCCAAACACAGGGTAGCCGTGGTGGAAGAAGTCAATCGGATGTCACCCAATGCCCTGGCCATTGTCTTTGCCCCCTGCCTCTTGCGCTGTCCTGACAACTTGGATCCTCTCACTAGCATGAAGGATGTCTCCAAAACAACCACGTGAGTTATCCTAGATTGCCTGTGAACGGTGAGGCTTCTGCCCTTTCCTGAATAATAGAAATTGTGGGAACGGATAAACTTCTTCAGTGTTCTATGTAGAATAGGCATTGCTAATTAAATCTCTACAGATATAATGAGGCCTAGCCTTGGCAGTCTCCAAAAGCAAATGTTCCAGAGATCTTTAGGGTGAATTTTATTTCTATCATCTGACTACAGAATTGTCTATTCTCTTTTTCCCTGCAAGTTATAGAAGCCTGAATCTAATTTTCCATCTCTCACTTTCAATCTCCTGGCCAAATATCACATTCTTTTTCACATTTCTTGAACCGATCTCCTTTTTCTGATTCAGATGGCTTCCTGTGAGAGATGGTAGAACTCGGATGGTATCTCTGTTGGAAGAGGGAGACAGAAAGGTGGATCTGATGGGAAATGGAGGTTGGCTGGTTATTAATATACACAACATCAGTGCATGTGACCATCTAGTGACTTTCCCTACTCTGACATGTTCATAATTGTATTGTTGGGAGAATGGTGTATCTTCTGTCAGCCCGTTTATCCATGCGTGCATTCACCTGATCCGTTCATCCTCTCTTCTTCCATCCATCAAGGGAATGATCTGTGGTTGTTTTCTCCATTTCTCCTTTTGTTCTCTCTCTCTTCCCTACCTATGCATAGGTGTGTGGAGATGATCATCAAGGAACAGCTGAGAAAGTACAGCATGAAGATGGATGAAATTTGCCAACTAGAAGCAGCGGAAAGCATTGCTCTACGGCGGCTTTCACTGCTTCGACAGAACAAAGTAAGCACTGCGATTGCACTTGGCATGAAATGTGATGGAGATTTCACAACAGAAGTGTGACTTTTCTATTAATCTCACACAGCAAGGCTGATATGTAATGTGTGACTTCATGCGACATTCCCAAGGTCTTATTTTTGTGTGAGTGGAAGTTGGAAAGTTTAAAAAAAATGACTTTGTTTAAAGCAGTTCTGATATAATCTCTAAATACAATTCAGTAAATGATTGTAAAGTTGGGATGTGTCCAGTCACAAGTAGTTCTGTTATAGTCTCCTGATTGTCCCCACTGCATCTGGGGTGCAGAGGCCATTTGCACAGAGTCCAGTTCAGCACATACATTTTGGAAGACATTCTGGGTGTGTGAGTCAAAATGGTGAAGTCTGGAAAACATTCCTGTGAGAGGGAGTTGAAAAACTAATAAGTTTTCATGTATTGTACCCAATAGAAGAAGCAGACCTGTCTCTATTATTCTAGAAGGTAACCATAGAAATAATTGATGTATTGAAACAGGTTTTTGCTGAACTTCCTGATTTGATAGCTCCTTGATAGTGGGACAGAATTATCTCAGGAAAGGGTGGGCCCTCCTTTACTGGAAGAACAAACAGACCCTGTTAGAAAGACCGAAGCCACTTTGGTCACCATGATAAATGTCTCCTTTGAGGAGAAAGATACAGGTGCAGCCCTGTTGCTTCTCTTTAGTAGCTTTTGGTAACGGGCTATGCTGTTAAGCATTGGGAGCCCGATGTTTATATTTTGTTTCCTTTAGAATTAGAATTAGAAGAACTTTATTGTCATTGTACAAGTACAACGAAACTGTGGACGCACCCCAGCAGCTGTTCGCAATACAATAAAACCAAAGCACTTAAAAATGAAGATAAGATAGAGTACACCCACGTCTCCATTTGCAATTTGAGAATACAATATCTACAAATATACACAAAATCTACATCGAACATTATGTCTAGGGGTTGATTTTATATGGGTTGGGTATATTCTTAAAAAGAAATTCTGAGCAGTGGGGTTACACTAGTCATACTTCCTGGTCGAGGAATCCCAAAACCCCTGCTGGGTAGAAATGGTTGCTCTTGCTGTTTAATTCATCTGTTTGATTGTGGAAGGCTGGCTCAAGCAATCTCAAAACTCATCCCAGCTATATAATTCCAATAAGTTTAATATCGTATTAGTTTTCGAATCTTGCACATGTATTAGGGTTGTTTAAATCACACGTGCGGCATTTTTACATTTTTTAACTTTGACATGTACTGTATATTCTTTTAATCTTTGAAGTCTTTTTTTTATCCCTGGAGAGTTGGAGAAAATGTTTTGGTCTCCTATGAATGTGCCCTTCATCTCTCCTTTTCTCTAGTTGTGGCCAGTAAAACTTGCCTTTTCCTCTCCCCGCGAGGGAGCCCGGGTAGGTGAAAGCATTCAAGTGCATGGAACGCTGCTCCCTTCCTCACTCTGCCTCTCCCAGCATCAGCTAAAGATCAGGGAAGGCTGTTCACACGCTGAATGCTTCAAAACCCCTCACTTTAAAACTCTGCATGTTTTACACCTGTGCACATTTTCCCTGTTTTCCCAATTAATTATGGGGATTGGATAGTGGATTGCAAGAGATATTAACCAATGCTTCATAGAAAAAATAAAAAAGATACCCCTGCATCCAACTTCGGCCTTGGATGCTTAACCCTTTGAATTTGTTTACACTAACCCAGGTTTGTGTGTCTCTGTGTGGGAATCTGGTGGTTGGCTCTTGTCAAAGGAAGACATTTCTGTGCACCTGCTCGGGAGCAGCCTTAACCCTTTTTTTATAATATCCCAAGGCACAGTAAATTTAAATTTCGGGCCTCAGATTTATACCTTTGGGAGGGAGTTTGTGAAACAGTACCTGCTTTTCTGCATTGGGATTCAAAATTGATTCTTCCTGTTTTATATTCATCGTAGCCCTGCAAGTTGGATTCAGTACTAAGGACAGCTTGCTCTAAAACAACTATCAGCAGGTATCCCATGCTTAGGCTTCCTGTATTCAGAACTACCCCACTTTGTCATTATTTTCCTGGCTTGTTAAATTATACTTTCAAGCCTGGAAAGCTAAATTGTTCAGCCAGAGCAGAGGCTGCTTCATGATCTATTGCAGTTCACAAGAGAATTAACTTGTGGGATTTAATTGCTCCTGTCTACCCAGGCTTGATGATTTGCTGTATCCTTAGCCAAAGGGATGATATAGCTCTCTTTCCGTCCTGCAGAGCAAGAGTCCCCAGACCGTAGGAGTGAGCAGTGCCACACCTAAACTTGGACTTTTGCCTGAAGAGGAGGAAACAGACAACAGGGAGAAGGAGCTGTTGATGGAACGGATACAATCAATAAAGGAAGAGAAGTGAGTGATGGCTTGTAAAGGCCTACCCTCTGCAAGACAGAAGCTTCGGTCTCTGAATTCATCTGCCAGCTCTCAGAATCTATCAAGAAGAGCTGTGCTTAAGTCTTCCAGCAGAATTGGTTCTTGCAAAGTATTTAAAAAAAATGGAGCCTGCATTGCAAAGCATGAGAGGATTGTTAGGACTTTCAAATCTATTTTGAAATGAGCCCAGTGGCGCAGTGGTTAGAGTGCAGTACTGCAGGCTACTTCTGCTGACTGCCAGCTGCCTGCAGTTTGGCAGTTCAGTTCTCAGCAGCTCAAGGTTGACTCAGCCTTCCATCCTTCCGAGGTGGGTAAAATGAGGAGCCAGATTGTTGGGGGCAATAGGCTGACTCTGTGAACCGCTTAAGAGAGGGCTGTAAAACACTATGTAGCTGTACATTAAGTTTTAAGGGCTATTGCTATTTTAGGCTTGTGTGAAAGCCTCTCCCAGATTGCCCTGAGTTGCTCTCCTCCTTCAATAGCAAATGAAGCCCACCAATAGACTTTATTCCACCCCAATAATAGTCGCCCTTCCCTGGTTCCAACAGCAACATTGGACTTGATGGATCAAAGGCTTTGAAAGGAGAGGCAGAAAACTCAACTCTTTTCATTACCCGTCACTGAAATTATTCCAGCCCTCCCATGGAATGTTGTACCTTGTCTTTTTTTTTCCCTCACTTCTTTAGGGAAGACATAACATACCGGCTCCCCGAATTGGACCAGCGTTGTTCTGATGAGGAGAATGTCGATTCCGAGACATCGGTTAGCACAGAAAGCTTGTTAGAGGAGCGCGTGGGGGGCTGTGACCCTGAAGGTCAGTATTAAGGTATTGTGCAGTTTCGCCCCCCCACCCCCAATCATTCCCTTGCTGGCCCAGCACCGGTCTTTTCTGCAACTTTCAACTGCAACAGCAAAACAAAAAAAACCCTTTGCAACAGGTTTCTTACCCAAGCTCTCTACTTCTCTTGAAAGGAAACAAAGAGGCTGCTGCTCAGTGCATCAGCCTCTCCGCCAAAGAAGCGACTGGATCACCGACGACGCTGCCGTCTTCAGCCAAGGTAGATCCAGCTCCTCCTCACCTATCCACCACATGTGGGCCATCCTCTTTGCTTCTGCTCAAGGGAAGCCCTCTTAATCAAACTCCAGGGGATGCACATAGCCAAGCCCAAGCCGTCTTCCAGGATTGAGAAACTAACAGACCTACTCTCTCTCTGCTCCAAGAACTGCCTCTTTTCTAGGATGAACTGCTCACAGGACTGTACTAAGAACAGTCATCTTAAAAGCTAAACGGGAGAGGCAGGCTCGGTGAAGGTCAAAAAGGGGTAACTGGCACTCCTGCTTCGGGAGCTGTTAGATAACACTGCCCTATTCCAAACCTGGTCAAGTCCAGTATTTAAAAGTTCTGCTGCTCATCCAAACAGAAAGGTCATGATTTGCACCAGAGCTTTTGGTCAATATTGAATCTGGGAAACCATTGGTGCTTCTCTGATCTGATCAAATGTTGATCAATAGTTACAGCTCTGAACCGATTTCCACTTTCTGGGATGAGGTGCGAAGTTCCCTTCTCTGCCCAGCAGTCCACTCAAGCCTGGCTTCTTCCCACCTGCTTGCAACAGGCTCTTCATAGGACCAAACGGACAGTCAAGCCACTCAATAACTCTTGTTTCTGCTTTAAAGTCTCTCGCTCTCGCTCTTGGATGATGACAACTTCCAATTGGTTTACAAGAACTTTTTAATTTGTGTAGTAACCATTTAATGGAGACCAAAAATATCAACGTTTATATTAAAACTGCACTTTTTTTGAAAAAAAAAGGCATTGGGAGTTATTGACAGCGCAATACCAAGGGCCTTGCTCCTATTTTGGAACACTATAGTAGGTAGAAGGGGAGCAGATCTGTCACTCTAACTGCTGAGATTAGTTTGATCTGTTGGAGTTTTAAGTTAGACTGTGAAAAATCAAACATGCTCTTCTGATAGGCCCTTTGGTGAAAACTCAGGTGGAGCAGTATTGAAAATCGACCCATAAACAAAGACCCATTAGTTGGTGTGGCCTGTTACCATTCTTGGGACTTCATAATAAATAAGTAGGAGCAGAAGGACTTAGATAAGTAGGAGCAGAAAGATAAAGAAACTGAGGCATTTTCCTGCTTTCCTTCTAAACACTACAGACATAAGACATACCTTTCTGTACAATTACAATTTATTTATTTTTTCAAAAGCAGCAGTAGCCCACTTAACAAACCTGAGCATAACTAGTTATGACTGTACAAAGAAAGAGGTTTTTTTTACCTTAAAACCAGGAGAAAGGTAGATTTTAAATAGAAAAAAAGTAAGGAAATGCAAGGAAAGGTGATTAAATTAATTACCCTTTCAAATGGTAATCAGTTTCCACTCCCTTTCCTTTTAAATGGTACTCAGTTGTCAACACATTTGTTTGAACTGAAAGGAGGCATTGGGAGGAAGTAGGTGGGAGGGGAACTGAGCACACATAAAAGTCTTTCAAACCTGGTTTATAAAGAATGGAAAAGCGAACGGTGTAGTCAGAATCCCTGACATTCTTCAACTGACAGACATGATTTAAGCCAAGAATGGGACACTGGCTTATATCAGTAGCTGGTTATTTTGAGAAATAAGCCAAGGACTAGATTCAGATGCAGTGCTCAACAAAACAGACTGAAGGGGGGTAAAGATGTTTCGCTTTTTCTGCCAAAGTGAATAACTAGAAACAAACAGGAGTGTGCTGAATGCATCTATGCTCTTGCTCATTCTGGACAAGCTAGAATGCAGATGAATTCTGGCCTAAATTCGACACATGGTTGTCCCCAGACGCCTCCTTTGTGGGGGGAATGCACACATTAAAAAAAAAAAACTCCACACAGATGCTGTTTTTCGGGGGAAATAATAAAGTCAGCTTAATCAGCCCAATGGAAACTTCACAGCGGGGAAAAGAGAGAGTTCTCCACTTCTGGTGTCAACTTCGGGTGGAATGCAGGAAGAGGAACACCAAAATCTGGCGGAGAGGGGAAAAAAAAGAGTGGGGGAAAAAGTCAGTTTAAAGTACCAGTAATATAGTTGAACTACAAAGAATCAAAATGGAGAGACTTACAAAGAAGGGTGTATTTCTTTCAGGATTAAGGTAAAACCGTTGGGTTTAAAATGTCAGGTAACAGCCTGCTCTCCCTACCCCTCACGGATTTAAAATAAGTTTAGTCATTTTGAAGGTCTCAGGAAAGCCTTTTACAAAATGGAAACCATTAAAATAGTTGAAGGAATTATTACATATTTGTAACCCGATACATTTGCATGTCAAAGCTGAGAGAGGGGACCCCAGTATTATTTTCAGGATTTTAACACTCCTTCCTGTATCTGGAGATCAAATGGAGGAACTGTTGCATTAATGAGGGAAAGACAGCAGAAGACCGAGAAGTTCTTCCATAACAAGAAGGAAACAAGAGGTCTCTCAGGTGAGTTTTTCTTTCCTCTTTCCAAAATTTCATTACCAAGATTCCCCGTGACTGTTAACACTCACCCATTTCCCCGTCCAAGCGACTGGTTGGAGAGGGATTTTTACGATGGTCTTCAGTGTGCTGGGTCATCTCCTCCCGAGAGGCTGTGGAATATGGGCACTGTAAGCAATTATAACGACCTCGGGTGTGTTCCCATACAATGCGGCTGTTGGAGGAGTGTCCTGCAATGGAAAGAAGCAGCTGAAAATCCAGTCAACTGGTCAGTTTCCTGATTCCCAAGCCATTTTGCAGATCGAACTACTCTTGTGAAAAGATAACTAAAGGAACTCTGGTGGCTTAGATGAATTGTGCATGTGCTCTCTTTTGAGATATTGTAAAGAACAACTGGATAAGACGAAAACAAAAAACAAGAAGAAAATTCCGAAAATTACAGCTCCTGATAGCTGGGAAGATTCTAGAGCAGATCATAAACGATCTGGAAGTACTTTTGAAACAACGTAGAGACTGTTGTTAGACCAACATGGATGTGTAAAAAATAATTTTCTTTAGTAAATTATGGGAATATTGGGCATGTAATAAGAGTTTGATTTCAGTGCTATGTCTGACAGAGTATTCAATTATATTCTAAACTGGTTAACTGAGGGCCGGATTAGCATGACAATTAAATGAATACATAGCTGGCTTTTAAAAGGGTCATTGGTTCTAACCTGATAGATCTTTCTCTTGGGTGGAGATAGCATTCAGGACTGGGTGATCAGTCTCCGCTGCTGACTGGACTGAGTCTGTTAAAACTCTTAGGACAGACACTCCTTCTGTTGCTAGGGTCCTCCCAGAAATTGGCAAAGGAATAGTGACAGACTGACGTGTTCTCCTATAAGTATAGCATATACCATTACACTCGGAACGCACCACCAAAGGGCGGGACTGAATGCTATCTCTACCCAAAGGGAAAGGTCGTATCAGGTTAGAACCAACGACCCTTCACCATTGGGGTGGAGATAGCATTCAGGATTGGGACATACCAAAGCAGGCTGTCCTACAGGTGGGCCTAGTGCGGTCCGAGTCCCTAATACAGAATGGACCTTTTGCAGAACCCTCCGTCCAAAAGCTGCCTCAGCAGAAGGAAATGAGTCCAGCTTATGGTGTCTGATGGATGGAGAAGGGGAGGCCCAGGTAGCCGTCCTTCAAACCTCCTCCAGAGAGGCCTGGGTGGCCCACGCCCATCGATATTGCCACGCTTCTTGTTGAGTGCGCTGTTATCCTTGGAGGAACTGCAAGTCCCTGTGTTTGGTAGGCTTGTCCATCTCCCCACAGTCGTTGGAGTCACCATGCAGCCCATGGTGGAAGGTTGAAAGGAAATAAAAAGGGATTCAGACCTCCTGAAGGATGATGTTCTCTTAATGTAAATCCTCAAAAGTCCTCCAAATCTCCAGAGTATGCCATCATCTTTTTAATGTGTGCACAGGATGCGGACAAAAGTCAGGTAAAATTAGTTCCTGTGCTCTGTGGAACCACGAGTTTACCTTTGGCATGAATGAAGGGTCTACTCTTAACACCACTCAATTGGTGTGAAACACACAAAGGTCTTTCCTGAGAGACAAGGCTGCCAGGTCCGAAATCCTTCTGGCAGAGGTGATTGCTACCAGAAAGGCTACCTTACAAGACAAAAACTGCAAGGGAATTGACCTCAGTGGCTCAAATGGGGCCTCAGTCAGTGACTGCAGTACTTTAGAGAGGTCCCATGTCGGATATCGATGAACCACTGGAGGCCTCAGGTATGTAGCACCTTTCAGAAACCTGCAGACCGTGGGATGTCTAGACAAAGGTTTCACTCCTCCCATGGATAGAACAGAGGACAAGGCTGCAATCTGCCTCCGCAGAGTGTTAGATGAAAGTCCCTTGTCTAGGTCCTCTTGGAGGAAGTCCAGTACCTGGGCAATCGAGGCCCCAGAAGGGACAATGTCATACTTTCAACACCATTCGCTGAAAGCCTTCCAGGTTGAATCATAGATGCGGTTGGTGGAGTGTCTCCTGGAGGCCTGGATAGTTCTTATTACTCTGGAGGAATAATTGTCCCGGATCAGAGATCCCCACTCAATCTCCAGACTGGGGCTCTGGATGCAAGATTGGCCCCTGGCTGAGCAACACTCTGTCCTCCGGTATCTTCCAAGGTCTGGAAATGGAAAGGTTTACTAAGTCTGCAAACCATGGCCTCCTGGGCCAATGCGGGGCTACAAGGATAAGTTCTGCTCTTTCCGCCAACAGTTTCTGGATGATGCTCAGGATCAGGGGCAGGGAAGGGAATGCATACAGGAGCTCCCTTGGCCAATGGCTGCGTAAGGCGTTCGTTCCCTCCGCCCCCAGAACTGCAAACCTGGAATAGAATTTCGGGAGTTGCGTGTTGTCCTGGGAAGCGAAGAGATCCACTTCTGCGTATCCGAAGCGCTCCGACAGCTCCTGAAACAAATCGGGGTGCAAACGCCACTCTGCATGGTCAATGGTGGCTCTGCTAAGCCGGTCAGCCTCAACATTGGCCACACCTGCAATGTGCTCAGCTCTGAGTGATACCTGGTGTCTCTCTGCCCATAAACAGAGCTGTTCTGCCTCTAGCATCAAAGGCCCTGAATGAGTCCCCCTTGGTGGTTAATGTGTGCCTTGGTTGACACATTGTCAGTCAAGATCAGGATGTCCTTATCTGACACAACGTCCTCTAACTGTTTCAGGGCCAAATGGACTGCTCGAAGCTCTAGCCAATTAATATTATGGCCCAAATCTGCCTGGGACCGTTGTCCCTGGAGCACCCTGGACTGAATATGGGCACCCCAGCCATGAAGGCTGGCAACTGTGGTCAGCGCTAACCTGTCCGGTTCCTTGAATAGGAGTCCCATGGAAAGTGCCTCAGATGACCACCATCGTAAAGACTTAAGGACCAACAGAGTTAATCTAACCTGTAAGAGGGAACAACTCCTACCTGTCTTCTGATAAGGTAGAAGAAACCATTGGAGTGACCTGGCATGCAATCTAGCCCAGGGCACTATATTAATGCATGATATCATTTTTCCCAGGAGCTTAGAAAGCGTAGCCAGGGACACTCTAGGTTTAGATTTTACTTGTCCAATTAACTCCCTGATACTCTCCTGGTGTTCTTGGGATAAGGACACCGTGCAGGAAAAGGTATTATAGCTCCCAGATGGAGTAAGGTATTGGTGGGAGTGAAGTGGCTTTTGGCCTCGTTGACAGAGAAGCCATGCTCTTGGAGCACCTGAATGGTGAGCTCTAAATCCTCTACTGCCCTAGATGGGGAAGATGACTGGACCGGGATGTCATCAAGGTAACACTGGTCTCTAACTGGGATAGCCCTAAGGTGGGCTGCCAGAGCTGCCAGCAGCTTAGTGAATGACCTGGGGGCTGAGGAAAGTCCAAAGGGCAAGGCCCTGTATTGGTAGTGCCTCCCATTGTAGCAGAACCTGAGGAATTGTCGATGTGCAGGGATAATAGGGACATGGAGATAGGCCTCAGTTAAATCAATGGAGGTCAGAAGTCTCCCTCCCTAATTCCCTCCAGGATGGACTGGAGTGAATGCATATTGAACCGCCTGTATTTCACCCAGCGGTTAAGATGCTTCAAATCCAGAATTGCCCTCCATCCCCCCGAGGCTTTGGGGATTACAAACAATAAAAAACCTTGGGGGCATAGAGAGGAATTCTACAGACAGTCCTGAGTGGACTGTCTCCCAGGACCCAGGTGTCAGTGGTTATTTCCTCCCAATGTCTGGCAAACAAGGCCGGACATCCCCCAATGGGAGGATTGACATCCATTTTATCTGGGGCGTCAGAAGGGACGACCCCCAGCCCTTCGAAAGGGCCACTAATTGTTAAAAGGACAATTTCTACCTGTCCTGTCCTGGTTTTGTTCCTGCCTGGGGTGAAAGGCCTCTGGGGTTTGGGGAATCCCGCTCCTGCTTCAGGGGTCCTATAATAGGAACGTCTGACATAGGGTACTGATCTAAATTCACTCTTTCTGGACCTGGATGGCAAGACCTTCCCTTTGTCCTTGGAGCCCACCAGGACCTTGTCCAGAGTCTCTCCAAATAATGTATCCCCTTTAAAGGGGGCCGTGGCCAACCTCCACTTGTGCCTCATATCAACCTGCCATTGCTTTAGCCAGAGCAAGCGACGAGGTCACCGTTCCCCCTATTGCCGTAGATGCAAATCTGGCAGCACTCAGTGTGGCATCAGCTGAAAATTCCAGTGCTGCCAATAGTTTTTTTCACATGTTGGTGTGATCTGACATCATCCAGTGGAATTCTCTTTTGCAGCTCCTGAAGCCAGATGATAGAGGCCCTGTTAAAGAAAGATGCGGCTGTGGAAGCCTTCACTGCCCATGCTGCTGACAGGTGTGTTCTTTGCAACGTTTGCTCAGCCTTCTTGTCCTCAGCCATCAGCGAGTCCTCAGGCTTCCCAGGGATGTCTGTGTTGGCTTGCAGGGCTGCAACTGGGGTGACAACATCGGGCACTTCCAGGGCCTTGGAGAGATCGCCTCCTATATTAAACAATTTCTTGTCCAGGGTGGAAGGGCTTGGATTGGACCCGAGGGATGACCACTGCCTTTGGCTGACTCTGGTGAACAACTTTGGCACAGGGATGACATCCGCTGTGACTGTTTTCTTTGAAAACAGTCGGTCATTGGGGTCCTCAGAGGGGTTTGCAGGCTCCTGTGGCTCAGAGACCAAGCCTCGCCCTGTGGCCTTTTTGGTCTTAGAGAGGAGAGACCTAAAGATGGCAGGTTGGAACAAGCCCGGGACAGAGCCTTGGTCAGCATCGTTGAGGCCTTCGTCATCCGAATAGTTCCTGTCCATCATCTGGCCACTGTCAGATGTGATAAGACTGGGAGCTTTCAGCAGGAATATATATACACCTGATTCTGTATGCAGGGAAAGATCATCACCATTATGAGGCCTGTGTCTCCTACTATATCTGGACGAAGAAACTGAACTCTCTGAGGGTGAGCCTCTGGTCTGTCTCAAGACAGCTGACACCCCTTGCCTCACTGCCTCATTTAGCATAGCCTGCATATTAACTTGGAACTCATAACTGGTCTCATCCCAGCTGACATAGGAGTAAATGTCGCCTCTGCAGCCATTCTGTGTCTCTGATCAGTGACTGTCAGTTGCTCTGTTGCTGGGCAGACAGAGAAAAAAATTCTAATCTCAGAAGCCTCAATAGATTCCTGCTGCTCTTCAGCTCCCCCTATGGCTGCTTCTGCTACTGCAGTCCTGTCAGTTTGCAGTTGCCTCTCTCCTCTCAAAAACTGTCGTTCCTCATTTGGGCGGGAAATTATACTGGACACCATTTCTTCATCATTTTGCTCTTTCCCTCAAGCCCATAACTTATCCAGCGCCTTGTCTCTGCGGCGCTTGTCCCTCTCTGCTGCCTTGGAGCCCTTTCGGGTTCCTGCAGCCTTGTCCTTTGGCTTGGGGCTGTAAAAGGAAGCCATCTGTCCTGGGGCTGCTGGGCTTAGAGAGCATGACAGCCTGCGAGCCGTCTCCTCCACTCTCCTGACAGCGCGGATAGCATTTTGCGATTCAGCCATTTTTAACTCCGACGATGATATTCCAGAGTTACCACCAATTACGCCGCAACCTTTTTGTCAGTTTCCTACCTAAATCTACTCTCCCTACCTGCCTGTAGCTCTGCTGGTCTTCGCTGCAGTCTTCTGCCCCTTTAAATGCTACCGCGGTTAATTTCTGCGTCTGCAACGGCCATTTGAAGCCGCTGAGAGCCTCACCAAGCCAAAGTGCAGGGAAGTGGTGTGGAAGGTGTTTCAACACACCTCATGCAACCAGTACCTCAGTACTTTTTAGATTGGCCCTCAGCTGATCCGACGTCCGAAGCCCCGGTTGCGGCTGCCGTTTGACAGCTGTCAAAGTGGTAGAGTGGTTCTGGCTTTGCGATAGTATTCAGGATTGGTGATTTTATTCCTGTTTTCCAAATCAAGTTTTAAAGATTTTTTTGAATTTGTTAGAAGAAATTAACACGTCATCCAGCTACCTGACTGAGTCAATTTCTGGGAGGACCCTAGCAACAGAAGGAGTGTCTGTCCTAAGAGTTTTGACAGACTCAGTCCAATCAGCAGCGGAGACTGATCACCCAGTCCTGAGTGCTATCTCCACCACAATGAAGAATTATACATTAATAGTTTCTACTGAGATGAGAGATATAAAAGGAAATGCCAGAAGGTTCAGTCCTACACCCGTATACCTCCATGTTAAATTCAAGAGTTAAATATGGTCTCAAGCATACAGTGGCATCTCTTGCCCACACACACACACAGTAACATAGTAAAATGCTGGACATTAATGTACAACTCCAAAAGGGGTCAACACCAGCCTGAGATGAAGACTAACTTTAGAGCAGGAATGGTGGAATCATACACTATATTGAAAAATGGAATAGGGTAGCCGCTCACCTTGGCTTTTCTTCCACACAGCATTGGAGACAGGGAGGCCTTGGCCTGCTGGCAAAAAAGGCCTGAGCCGGTTCTGCACTGCAGCTTGAGGTAAAGCATAGGACGTGGGGTGCATATAGGGCAAGAAGGACCCTGAAACTGAAGGGTGAGGTGGCCCAGAGAATTTTGTCAGGGAGGGTGGTCCAAACAGGGATTGCTCCAGCAGAGGATACGTAGATGTTGGCAATGGCCCAGATTCTAAGGGGCCAGGGAGTCCAGCCGGAAGCGAGTCAGTGGCCAGAGGAGTGTCCATTGTGCCAGGGAGAAGAGCTTCTTTTTTGAAGTGCTGTATGAAGCTCTGGAGTTTTGGAAGCTCCTCCAGCAATTTCCCCGGGGGCTCTTTTTCCAGGCCAGAGCTAGGTTGAAAGATGGGTTTCTCCGAAGTGAGGGCTGGGGAAGCGGCGGTGGTGGCATCAGAACAGCTGTGCAAGTGCTTGAAAAGGGAGCGATGGGTTCGGAAACGTGACATGCAGTTCTCACACCTGGGGGGGGAGAGGGGGGAATGAAAACAGAACAGGCTAAACAAAGCATTCAGCGCTGAGTTTCCAACGGGCTTATCAACGACGGCATTCTCATTCCCAACATTTGCTTACTATGTGGAGATATCCAGAAAACAAGGAATGGCAGATTTTGGTGGGAACTGGTGAATCACTTTATTTCTATCCCACCTTTATAATTTTTATTAATCACTCAAGGGGGTGAATATATCCATCATACTTTCCTCCTCCTATTTTCCCCACAACAAGAACCCTGAGTTGGGTTGGACTAAGAGAAAGTGGCCCAAAGTCGCCCAGGCGGCTTTCATGGCTAAAGTGGGACTCGAACTCACGGTCTCCTGCTTTCTAGCTAGTACCTAAATACTAGACCGAATTGGCTCTCGGAAACAGTGCTGTCCTGAGCATAAGTGAAAACGGGAAGGGGATTTGAAACATTGTGGGCATAAGTGAAAGAACAGGGATCTGAAAAGAGCTTTTCACTGAAGACGTAAGAGTCTTGTAAACCTAAAGTAGCTCTTATACACACTATCCTAGGCTATGAATTATCACTAAATCTGTTTGCATTACTTAGAAATAAAGAACAACACGCCTGAAATAATTGGTAAACTTGTTCAGATTCATTGATGAGTTTAGGTAGGCTTCAGCTAGTTCCAGGCTATTAGCTATATCACTATAGGGTAGATTTGCACAATTTCCTCAATCAGGATGCAAACCCGTTCACTACTGTTTGTAAAATCAAATGCTTGGTACATTGTGTGATACCAGGATATAAGCATAGAATCTACAGCTGATACATAGGCAGTGGATAGGCAGTACATAGGTCCAGGCAGTGATGGATGTTATCTTAATAAATTCAAAAGCTCTTCTATGAGGGAGATGGGTAAGATATTTGGACTCTCCCTTTGGGTGGGGTATTTAAACAGGTGCAGGATGGCAACCTGACAGGGATGCAATGGTGACATTGTGCAGGGGCTGGCCTAGATTCTCAACCTTGGCAACTTTTAAGATGTGTGGACTTTAACTCCCAGAATTCCCCAGCCTAGGTGAACTCCAAAACAATTTCTACTCCTTATTTTCAGGTTAAGCTGACAGTGACCTGCCCCAGATTCAGATGCCAAGTTTTATATTTCACTGGGGATTCAAACACATGAGAAAGAGAAGAGCTAATTGGAGAGAGATCTATTTAACGTTGACCTGGTTTTCATTAGCACTCTATATCTCTTTCCAGAGAATCATGTTTAATAATGGTAAAACGAAGCAGGGTCTTACTTGAAGTAGCGGTTGGGTTTGTAATGCACTTTCATGTGGCCCATCAGGTCTTGCATGTTGGGGAACGATTCCAAGCAGCCCGAAGTGGAACAGCGGAACGTCTTTCCTAAGAGAAACTCAGCAGTTCAGTGCATCTGCAGCTTTATTTGTTGATTTATTAAACGTTCCAATAGAAGAGAGTTCTTTGTAGCTGTAGCTCAGCTTGAACTAGAGCAGGGGTCTCCAACCTTGGCAACTTTCAGACTTGTGGACTTCAACTCCCAGAGTTCCTCAGCCAGCTTTGCTGAGGAACTCTGGGAGTTGAAGTCCACAAGTCTGAAAGTTGCCAAGGTTGGAGATCCCGGAACTATAGAGTCCTTGATGTTTTCTGAGCTTGGTTGTTTGCTTGCAGACATTCATTACCCAGGTGGGTAAAATCATCAGTACAAGGGAGTGTGGGGTTTTCTCCCTACTTTGACAAACTAAATTTTCCCTGCAAGGCAAATCCAACATTCCCTTGCACTGATGATGTTACCTAGTTGGGTAATGAAATGTCTGCAAGCAAACAACCAAGCTCAGAAAGCGCCAAAACCTCCACATTTATTAAATGTTTTTGCCACCTGGTTCCCAACAGCTCTGGACAATTTACAAAATGTAAAAAAATGTTTAAAAAAAAGACCTGTTTAAAACAAGAATATAAAACAGAAAAGAGCAAAGATGGTAAAGATTAAGTAACCCACATGGCAAGAAAGGAAAAGAAGAAAAGGAAGCTTCAGTCATGCTTGCAAAGACCTGGGTGAACAGCCAAAGCTTTAATTAGAGGAGACCTATTTGTCAGCTTTTTGAGATAGCTTAGACAAGAATCACCAGCCACAAATACCAACATTTACCTTTAGGACAAAGTTATGGTAACAGAATCTTGCAAATCTAAAACTACCTCTCTCTTTCCTTACTTTTAAGTCTCTCAAAAACTAGGGAAGATCCCTTCTGAGACATTTTCTCAAATCAATAGGAATAGAGCTGGAAGGGACCATGAAGGACTTCTAGCCCAACCCCCCTGCTCAAGCAGGGGACCCCCTATACAATTTGAGGCAAGTGGCTATCCAGTCTCTTCTTAAAGGCCTCCAGTGATGGAGAACCCACCACTTTTGAAGGCAAGCTGTTCCACTGGTTAACTGTCCCCACTGTTAGGAAGTTTCTACTTAATTCCTGGTTGCTTCTCTCCTTGATTAGTTTCCATCCATTGTTTCTTATTGCCTTTTGGTGCATTGGAAAATGGGTTGACCCTCCCGCCCTCTAATTTGTGGCAGCCCTTCATATACCACCTTTTTTAAAAATTCAGATTTCACTTATTAATCCCTCATCTAGACTGGGGCTCTTCTTCCTCATTTTATTCCCCCCTGCCATTACATGTCTCAAGTTCTTGCCCAGGCCTCAGTTTGCGGAAGGAGAATTCCAAACAGCTTATAAATGAGATGATCCAGCAGGTGGCAGCACCTGTCTGTCGTTGGCTGATTTTCAACAGTGAACAGGATCAGGCTTAATTAATTCTTAAACAGAAGGCCATCAGGAAATCTCAGAAAAAAAGTTTTGCCACAAGGGCAACAGGACATGGACATATGGTCACCAGAAGTAGAGTTCAACTTGAGGGTGGCTATTTTTAAAAACAAGGTGGATTTGTCCATTGAAGTCATTCCTTGTGCGACTTTATAAATAAATGTGTTGCGGAACATTTTATCATCAGATGAAGGGTGGACTGTCTTTCAGGTAGGGTTGGAGGAGAAATATTACCTTATGAACCCTTTTGATTATATCAAGTGTCTGCTCAATCACAGCATGGATATGGGGGAATATGCACTGGCACAGAGTTTTTGTGGCACTCTTGAACTCTGAGAAGTATCTGATTGGCTACTTTTGAAAACAGAACCCCTGTGATGCTGCATTTTTTAATATATGCCCTTTGTAAAACCACACACACAAACTATAGCTATCATTAAGAAGCTGTGGCCGTGTTTATATAAAGAGCTTCACTCGGCAGCAAAGCACAGGTTTTGCATGCAGACATCTGAGTTCTAAACAATTTCAGTTACAAAAAAATCAGTGAATAGGGTTATGAAATGTGAAATAGAACAGTGGGGGGAACTGCCGGTCAAAGGAGTTGATGAAATTCTACACATCACACGTTCAGGGGGCACAAATGAAGCAGACAAATCCTACATACCCTTTGCCTTCCTTCACAGCAGTCTTCCCTCCTTTGCTGGGAAGAACAGAGATGGAGGATACTTTCATTTTCTCCGCAAGAGGAAAATCACAGTTTCTCCTCCCTTTCTTCCCAGCAAAAGATGAACTCTCTGCTGACATTCAAGGACCATGCTAAAAAAAACCCCGATATATATATATTTATTTGTTGATTTATTAAATGTTCCAATAGAAGAGAGTTCTCTGTAGCTGTAATATATATATATTTCTGTAATATATATATATATTTCTTAAGTTTTCGTGGGTATTTATATGTATGGTATTCAGCTTTGTTTGGGTATTTTCCCACGTCATTATAGTTGTGCTTTTAAAGTTGTAGCAATGTTTTGGCAGAATCTCATCCGCCATCATCAGAACCAAACGCCTGGCAGAAAAGACACACATAAAGACTGAACTGTGCACCCTGACTAAAGTACTGACAGCCAACGGTTTCCACAAAAGCAAAATCACTGGCTTGATCCACAAAAACACACTGAGACATAATGGAGACCTAGAAGATGAACAGACCTATGGAACAGCTATCCTGCCCTACATAAGAGGTACTACAGACAAAATCAGTAAGATACTACACAGGCATCACATCAAGACTGCCTTCAAAACAGACAGAAAAATAGCAGCCATCCTAAGAAACCCCAAAGATAAAATTGACCTGGAAAACCAAGGCATATATGAAGTCCCCTGTGCATCATGCCCTGCCACATACAGACCAATAGAAGAATAAGTATCCGCCTGAATGAACACAAAAATGCAGTAAAAAAGCTGGAACACACTTCCTCACTAGTCTAACACATGAAAGCCACAGGTCATAGCATCGACTTCAATGGCACCAAAACCCTAGCCACTATAGAAAACCCCAGCTACAGAATTATCAGAGAAGCCATACAGATTGAAAAAAGACCTGAAAGCATGAATAGAAGAGATGACTCCACCAGATTGGCAATTATTTGGAAGCCTGCACTCTCAAACAAAAAATCTCCACACCACAAGCCAGGCAAACACCTGGGCACAAACAGAATCCCCCTGATACCTCCAGCTCAAACACACCCCAACCAGGCACCCAGATGAAACCTAGCTTCCTAATAAATGATAGCTGTCCATTTACTCGGAGCCAAGCTGCACTAAAAGCCTCCAATACAGGAACACAATGTTGCCAGCCAATCAAGACAAAGCCACAAAACAGACAGAAGATATTAGAAACACCAATCAAGCAGAACACAGCAAACTCCAAGACCAATAAACACAGACCAAGACTCCCAACCAATCAGGATGAAGAAAAAACCATTCTGGCACAGCAGTAGGCTAGCACCAAATTTAAAACAGAAACGGCTGTGAAAGTCTGACTCACAAATGAACACTATACAGAAGCCTGATGATGGCAGATGAGATTCTGCCGAAACGTTGCTACAACTTTAAAAGCACAACTATGACATGGGAAAATACCCGAACAAAGTTGAATATCATACACACACACACACACACACACACACACACAGAGAGAGAGAGAGAGAGAGAGAGAGAGAGAGAGAGAGAGAGAGAGAGAGAGAGAGAGAAACCTCTGAAGGCTTCTGTACCCCTGGCTTAGTTACACACAAATAGACTGATATAAAAGAATGAAAGGGCAAGCCCTTAGGCTCCTATCCTGAAAAATTCAAGAAAGAGGAAAGGAGGAAGCACAATTTTTCATGGTCCCCCTACTCTTCCTCTTCTTCTGACCTGTACTATCCAATGACACCCCCACCCCCAACAGGTTTGAAAAGCCAGCCTTACCCTCAAGGGACTCCGTGGGCCGATAGTGGACCTGCATGTGGTTAAGAAGTTCCTTCATGCTGCGGCAGGCCAGCCGGCAGCCGTCCCCTGAACACTGGTACCGTTTCCCTGGAATAGAAAGTACAGAAGTAGGAGTGCATTTTCTTCAAATGAACTCTGTAGGAGCCTCCGTAATGCCTGCAGATTAAGGGAGCCACGGATAGACTTGGAGTTGAGCTGATCCTAGGCTTGTGTTTCTACCGGTATCACAGATGTGAACTGGCGTGAGAGCCCAGACAGCAGTTTTCCCAGCCTTGGTTTTCCCCTTCTTTAAGATATGAACAAAAGTGGTTTCTCTTCAAGTTAAAAAACTTGAAATATTTTGCAAACTAGCTTGCCTGGAGTTCTTAAAATACCAACCCAGGATGTGAAAGTATAGCTTATAATTTGTTTCCGGGTCCAGTTCAAGGTGCTGGTTGTCACCGTTAAAGCCCTACATGGCCTGGAGTCAACTGGTTATTTGAAGGACTGTCTTTTCCCAGTTATGTCTACCTGACCCACTAGAGCAGAGAATCAGGGGAATGTTATAGGTCCCTTCCGTCTGCCAGGACCAAGGAAGGGCCTTCTGTGAGACGGCTCGCTCTCTGTGGAACATGATCTCTGTGGAAAAAGACTGCCCCCCCTTCGCACTCTTTCAAAAGGTCCCGAAGACATGATTTTGCCAGAGGACCTGGGGACTCCAGAGTAATAGGGAGCCTGCTCCCAAGTAGTTGGTTGAATTGCTTTTGCCATGGGTGGTGGGGGTTCGATCTCCTAAGCAACCCAAAGTCACTATGAGTGAGTGGGACAGCCATATACATTTTCTAAATAAAATAAATGATTGATAGACGACTATAAAGATAAACAGGGCTTTTTGGTGAGAAAAACTGGCAGATATGATGTACACAAGTTCCTCAGCAGGGCTGCAAGGACACAAGAGGACAACACTTCCTACGAGCTTTTGGAGTGCATTGTACAAATGCAGAAGAAAAAATAATGTTAAGTAAGGAGACAATTTCACAAGTAAAGCAAAGGTAGTCCTCTCTGGAGGCTGCCATTCATGTCGTCAGAAGCCATGAATCCTTCTTACACTTTTAATGTTTCTCTACCGAAACAAAGAGCGAGTGAAAATGACTGAGAGGCGATAACAGAAGCGCAGCCTCAGATTTACCTGCGGAAGGCCTGCGCTTTGGGAGCTGCAGATCCTGGTTTCGAGTACTGCTACCCCCACTCCACGCTGGCTGTGTCTGGCTGCCCAAAAGCCCTGGATTGTTAGAACCTGGGAATCAAGAAAAGTAAAATGGAATAAGAGGATGGCATTTTAAGCGAGCGGGTTGCAGCATCTTAAAAACTAAGCCAGGTTTTACAAACCGCAATCGCCGGCTAAGGCTTTGAACCCACCATATTCTCTTATAGTAGCAGCTCAGTTCAGCCCTTTGTCTCTTTCCTTCCCTCTCCAACCGTATTTACCCTCCGATGAAGATGCGGGAGATGTCACCGATGGCACTTCCTCCTTCTCAGCCAAGCTTTGGAGGTGAGGGGGTGAATCTCTGAGCTCGTGGCTGGGCAGGGGAACAGCAGTTAGGGCAGGCAGCATTGAGGGCGGCTTCTCCTGACAAGAGAGAAGGAGATGAAAGCCTGTCAGCAAAGAACAAAACAAGGAAGCTCTTGTCTTTCAGCCTCAGTTTCCCCACAGGAAGAAGAGAATTTAAGAACACATTGCTAAAGAACCTGGTTGTGACCTGCTTGGCCAAATCTCTGGTTTGTGCACTGATCTCTCACTCAACTTTATTTGGTTCTCTTCTTCCACCCTTCCATTCTGATGGCAAAGTTATATGCCCCTTCTAAAACATATGACGAACGGCTGCAGGATTCGTGTTTGGCTAGTCTAAAGAAAAGAAGAATTAGGGGCGACATGATAGCAGTATTCCGGTATTTGAGGGGCTGCCACAAAAGAGGAGGGGGGGAGGTCAACTCATTTTCCAAAGCACCAGAATGCAAGACAAGAAACAATGGACAGAAAGTCATCAAGGAGAGAAGCAACCTGGAATGAAGGAGAAACTTTCGAACAGTGAGGACAATTAACCAGTGGAACAGCCTGCCTCCAGAAATCGTGGGCGCTCCATCACTGGATGTTTTTAAGAAGAGACTAGACAGGCATCTGAAATAGAATATATAGGTGCTCCTGCTTAAGCAGGGGGCTGGACTAGAAGACCTCCAAGGTCGCTTCCAGCTCCACTCTACATTTTCTACTCTACTCTATTCTAATTCTAATTCTCTTCTATCTCCCTTTCTTCTTTCAAGATTCAGCATAATTTCCCCATCATTTTAAAGCCCTCTTCCCCCTCTTTTCTCTCCAATCCTTCCATACTGAGACAGCCCTGTCCTACAATCTTCGTTGCTCTGGCTGCACCACTCACACTGTCACAAATCACTCTACTTCCAGAGATGTTATCTCTTACTGTGTCCCAGAATACAGGTGGTCCTCACCTAATGACCCAACTACTTGGCCAATGTAGTTCCGTCATTCAAAGTTATGACAGGCCCGAAAACAATACTTATGACTCAGACTTGAAGTTCCAACGTCTGCCCCTCCCCCTGGTCATGTGACTGAATTTTGGGCATTCCGCCTGCATTTACAGTCACCTGCAATGTCCCAGGTTTATGACATTCCTCCCCTCCCCTCCCCGAAACAGACACTTACTTCCAGTTTCCAGCAAAAAACACCCACTGAAAAAAAAAATGGGTTTGCTTAACAACCACTGCAAAAAAAAAGGGTCCTAAAATCAAGCAATCATGTGACGACCTACTTAATGACTTGCATGACATGACCATAATTGCGGGCTCAGTTATGGCCATAAGTCAAAGACTACCTGCATTTGCAAATATCTCCTAGAATATGTCTGTGAGGCTGCCTTTCTCCCGTGAAATCATTCCTTTGAATTTATCTTTTATTTTTATTGTGTTAATTTAATAGCTGTTCGAGTGCAAAAGAAAGAGAATGGGCAGGAATGAGCAGAAAGAGATTTATAACTGTACATTTCACAGCTGTACTGCATAACCAAAAACATGTTTTATTCAAGGCTTTTTGGCTCCTGCCCTCTATGAGATTTCAGCTGACAGCTAGCTCTTGACAAGGGCAATGAAACAATTGTTGGCTGCTTCCTAATTTACCATTCCTTTTCAACTTTCCTTCCTGTCTTGATCTCCCAGATCAAATGTTAGATGGTAAGATCCTCAGGAAAAGCACTTGGATAATAAACAACACAAATTTATGCCATGTATATTATATAAATGTATTTAAAAATGTAAATAATAATACCCACTCAATTAACTTGACAGGTGCCACAAGACTCTTTGGGGCTGTTATTGTCACTTCAAAGTTACAGAGTACATTTCAGAGTTAAGGCTGTAAAACACACACATGCATGCATGCGCGCGCACACACACACACACACACACACACACCCTTAAATTGGGTACTGTATTGGATCCACAATCCCTCTTCTAGACCCAAGTTCCATTTCCAGCATTGCTCCTCCAGATGCTTTACAGAAGCTCAGAAACGGAAGAAAAAGAAAAGGGCTACAGCTTCAAGCAAGAACAGCTTCCATTTACATTTTTTTAAAATTTTGTAATCCACGGCAAGGAACATCTAAATATGTGCAGCGTGGTTTGTAAAGTTTATTACACCAACAGTTAAGGCAGAAGGAGGAGCTTCGCAAGCTCTTCTGCAGACTAGAGGGAAAAAAACCAAAATGTTTTAAATCATTCTAATAGGAAAATAAATAAATATTGCAGCAGAGCGTCCCTTGCCTTGGCCTTTCATGAACGGGTAAGGTTTTGATTGTATCACAAATCTCGGTGCCAAGTCTAATCTCACAAGGAAGGAGGCAGATGGCTGGGTGTTGTGGGGGTGTGTGTGTGTGTTATAAATTGAAAAGCTCACAAGGGCAAAGCAGAGTATCCATCAATTGACTGGCTGGCTGCAAGGAATGGGAGGGAAAGACAATGTGCTATTCATTTGGGTACCATTTCTATTCTCGCCTTCCGATAAATACACGATTATAAGCAGAGAGATGGAAAAAGGGTGACTGACATAGGTTTTCTGAATTCACTGATGGAAGAAACGGATCTCTAATAAGGACTCCCTAACTCACCAATATTCTATTTTGCGTTTTCCTGATGCGGATTGTGCCTCTGCATACGTACTCAAGATCTTCTGTTATTGGCTACTATTGGGTTAAGGCCTCTTCTTGTTGTGTTTGGAGTATGTTCCTTCGGACTGATTTCTTCCAGACTTACATTCCATCCCCTTGACTCATAACCTACTTGGGGGTGATGGACACCATCCCTATGCCGGGATAGAGGAAAGCCAAACCATCCAGTTTTCAGGAACACCATGAACTGGGACTGACTACTATAATAACTCTTTCTGACAGGAAGTCCCGCCCTCAGGGCAAAGGAGTGACGCTTCCCTTCATCCAAAACAATATCAAGATATGGCTCCTGAGGTGGAAGCTCTTTTCGACTTGCTTGCCTAAAGTCCATGAAGCCTACTTCCTTCCTTGCCTTGGGTCGGTTGGGGGGGGGGATTTTTCCCAAGGGAGACTGGAATTGTGGTGGAAAGCTGAACCAATAGGCTTGTGAAGGTGTGTAAGCTTGCACATATTTAAATTGGGGGGGAAAGCAGTCGCCTTCAAAATAAGAGCAATGCCGTTGTATTGCACACATAGTGTACATCTATTTACATTTGATTTCTAGTTTCCAATTACCTCACGAGGGCCGGAGAAGGACAGCCAAAGGGCCAGATGTGGCTGGGGGGGCTGTAAAAGAGCCTTCCCTATTCTTTAAAAAAAAAAAAAGTGTGCCCTGCAAATTGCAAACACCGCATGTAAGAAACTGAATACTGCAATCAAAATCAGAACATCTAATTTCAAGAAAGAAATTAGGAAAGAAATCCAGTTTGAGGGAGTGGTTGAGGCAGGGGTGTCAAACTCAATTTCACTGAGGGAGACATCAGGACGGTGTTTGACTTGGGGAGGGGCTGGGGGGGCGAGGCCAGGGGGCCTGTCCAGCATGGCATCACTCGTGTCAGGGGGGCCGTGGTGGCCCCAGTGCTCTGCCAGTGAAAATGGGCTCCTGGGACCCATTTTTGGCCATGACAGCCTCCTACAGCCCTTTGCCAGCGAAAATGGACGAGGGCGGTGGAGGGGGGGAGCTCCATTTTTGCTAGCAGAGGGCTTCAGGAGGTGATTGTGGCCGAAAACAGAACTGGGATGGCTGCATGTGGCCCTCTTGAGCTCCGTGTTTGCTGGCAGAGGCACCATGGGCCGATTCTTCAGTCTCCTCGCGGGCCAGATCTATGCACTCCACGGGCCAGATGCGACCCACGAGCCTAGAGTTTGACACCCCTGGGTTAAGGCATCAGCCTAGATTAGAACCCAGCTGACTATGGGTTCTAATCCCAGTTAAGGCACAAAGCTGGCTGGGTGATCCTGGGCCAGTCATTTTCTCTCAGCCCTAGGTAGGAAGCAGTCTTTCTGCCGAAATCTTGTCAAAAATACCGTACTTATGCAGACTATCAAGAATCAAGACTGATTCAGAGGCATAAATCAATTTAAGAAACCTCAACAATGTGGTATTCTTTGATCTACTGTATGTTTGCTATAGGGAGAAAAGAACAAACTAGTTTTAACAAACACTAATCCTAACCACATCAATTAAATTTCTGAGGGCACAGTAACAAGTAATGAAGACAAATTCCATCCACCATTATTATTTTACAGTGGTACCTTGGTACTCATTATTAATTGGTTCCTGGAGGTGGGATGAGTACCAAAAATAATGAGTACCAAACAACTTTTTCCCATAACGAATAATGTAGCGAGTCACAAGGCAGCCGAAAATGACACACGAGTTCTAGCTGGTGTGTTGAGTACCAGCACAAACTTCTTGCATCAAAGTGCGCCAAGTACCAAATTCAATAAGTTTCAAAGCAGTTGAGTAACAAGGCACCACTTTATTTGGACTGTGTGTTTGGCTTGAGTTTAAAATTTAGTTTTTAATATGTTGCACATTGCCCATAATCCTTTGGGACTAGAGTGGGTGGGTTACAAATGCTGTTTACAATGAATAAGAAAATAAATAATTCATCTAAGGGGCGGATGGAGAGACAAGCAAATACTAACACAGGATTCTTTCATATTGTGTGTCTGGGTGTGTCCCCCCCCACATCTCTCTCTGTGCTTCCTCTTTTAGGGAGCCATGTAATCAAAGCAAAACCCAATAGCAAAACACTGCACCGTCCCTCGCTCCATATCTTTAACAAAACTAGGACTAGAATTAACTCTGATCCTTAATCGTAGCTGATTAAGAAAAGGCAATATTATAAGGTTACAACTGTGGAAGAAAACCCAGCAAGGACAAGATTTTATTCCTTGTTTACTTCCTGCAGCCATTCTGTTCTTCCTGCTTTCCCAATATTAATTCCTATTTATTTATTTGGTGTCTTCAAGTCAACATTGTCTACTAGCATCTGCCTGGACTAGTTCCCTTGGCAAGGTTTTTCAGAAGTGCTTTACCATTGCTCTCTTTCTAGTGTTGAAAGAGAATGACTGGCCCACCCCACCACCACCATGCATGCTCTATACCAGTGGTAGCTCACCTTTTTGGGGCTCCTGTGCTGAAAATTGCATGCACATTCACATGCCAGCACCCAGAAGGCAATGCGCATGGGCCCCTCCCCCATGCCCCCTGCGCATGCACATGCAACCCCCCCCAAGCACCACGCACCTCTGTGCATGTGTGCGAGATCCCCCGTGCACCATGCATCTCTGCGCATCCATCTCTATTTAGTTCCAAATTAATAGAATAAAACAGCTATTTGACACTGGCATCTTGCTTTGCAATTCCTCCGGCAGGCAATGGAATTTTCCAGGTCAGCAACAAAGCAACTGAATATGTTCTATTATTGGTATCTGCATAATGCTGTTTTGGTACTGGGATTGCATTATTATATGACACAGATCTGCCTCTAGAGTAGCAGGGTTAGTATAAGTATGTGTTTGTCTGTGTTAATATATACTTTATATCACACCTCTCTGGGTGTGAATACAGGAACTAAAAAAAGAGTTTCCTGCCAAGTTGCCTGAACTTTCCAATTAAGCTTTAAGTTAAGTAGGTTAGATTTCATCAACCTGATGCCATCCAAATACATTGGACTTCAACTCCCATAAGATCTAAAGCAGCATGGCCAATAATGCGGAGTATAATGGGATTAATCAATACAGACGGAGGTCACCCCATTGGACAAGGTTATACTCCATAAGCTAAGAATATAGTCTTGCACAATTTTACCCATAGTGATTTCCCAAGGAATTACATCATAAAACTCATGTTAGGGTCAATAAAATATAAAACAAGAAACAAAAACACAGCATCAGTAAGGGAGGAAAAATGGCCCAGCAAATGATGACCAGATGACCAGAACGTTACAATTAGGAAAAGTGAATTAAAATTTCCATTGGCCTCTGTATTCAAAGGAGTAACACTACAAGCCAATTCATCTACAGAAATGAATGGAAGTAACACTGTGGTGAGCGACTTATTCCTGCAATTCAAATCGGTTCTAGCCACAAAGCTGTCTGCAAGCAGTTTCCTTGAATTATTCAACTTGGAAAAGATTAAAGAGGGGGAGAAAAAACTTCTCCTTTTAACATCTCCTTGCTAACTCCTTGTATCAGACCATAGACAAAGCTTTGCAAATTGTGATGTGCATATTCCTATTGTCTCAACAGATTTTCTACATTAAAAATTAAACCAGGAACAAATATCAAATTTTCACTAGTGTGCAAAAAGATGGTGTTATTTTAGGAAGGCTGAGGGCACATTCAGACACCAGCCCTGGTAGGAAAGGACAACTAATTCATTGTTTCTTAACCAAAGTCCCTTTCAGATGTGTGGACTTCAACTCCTAGAATTCCCCAGATTGCGAATGCCTCCTCACCCCCCATCGGGCGTGCGTCTGTCTGTCCGAGGAACGCTGCCTGGGGAATTCTGGGAGTTGAAGTCCACACATCTGAAAGGGACTATGGTTAAGAAACACTGCTCTAATCCGGGACATCCGCAAAAATATAAATATCCTCAAACTGTTGCGTCCGCATTCAGAGGCAAATCTCTCTTCTCTTCTGCCCTGCCCCGACGCAGCAAAGCCTTTGAAACCTTCCCTTAGCCCAGCCATTTGCCTCGGATCGGACCGAAAGAAACAAGCCAGCTTTCCAGACGCCTTGACCCTCTCCTCCTCCGGGCCTTTTTGGGGAATATCCCCAGGCAACAACTCCCCGGCCGACAACTGCGAAACCCTTTTCCCTTCGATCGGGGGGGGGTGGGGGGAATGTGGAAAGCGTGGCTTGCATTTCAAACCAACCAAGCAATAAACAGCTACATACACAACCACCATGAAATGGGAGATACGCTAGACCCAAAGAGGGACCTGGAGAGAGAGACGCTAAAAGACCACGATGTTTTGAAAAGAACCACACACACACACACACACACACACACACACACACACACACACACACACACACACACACACCCTTTGGCTTCGCCAACAGCCCACCTACCATTTCTCCAGTCGGCAGGGAGAGCTGGCCGGGTCTCGCTCAGACGCTGCTGCTTTCCCAAAAGAATGATTATCTGTTGAAAAGGGGGAGGGAGGGAGGGAGGGAGGTTTAAAAAAAAAAGAAGTCCTGGGGTCGGGGAGGGGGAGAGAGAGATCAGCCGCGACTCCACCAGCATCCAAGGCGGAAAAAGAGGGTTACATTGTAGCCATTTTAACGCGGCCGCAGCTGTCGCGAGATCGGAAGTGCGGGGGAGGGAGGGAGGGGCTGGGGGTTTTCGAAGGGGAGGGAGCCCGCGTTAGAGGCACCCCCCCCTCCAGCGGTGCGGGAGAGAAGGGGGCGGAGAGACAGAAAGAGATACAGACAGAGGGGAGAGAGAGAGAGAGACACGGACGGAGAGTGACAGAGATATAGCTGAGAGGGGAAGAGAGAGAGAAAGAGAGATTGGGACAGAGAAGGGGAGAGAGAGGGGAGGGATCGGGGGAGAGAGACAGACAGACAGACAGAAGGGGGCAGAGAGAGAGAGAGAGAGAGGCCCGATGGGGGCGAGGAAGGGATCGCCAGAAGCCGAGTTTTTAAGAATGAAGCTTCTTGCAAGTCTCCCTTGGCATGTCCTAAATACGCTTTGCTCAAACTCGGCAAAGTAGGGGAAATCCACACGGCCTCTGAACCCGCTCGCAATCTCAGAAGCAGGCACACAAGGCAGGCACGCAGGAGGAATCCGTGAACTTCCACAGTAGGCAGGGAGTAGAGATAGGATAAAAGTTCAATTACTGAAGGTCTGTGTTGATTCTCAGTCTCATCCAGGTCAGGGTTGTCCCAACGGTGCTTTTTTTCAAGAGGCAACTGGACTTCCTTTGGGTTTTTTCCTTTGAAGATCTTTTGCCTCTCACCCAAGAAGCTTTTTCAGCTCTGACCGGGAATGGAAGGATTTATATTCCTTGCAGACAGCTGGTCATTTGCATTCTTTTACAGTGCAACTTCCTGCAGAAAGCACAGTGCCACAACAATCACAACACGATCTTTTCCTTTCTGCGGTTTCAAGAAGCTCCACACCCATTTGCACTACTGGGGTGACCCTGAGGGCACAGATAAACCTCCAAGTGGCCTCAGTGACTTTCTAAAAGAATGCAAATGCCCAGCTGTCTGCAAGGAATATAAATCCTTCCATTCCCCCACTGGTCAGTCAGAACTGAAGAAGCTTCTTGGATGAGAAGCAAAACATCTTCAAAGAAAAACAAGGAAGTCAAGTTGCCTCTTGAAAAAACACCTTCGGGATTTAATTACTGCAATTCAAAGTCTATTTGTATAAACACAAAGGAAAGGAAAGTCACAGTATATGTTTTTAAATTCAGTTCATTGACAACAAATGCACCTAGGATAATAGATATGGATATGTGTCAATCATTCCTTCTGCTAGAAAACATCAGGAGGGACATTCAGAAACACTCACATGCAAACAAGAAATGGGCAGGTGGACAGACAGCAGCAGGGTCTCCTGTATTCAACGGAAGGATTTTTTTGAATGGGAAGCATACAGACCCTCTACTGCCCTTCCTCCCACCCAGCTCTATCAAATATTAGTAGGGTACGTATGAGGCAGCTCTGGAAAATCAGAAAAAAATCTGCACTGGATGGAATGGCATGGCCTGTCAGGGCATAGCTATTTAAACATCTAAATCAGAACCATCCACCCTGCAACAATATAAGACTAATTTGCATATAAGTAAAACCTTCAAACCTGGTTTTAATGTAGCTGCATAATGCACATGCTTATCATGTACCTATGTGAAGAATAAAGACCTTTCCTGTCTGAACTATAAAACTGCTAATATATTCAAACCTACATACCCACCCACAAAGGCCCAAGGCAGCATCCCAGCAGCTGCAGATATAAAAACAACTGCTTCACCAGTTCATATATTTTGCAGAGGAAGCAAAAGAGAGGAATATGTTTAAGGTTCGAACAAAGGAGCTTCCAATAGCAGATTGTGTAGCTGTGCTTCTCAGCTGTGTTTTGATCATCATGCATATCCCACAACTGGAAGTCTCTTTCTAAAAATTAGAATCTGAACCTGCTGAATCAGCTGCAACAAAAGGACTGTACAGATTAGATTTCACCCCTCCTCCCCACCCCCATTATTTCAGCTCTCTGATGCCACGAAGAACAAAAGAAGGTCCCCTGAGACAAAGGAAGGGAATGGCCAAAGGCTTGATATATGCAGTGACAGCTGAAGTGAAGAGCAGGGAATGGCACTTTCTTTCTCCTTTGGCATTAGCCCGTTCATTTTTCACACCAGCTGTGGAGGATAGTAAATCTTCCCCAAAGCTCAAGGATGCAGGTAAAAGGATTCTCCCCAGCACAGGCACATGGGTTTTCTATGGCATGTTTGCTTCCCTGAGGCCTGCTGGATAAGCTACATTGGGCTTGGTTCACACAATAAATCCCAGCTAGGTTTACCTAACATGCTAGACTGTAAGCTATGAATTTGTTCAAATGACCAAATTCACAAGCCAAATTGGCCAAGCAAGCCACACTGTTGGCTTGAACACTACGTGTTTTTTTTTTTTACAAGTTTGATAAACTGGATTCCCTGTTGGATGGTGATTGGTCCTCAAGCCCACAAACAGAAGCTCTGTGCCCCCACAGAAAACAAATTGGGTTATAACAGGGACTCTTGAGGATGAAAACAAAAATATTCCACCAGCGATGCCAACCTCAAGTCATGCATCGATTCCTAGTTTTCTTTCAAGATTGAGTTAGAAATAAAAGTCAATACAGATAGTCCTCAACATCCGGCCACAAATCAGCCCAAAATTTCTGTAAAGTAAGACATTTGTTAAGTGAGTTTCCCCCCATTTTATGACTTTTCTTGCCACAGTTGTTAAGTGAATAATTGCAGTTGATAAGTTAGTAACCCAGTTGTTAAGTGAATCTGGCTTCCTCATTGACTTTGCTCATCAGAAGGTTGCAAAATGGGATCACATGACCCCAGGATGCTGCAAAAGTCATAAATATGAATCTATTGCTAAGCATCTGAATTTTGAATCACATGATCATGGGGATGCTGCAAAGGTCGTAACTATGAAAAATGGTCATAAGTCACATTTTTCAGTGCCACTGTAATTTTGAACGGTCACTGTAATTTTGAACAGGCTGTTATAAGTCCAGGACTACCTGTATATGCCTTTTAGCATATGTAAGGATTATTTATTGCATGCCTTTTCTCAAGGTGATAGTGTGGTTTCTGCCTTTATTTTACACCCGCAGCAGCCACCCTAAGAGGTAAATTGGGTTTAAAGGCTAGGTGATTGCCACCCAACAAACTCCATGAAATAAAGTGGGAACATGGTCACATTTTACAACTCCCGGTCCAACATTCTACCCACCATACTCTTCCCTGCACTTTGGACAATCATGTCTCAAGTTTAAAGGGCCTTCTGTATTTTTCAAAAAAATTATTGATCAGAGCTGCCTGTAATAAATAAAAATAAATGTAAGCGCCGAACAGCACTCTTTAAGGTAGCAGGTTATAAGTGTAAAAAGTAAACTACTCCCAAATAAACAAACTACTTATTTACTTCCAAAAGTAGTAAAAAGTAGTTTACTCCCCAAAAAGTAAACTACTGCCAAATAAGGAGATTGGACAACCATTTGTCTGAAATAGTCTCTTCCAACTTTGTTATTTTAGTATTCTGTAAGTAGATAAGTCATTCCCCACAGTCCAACTTCTCAAATAATGAGCCTCATAGCAGACCCATCCACGAGAGTACATTGAATTCACTGCAATTTATATAAGCCAGTATAAGCTAGATTTCCTTTCCTTTCCACTAAATCCCCAAGCTATAGAATAGAGTGGAAAGCTAAAAAAAAACAAACTATTTAATATTGTTGCCCAAAATTATATGGATATCTGCATTTAGTAATAGAAGATGAGCTCAACTTCAGTCACTTTTATCTTTTTAAAAGACAAAAATATTCATTTCTCTCTGATATCTCTTAACATAAAATGCAAACAATTAAAACTACAGTTGCTTAAGTACAGTGACTAGATTAACTTCTAAATAAAATCCCGTCCTTTTATTTGGTGAGCAGAATAATATTTTGGGCAGAAATAGCTCTGAAATGTGGTAAGGCAAAATTCAGAACTGCAGTAAAATTAAACCACAACACTGAACACCTGAAAATGTACTAAGCTGGTGACAATTTTATTACATTGTTATGTCATTTTGTTTAACATTAAACATCATATATGAGGTTTCCTTTCTGATCCCCCATTTAAATCTCATGTTTGCTAAGTGGATGGATGAATGAATGAACTTGCAAGTGGCCTTCAGATGCTATTCTCTCCTAGCCAGGACATTTTTAAAGTCTAAAAAGACTATGATGACTGAGTTAGAAGCCCTTAAACATCCCAAATGGAGCCAAAGGTATTCATGTGACTTCAACCACTGACCAGTCAAGGATTCATCCAGACACAGCTTTTAAAATCAAATCAAGATTTATTCAGCTGCAGAAAATTAACAAACACAAAAGGGTGGCAAGTGGAGGAAAATGTCTTCCCACTTATAGAATTCTCACTCAAAAGTGTATTAAGAATTGGAACCAGCTTAATTCTGTATATATTACCAAGATACTGATTCCTTACAAACATCCCACTTTAAGTCACCAAATATTATTTAGCAACAAAACTGCATTTTTCTGCAGCTAGAGTCTGTTTCTTTTCAAATCAACCAAGTGTTGATCCATTGGTTACAACAGGAATTAACTACCTTGTTACCCAAGCCTAATGTTGTAGGCTGAAAAAAACACAACTGGTCCCAAATCACACAGTAGTTTTTCATATCTAAAATGGGACTAGAACTCATAGTCTCCTGGTTTCTAGCCAGGTGCTTAACCAGTAGGACAAACTGGCTTTCCAACAAAATTGTATCTGGCATCTTAAATTGAAAATCCTACCCAACTGCTCAGAAGATATAAAAAAGCAAATAGGAGGAAGAGATTATACCCAAATGTCATAAATCAGATCATTATTCATTAAAATGGGTCTATGAAGGCTCCATTCTGGCAGAGTCAGAGAAAAGGGAGGGAGGAAGGGAGAAGAAAAAATAAATGTGATGGTACTCCTAATCAAAAGATTACTTCTCTCAGTTATTTCTCTATTTCAACCCACAAATTTATTTTTGGTATCTTTCCTATAAGCTGCAAAAAGAAACTATAGAAGTTCTTAAACCATTCCAGTAGAAAGTGATCATGAGCTTCTTGCAAGTCAGTGTCTTATTGTTTTTTAGTAAACGTTTGGACTCCTGCATTGCCTCTAGATAAGTCCTTGAATTTTTCTTGGCAACATCTTCAGAAGTGGTTTGCCAGCTCCCTTCTTCCTTAGAGCTGAATGAGACTGACTGGCCCAAGGTCACCAAGCTGGCTTTGTGCCCAAGGCAAAACAAGCCTAAGGCCTTAATTGCTACACCAACTGGCCTGTTTTTGGTAAAGGGTGATTTTATCAATGGCATTGGATTTATCAGTATTAAGGAGAAGGGCACACAATCTCTGCCTCCACCAGAAGAGGAAAACTTAGTTGTTCTAGTCTCCCCCAAAATAAAAAGGTCTGTATACAACTAGATAAATTAAATAGCGGAAAAAACCATAGTGTTTACAAAGTTGATGGGATATAAATCAACTACATAATCCTCAGCTTTAAATCAAATCATATTTAGTCCACTGGGCCTTAAGATTATCATCTAAAATTTCAACACATACATTTTTCACTGAGGAAGAGCTGTTAAAACTCTTCAGCTATTTTCATGAAGTGAGCTGGATCTTCAGATATTACAACAAAGAAAATAGGAGTTCTAACTCTCATAGCCACCAAAAGTTAGAAGCAGATGCTAATCAGAAAGATGTCACTATTAAGGCATCCTGCCTATTGTAAATCAGCATTCTGAGGAATACAATTTGCCTGAGACAAATTCTGCCAGTACTCTCTTATTAAGAGAAAAACAGGTCTTGAAACTTCACTCACCCAAGTTTTGTAGAATCAAATGCTTCCTTTTTATTTAAATGAAGGTGATGGTGGTGGTGCTAGGGATAGCAAATATACTGTAATACAAAATAGGTAGTTCTCTATTCCTACCCCTTTTAAAGTTAACAAAATGCAACTCAGTATGACACAGTACACTTGGACATTTAAGAAAATAGATAAATTTTGGGATGCTTCCAAGTTTCTATGGATACAAGACTTTGGCACTAGAAAAGGCCTTACCTGTGTTTTTGCCCTTAGGACAGGGCACCAATACTTTGTGGACTAATACCAGACCCCAAGACACTTTTCTCCGTATCAGCTTGTAGGTAGCAATCGTGAACGTGCCTGGGTAAAGGGTAGGGCTTTCAGGGAAACAGTTTCATTTTGATTTCAATCAACTGCAAGAATCTCTTCATGATCTCTTTAAAGTATCTTACACTGTTTTTTGCAAAGTACCATTTCATTGGTACTTTGATCAATCAGGCTGAATATTATAGACTTAAGCAAGAAGATCCTCCAATTCACGCTGCCATGGGCCCAATGTTTCTTTCTTTTCCATGGCTGCTTCTACCAACTTCAGTGACATTCATGAGTATGTCACTATCATGAACTCCTGTGGTTATTTTGAGTTTAGCTAATGATGCCAGTATTTATCTCAAGTCTTGGACTTTATCATTCAGAGTAATGGGAGCAAAATTAAAAGCATATGCTGCATGCTGTTACAATGCTGCATTCACTGATAATATCACCTGTTCATGGGATATCCATATATTCAGTATAGTTTCAGTGCTATTTGAACTCACTTCTGTAATGAAACCAATGCCCAAACATTGTCTCAAAAAATGCTGGATTATTTCAGTTTTGTGGGTGTTCATCAAAATTCTGCTACTGAATTGCTTTCCTTCAGCTTTCATGTCTGATTAAGTTCTGATGGTCATTTTGCTTCTGCTCTATATTCACTCATATCTCCATCATGAATCTAGATGTTCTAAATCTAATCGACTGTGAGTACTGAAGTCTCTAAGGGGTTCCCACTTGTCTTTCGGCCTTGAGTTGCTCCCATCATTCACCGATTTCTGGTGAATTTATCCTGTCCTCTACAGCTGCTCCCACCCTTTTCTCCTCAGGCTGGACTGATGCTCCTTTTGGGACACTCCAACTGCTCCCACCTTCAAAAGAACCCATGCTCCAATTCAGTACTGGCACTCCTCTACTTACGTTCACAATTGAGCCCAACATTTCTGTTGTAAGCGAGACATCTGTTATTTTGCGACTTTTCTTGCTACAGTTGTTAAGTGAATCACTGCAGTTGATAAGTTAGTAACCCAGTTGTTAAGTGAATCTGGCTTCCTTGTTGTCTTTGCTTGTCAGAAGGTTGCAAAAGGGGATCTCGCGTGACCTCGGGACACAGCAACAGCCATAAATATAAACCAGTTTTGCCAAGCTGGCAAATCACATGATCATGGGGATCCTGAAAAGGTCGTAACTGTGAAAAATGATCATGTCAGTTTTTTTCAGTGCCATTGTAATGATGAACGGTCACTAAACAAACTGTTGTAAGTTGAGAACTACTTTCATAGTTCTGGTTTCTGATGCAGTTCTCATTAGTCATTCTTGAGTTGTAGAGGGCCATGTGATTGCTGTGGTGGGAAGCATTGCTATCTTACCTTAAGGCTGCTCTGACCAATTTACTTCCTGTTGGAAGCTGCTGGGATCCCTCCCTACTTCCCTTTTAAGGCTATTCCACCTGTTTTTCCTCAAATTCACCCTGTTTCTAGCAGATTCTTTCCCGTTCAGAAGGGTCTCCTGCCCGGTCTTCTTCTTATCCCGGCCTTTTGAGATTCGTTGCGCCACGGACCTCTCCCTTTCCTTATGTCCGCCTTCGTTTTCCCCCACCTGCTTTCAATCGCGGCCGGCGAGTTCGTCGGTTTCGCGGCGGGCCACAAACTTCGCTCCCGGATGAAGAAAAAGGTGGTGGGAGCGGCGCGAGTGGCAACTAACCGCAGCCGCCTGACTTCCCTCCTTGCGGGGGGCATCCCCTCTGGGTTCCCAAGCCACCCGGCTTGCCTCTCGCCAGCGGATCGCAGGGGCATCTCTTGGCCGAAAGAAAAGGGAGTCAATTCAGGGACGCCCAGACACCTCAGCCGAAATCCCGCCAGTTTCATTGCAGAAGTTGTGCAGGTGGTTTCCGGAAGCAATTAATATCACTTCCAGGGCCGGTTCACGGTTGCCATGGAAACTTAGGATGCTTTCTCCCTTCAGCTATAGAGGTAGTGGCTAGAGTGGTACCGTTGACACTCTACTCATCGTTTCCCAGTCTGAGCAACTTTTAGCCTGTGTGGACACTTCACAACTCCCAGAATTCCCCAGCCAGCATGCGAGTAGTTAGTCTATACAGCTGCTGAGGTTGATAAACATTGCTCTACCCTATGGTATTTCTTTGGGTAGGTTTCCAGAATACATAATCATTTATACATATCTAACATTTCCAAAACCACAAAGGATTCCAGGAAGGCAAAGGAAAAGGGATTCAAAAGGAAAATAATACAGCTATGGAGCATCTCCATGGCTCCATCATTATTCAAATACATAAAAAAGTGTTTTTGCTCTACACACCATCACAGACACTCAGAGTATAGGAATATATACATACATACATACATACATACATACATATATATTCCTATACTCTGAGTGTCTGTGATATATATATAATAATACTTCCAATAAAAATGCACTACAATTCCCATTATCTTCCCGTTATCCTCCCTTCAGGGGTGATGACAGTTGCCATCCAATATATCTCAGAAGCACCAAATGGAAAGATTGTAAGACTTTTTTTACACGCAATGGCTTTTCCCCCCTTACATATTCAGTTTTAGAATTATTGGTAGTGAACTAATATAGTTTGGGAAAGGCTGCTCCAATATATTAAAGATCAAGGGCCATGGCGGTGCAGTGGTTAGAATGCAGTACTGTAGGCTATTTCTGCTGACTGCCGGCTGCCTGCAATTTGAGTTTGAATCTCACCAGGCTCAAGGTTGACTCAGCCTTCCATCCTTTACCTAAAGTAGGTAAAATGAGGACCCAGATTGTGGGGGCAATATGTTGACTCTGTAAACTGCTTAGAGAGGGCTGTAAAGCTCTGTTAAGCAGTTTATAAGTCTAAATGCTATTGCTATTGCAATAATTTTCTACATTTCTCCTTATCCCTCTTCTTGTGTCAAAAGAGATACAAAGTTCTGGTTCTTGGACCCTTAATCCACTACACCACGCAAGTTATTAAATTTTTCAACAAAACATCTAGTCCTCAATTTACAACCACAACTGAGTCCAAAATTCCTCTTGCTAAATGAGCTTTACCACCATTTTACAACTTTTCTTGCCACATTTGTTATATGAATCACTGCAGTTGTTAAGTTAGTAATATGTTAAGTGAATCTGGCTTCCTCATTGACTTTGCTCATCAGAAGATCACAAAAGTGGATCATATAACCTCAGGACACTGCAACCGTCATAAATATGAATCAGTTGCCAAGTATTTGAATTTTGATCACATAATGGGGATGCTGCAACAATCACAAGTGTGAAAAATGGTCACGTGACTTTTTTCAGTGCTGTTGTAACTTTGAATGGTCACTAAATGAACTATTGTGAGTCAAAGACTGCCTGTATATGCTGCCTTAGGCACTTGAGTAGAGGTACTCCTTGACCTCAATTGAGCCTAAAATTTATGTTGCTATGCAAGGCAGTTAAGTGAGCTTTGCTCTATTTTACGACCTTTCTTCCCAAAGTTATTAAGTGAATCAATGCAGTTGTTAAATTAGTAACACGATTGCTAAGTGAATCTGGCTTCCCCATTGATTTTGCTTGTTAGGTGGCAAAAGGGGATCACAGGATACTGTAACCATCATAAATGTATGCCAGTTGTCAAATGCCCAAATTTTGGTCAAGGGATTATGAGACTGCTACAATGGTGATAAATGTGAAAAATGGTCATAAGTCATTTTTTTAGTGCTGTTGTAACTTCGAAGGGTCACTAAATGAATGGTTGTTGATGACTATCTGTAACTCTGGTCAGTTTATATAATACAGCTAACACAAAAAATGACAAACAACCAATTTATAGTTGATACATGTCAGGGATACAGGTAATATAGACCTAGTGCCAGCACAATCAACAGAGAAACTTTATTGTACAACAAAACTTTATTGTACATAGATTACTCTCTTTCAGACCTGCTCCCTGCCAGTCTATTGAGCCTGTCATTCAGAAAACCCAGAAAACAAAATGACATGACATTCTGGAAGGCTACATGTGGAAACTCCCAGTTTGGGAAGCCTGCATTTGCTCATTGTGATAAGAACAAAGTGATTACTAGGCTGATGTGATAAAGTTCCTTCATGTCTTGTGACCTTTGGGAAGAAGAGAGAAGACAAGATTCTCCATGCTGTTAAACAACACCAAGGCTGTGAAAAGTGTGCACTGACCCAGAAGGCAGCATGATGTCATCAATCCCACCTCCCCTTCCTTCATGACTCTACTCCTTTGTGAAGGTAAAAGGTCAACCATTGCCATCATAGAGGGAGCACATGCGGGCAGATGCCCCAGCTCAGATAACCAAGGGCAGGATAAGCAGGGTTATGTTGGAGGAGAGGATACCGTGGATATTCTGGGACACAGTGAATAGGCTGCTTCTTGCAGTCTGTCCACTTCTACAGATAGCAAAAATCTGTCAGCAGCTTTGGAAGGTTGCTATCAGTCTGACAGGAGGTAATTGGAAATAGTGTCTTCCTATGTTCCTAGGAAATTCTCATAGATTGTCATCATGTCTTAATACTTTGAATACTGATCAGGTCTATGAAAAATCCTTTCTCAAAGTAAACTTCTGTTCTGTTTTCAGTTTTGACATTATGGCCACAACAACAGAGACTTGTAGTAATGATTTTCAGATTATAAGGCCCAGAACAAAATGCCATCTGTTTTATTCTTGTGTAGGACTGTCATTCTCTGACAGAGATGCAAGATAAATATTAATTGAAGAGATATTGGTGTCCTCTTTTATTTTTTCTCTCTCTTGCTATATGAAAATACATTACAGGGTAATGAATGCATAAAAATTAAAACCTAAATAATATAGTGTGCTACAGCGATTAAAGTATTGGATTGGAAAAGGAAAAACCTAATACAGTTTCAGACATGGAAGCTCACTGAGTGACTTAAGACCAATTCCTCTCTTGACCAAACCTCCTAAGTTGCAGTTGTGGGGAAAAATAGAAGTAATGTGTAAATAGATCACCTTGAGTTTCTGAATCGAAAATGAAAAAAATGTATAATAAATTAATAAAGAAGTGGTTATTAGAATGAAAATGATACTTATCAATTATCTTGCTCTAATAATTTGTCACTTTAACAAATAATTCCATTATCACACGAGTATACTAAAGATACAAGCAAAAATATATCTTACATTAGCTCATATTTATTGCATTGTTGCTAATAACTGCTTGTGATTGTACTATTTATATAATAAGATATATATTTTAAACATATATTTCCCTTTATTTTTTTCCCCAGGATGGATTAGAATTATTTAGCATAATATGATTAATACTATTACAATTTATTACATCAGGGATAAAATATTGTTATTGAAAACATATGCCACGATTCCTTTGTTCGATTAATATCGTAATAGTAAAATGTGTTACAAGTCATAGAAATGATATAAATATGCATATATTTTGTAGATATAATTATATCTGCATATATAAACATAATATAGATGCAAATCATTAACAGCGAATTAAACATTATTAGTAATGCAGGAGTTGGCACGACCTGACCATGTGCTCTATTTAAAATAAAAAGCGATACAACAGTTGCGCCTTTTGCCCATTGGAGCAGCCTCCTCTGTGACGGAATGTTCTCCCATACGCATGCGCCCGTCTCTTCCCACCGCGAGTTCGAGTTTTACGGGATACAGTACTGATAACAGGGTCGAAACAAGCAGTGCGCATGCGTACATGCGTATTAGCTGCCCCGCTCTCGCTCTCTCTCGTCCTTCGCCCGACTAAGTCCATGCCTTAGTCCTCTATTGAGCCCGCAAAACTGTCCGTGGGTGGAGCCTTTTGAATTAAGATTTTAACGCTTAGTAAAGACGCACATGCGCAACGGGTCTTACTGTAGCTCCTCCTCCTTTTTTAATCCTCCTCCCTTTTTGTCTTTTACAAGCGGTCTCCTTGCCCCCTCCTTTTGCGCATGCCTCTTGGCGTCCCCTGTTGCTCTTACTAGAACGCGCATAGACCGGGCAGAGCGGCTTTGCCCGTCGTTGGCGCAGTGTATTGTGGGAGTGATTAAGGAAGTAAAATGGCGGACCTGGCCAACGAAGGTAGGTGGCCAGGACCGGGTGGGGGGATCGCGGTGGTAACAGTGATGGGAAAGAAGCGGCTAAGTGCAAGTGAGAGGGAACGAGATGCTTTTGGCCGGATGCTTCCCAGATCTTCAGTGGCCGTCTGGGGACTGCCCGGTTCACCAGAACTGGCGTGTGGGCTACGGCCAGGCCGGACAAAGGGAGCGGCCTCCCGGTCCCCTAGGTGGCGAAGATGAGGATGTCCTCTGAGCATAGGCAGAGGGCTCTCTCAAAAGTTCAGTCTCGAGCTGCTCCCCTCTCCATCCTCCATGCTCTTTTCCTAGGGCAAGAGTGCCTCTGAGCAGTTGTGGAGTGCTGAGCTAAGAGTGAGGAGATTTCGCGTCACCCAGAGTTCAACTCTGCTGGCTTTTCCTCCTTTCTTTTGTTGACATAAAAGCTGTTTTGAATGTGCATGGAGTCATGGCAGAAGCGATTACATCTGCCTGGCGTAATTTACTAATCTGGTGTTTATTCTTATTTTATTCCATCGTGTTAAGTAGATTGGAAAAAATTACCTCTGAAGTTGGATTGAACAGTCAAGCTTGTAAAGTTTCCCAGTTCTGTCAATTATGCTGCATTGATACGGATATCCCTTAAGTTTCTCTAGGAAATGTCAGGTGTGAGAGTTCATCACTAGTATCAGATAAGGAGATTTCAGACAATCCGTTGCTAAGGCTGAAGGACCAGTGTGTGTCAGTTGAGAAGGAGCTGTTAAGAGAGGACTTAATTCTGACTTTCTCTGTCAACTGTTATTACCAGAGCTGAATTTTTAAGTTACTTCTAATAGTTTGGATATGGTAATTTATCTGGATATATGTGGATAGATTAGTAAAAATTGCTGACTGCTAGAAATTAACAATGGTAAAAGCACTTCATTCATTGAGTGCTTAGCTGAGGTACAGTAGCCCCTTCTGTGCAATAACTTGCCCATAGAAGCTATGTCTGAAAATCAACAGGAATTAGTGAATTATAATGATATCCAAGGATTAATTAGCCCTGCATTCCTTTGATACCTGGGCAGCAAAAATAGAAGAAAATAGTGTCACAAATTTATATGTGTATGTGGAAATCTGTAAGCAGTATTTCCCTTATGTTTGTTATAATAAACATCCCTGGGTGACATTTAAAATTGTTTTTTTAATCCAATGAAGGCAAATTTTTGTTTTAAAAAGTAGCATAGTGAAGCATCTCAACTGATGCTGGCTTCAGTCCCAAACAACTGTTCTTCTGTCTGCTCTTTTTTATTTGTTAGCACATCTTAGATGATCTGAATAAAATATGAGTGCATCTGAGCATGGGAAGAGCAGTTATTTCTCTTTATAAATATAGAATCAGCAGAACAGCCTTTGGTAAAAATGGAATATATTCCCTAAAATCTATAAAGTGGAAGGGATGTTGTAGGTCATCTAGTCCACCCCCCACCCAAGCAGGAGTGAGTGAATTTCGTATGAGTGAACAGAGCTTCCATGCTACTACTAGTTCTATCTTTCTTTACTAATTTTTAGGACAAGCTCAAAGATGAGATGTATAGGAGTAAGTTCCTATCACCACAGCCTATCATGAAATATGTAGAAGCATGCCTTAGAATTTATGCAAATTGCTTATTATTTTGCATCTTGGACAAAAAGATAGATATAGACCTAGACCAATCAGAATCAGAAAGAATTTATGATGGAAGCGGCCATTCTCATGAACTCCTAGATGAAGTAATAGGTTAGAATGGCTAAGATTGTGTAAAATAGTAATAAAATAAAAGTGCCATAGTGGTAGAAAGAAACGGGTAGCCCAATCAGGAAAATCATCTCCTAAATTAAAGAATCTATAGGTGCTGATAATATCACATATTTATTTATTTTTTTTCTTATTAAAACACACAGCACATTCACAAGCATCAATTTATATAATTAGCTTCTTTTCCCTACGTGCCTCCTACCCACCAGTAGATGCCATATCTGTATAATGCAGTTGGTCTTCTGCTTGCAACCAGAATTGAGCCCAAAATTTCTGTTGCTGAGTGAAACAGTTAAATGAGTTGTACCTCATTTTATGACCTTTTTGCTGTAGTTGTTAAGCAAATTGCTTCAGTTGTTAAGTGAATCATGTGGTTGTTAAGTGAATCTGGCTTCCACCATTGACTTTGCTTGTTGTAACAGTGGGACAGTGTCATAAATACATGCCAGTTGCCAATTGCCCAAATTTTGATCACCTGACCTTGGGGATGCTACAACAGTTAAGTGTGAAGAAAACCAGTCATCCGTCACTGTTGTCAGTGCTGCTGTAACTTTAGTCACTAAAGGAATGGCTGTTAGTCAAGAACTACCTGTACAGTATAATCTTGGGATAATCAAAGCTTATCTGGCAAATTAGGTGGTTTAAAGTTTTAAGCATAATAACATATGCGTCAAGAAATCAGACACAATAATTCTGACAGTTCAATCCTAGAAGTTTGTCTAGCCTAGCATCTTAGTTCCTTCAGTGATTATCAAATTACATTGAGGAAACAAATTACTTTCCTCTGATTTTAGCCTTTAATATTTAAAGTTAGATTACACCTGAAATTTGAGGTTCTGTAATTGGCTGTCATAGCATTGATAAATCTATTAGTTTGTCCAAGTCCTTCATTATTATTTGCATTTACTTGTCATAGAATATTGTGCTTATTAGAACATAAGAAAATCTCCGCCCATATCAGTCTCCCATCTGCTTCACATAACAGTTAACCTGATGCCTCTACAAAACTCACTAGTAAAATAAGAAAATTAATTGCTTCCAAGTAATTGTTATTCAGAGTGCCTATAAATGTCATTTCATAAACAAGTATACTTTATTGTTACTGCCATGAATAGAAATTTACTCTTCCATGAATTTACCTTGTCTCTTTTTAGAGCAATTGTTAATTGGGCTAATAAGTTATTGTTGTCCTGAAATACTTGGTGGAAATACCTCTGGAGAAAGTTATTTTATTTATTTCATTAGATCCATAACAATTTTGCTTGCTCTTGTATTCTGTAATGCTGCTAAAAGAGTCTGGAGGTATCACAGACTATAATTTTGAAGTCCTTCAAATATTTGTGACCCAACAGAACAAAGTGCATTGGACACTAGCCTTATTTATAAACCAGTGGCCACATGTTGGATGTTGTTTTATCTACATGAATCATTAGACATCATTATTTTATAATTCTGAGATCACTCAGCTTCAAAGCCTTTAAAATTAAAAAGAAGAATAAATACTTCGTTTACTTGTTTCAAATATTCCTAAGACATTTTTCAGGACCAATTCCTTAACTAAAATGTATAAAATTAAAGAAATTAGGCAGGATACATAAGTGAATAAAGGATGGTAGTTGTTTTACATTGCATTAGTTCATTTAAGAAAATGTATTGGTTGAACAGATTTTAAGGCCTTTATTGCTGTTACTGATATATCTATGGAAACTAAAAGAGTTTGGTATCAGTGAGATGAGCATCTTGCTTATCAGCTGACCTGTCTTTAAGAGTGTTTTTCATCCACACCTGAATAGTGGTGAGAAAGAGCTGGTGGTTGGTTAAGCAGCATTCATTTGTTAGAGCGAGAACTGCATGTGATATATCTCAATATTAGGCAATATAAGATCTCTTTTATTTATTTCTTCACAGAAAAGCCAGCCATTGCACCTCCTGTCTTTGTATTTCAGAAAGATAAAGCACAGAAGGTAAGGAAGGCTAATGAATTTATTCTTGCTTGCTTGAGACAAGAGAATGGTGATTTTTTTTTCAGGCTTAAGTGGAATAAAGTAAGAAGGTTTTTCAAGTCCTCGTCCTAATAGGAATAACATGATGTTGATTGATCTACTGAGGATTTTCTTTTGTGTTACTGAGAAAACCGGGGTCATGTTCCAAAATGTGTACTTAGTTCATGTACTATATGCTTAGGCCTCTTGTGCAATGTCTGAACTTATACAACATCTAGGCTTATCATATATGATCTGGATAAAGCAGAAAACGTACTACCAGACAGCAGTAAAGAGATGTGGGGGCGGGGGTGGAAACCAACCCTCTCTTTGCTGCTGACATTTTTGCAGTGCTGATATGGTTTCCTAACTCCAGCATTCCATATATGAGCATTAGAAGGGAAATTGGGTGCATGGGTGACAGATGAATCCCTGAGAAATCTCCTGGTTAAAAATCACAAAAGAATAGATAGATGAGACCTTGCTATCCTAATTCATAAACGTACATCTGCTCTTGAACAAGGGTGGTTTATAAATGGATTTCGTAAGAGAAAATAATATTAATGACAAAGAATATTGCCTTGCCTCAAATGTTTTTGCCAATTAATCAGATTATTTGATTTAAAAAAATCCCAGAAGAAAGAAACTCTCTTCTTAATTTGGCAGTTTTATGCAGAGTATATTCTACGCTGTCCAATTGTAATTCTCAGGGGTTTTGAAGAATAATCTTTTACTGCTTGTTCTGAAGATGCCACAGTCCATCATCTAAAAGAGTAGTCAACAAATTGTGAGGCATATTTTCAAGTGATATGTCTGATATTTTTTGTCTTTCAAAAATATTCAGTTGGTAATCAGTAACTTATTAAATGCATTCTTCTTATATAAATGATTAAAATTCTAAACATAAAATAAACGTTAAAAAGCACAATACCTAAACACAACTACAAACATAAATGTACAAATACAACACTAAATGTCTGATTTAAAAACATGTCCATTTTAGCTCTTCACTTTCCTTATAGATTCATTAACCATTTATTATTCTTTTATACCATTGTAATAAATCCTTAAATTTTCCATTATCTTCCCTTATTTAATCTATTAAACCTTTTACCATCAACCTATTTTTCTCTGCTTTTATAATATAATCCATAAACCAGTTCCATCTTTAATAAAAGCTCTATAGATTTCTCTCTAGTTAGACATGTCAGTTTTGTCATATCCACCAAGATTGAATATGGTTTTAAATATCCAGTCTTTAACAATTGAAGTTTCTTTATTTTTCCTTTTCTCTGCATATAACAGTCTTGCTCCAGTGATCACATACAACAATAAGACACCATGCTTTTTACTTAGTTCCTTCTTCCATAAACCTAATAAGTACATTCTGACTTCATCTGAAAAGGGGTTTCTTTTATTTTCACTAATATCCTGTGGTTCAATAACCAAATTTTTTTGGCCAATTCACAAGTCTACCACATAGATTCTATTCTACGTTCCACATTTCCAATGTTTACTTTAAATGTTCTTATACATAGTTTCACAGATATCAAATGCCATCTGTACATCACTTTCTCTAAAATTTTCTCTTAAATTATTGCACTGAGTATAGTTGCATTCTTCCTTCTTAAATGATAAGAAGGAAAGCCTCTTAATACTTAGCAATAGCACTTAAATTTATGTCCTGCTCCATAGTGCTTTATAGCACTCTCTGAACGGCTTACAAAGTCAGAATATTGCCTCCAACAATCGGGGTCCTCATTTTACTGACCTTGTCAGGATGGAAGGCTGAGTCAACTTAAAGCCCATCAGGATTGAACTCCAGACTGTGGGCAGAATTAGCCTGAAATAGTGCAATCTAAACACTGTGCTAGCAGGGTTCTTCTAAGTTGAACCTAAAGGGAAATAAGCGTGCTTCTTGTTCCAGAAATAATTACTTTTATGCAGATTGAATGTATTATTAAATCAAGTTATAAAGTTACTCGTGAGCAATGAATATTTTTAATTAGGTGGTTCTAATATTTTATAGGCTTTATGTTTTTGCATTATCACCCTGCAGTTGACAGGGCCAGGAAAATATGTCTGAGTTTAGTATTATATGGCTTTTTGCATTACTGTTAGGTTAATTTTATATATTTTTGTTTTTTCCTTTTCCTCAAGTTGTTTCTGTGAGATTACTGGCATACTCTAATAAGAGCAATGATATACCTAAAGGGAAGGTTTTACTTCCTTACCTGTACAATGAGGAGCTGTTTGTCATCTTCATTCATTTTCTAGACTTCATAGCAATTAGTTCTGTATATACCATATAAATTACTGGATAAACCAGTAATTTTAGATTACAAAACTACACCCCCCAAAATTGGGTTTGCTTTATCCATAGATGGGCTATGTATATATATATATGGTAACAGGTTTTAAAAGTACCCATATATACTCACGGATAAGCCAAGTCTCAAATTTTGAACCAAAATACTATGAAAAACATGTCACCCTCAGATAAGCCAATTGTGAAAATTTAAAACAGAATCTGTTCTGGAAAACAATATTTATTGATACAAAGTATTAAAGTCCTTTAGAATATTATTTTAAAATGTACAAAAATTTCAAGGGTTGACCTATCTGCAATTGGCACATTTTTCATGATATTATGTTAAAAATGTGAGGGTCAACTTATATCTGCAAATGGGCTTATCTGCAATTTTATACAGTAATGAGCATAATTTCATTTCTAAGCATAGCTAAAGACAGCTCAATACTTCAGGTTTGGAATTCGAAAATTTCATAGGTTTTAAGTAACTTCAAGTACTTTTACCTTATTGAACTGTTGTGCAAAACTTTCTCTGATCCTGCTTCTCTTTGGGAAATGAAATGCAGGCTTAAGTCCCATATGAGTAGAAGAAAAAATTGCCGGTGTTAGGCCTGAGAGAAATCAGAAATTTCTCTTAACAATCTTAACATTTGGGAAGGTGATATAACACAGCATACTGGTCATAATAAAGGAATTTTATTTTATATTTTGTCAAACAATGCACCGATGATTTCTTGTACTTTGGAGCATATAGAGTATGGTTCGGTTAATAACTGCATGTATGGGATCAACACTGAGAAGATTTTATACAGTGTCTCTCCTCTTACAGAGGTGTTCCTGCTGGTTGGTTCTTCAATTACATAAACTATATAAGTACAGAAAAGTGTAATGCAGCCTGTCCTTTTTCATATTTACTTTGTTTAATAGCCCATCCATCATTTGGCCCAGGCTGGGTTAGAAGAGAGAGGGAATCTAATAATAATTTGCAGATCTTCGTATTGCTCTGTCATTGTTTGTTCCATGTTTATCTCTTTTGAGCTGCTGTCTGTTTTCCAAATAAGTGAAATGTTGCTTTGACTTTTACCTAAAATCTGATACATGTACCGTGTTTCTTCAACAATACGGCCTCCACCAATAGGAAGCCCCAGCATGATTTATTGGCATAAAATCAAATTAAGCCCCTTCCCCCAAATTAAGGCCCATATTAAACATGCAAAATGGGGGGGGGGGAAATGGCGGGGGGGGGGGCTTGCCGTTAGGAAGTACTTTGTTGCATGCCCGGATATGGTGCTGCCTGCGTTGGTGGGGCACTTCACACCGTTGCTTTCCCTTCTCCCTTGCTGCCGCGGCGTTAGAGCAACGCCGCAGCATTTGGCGCAGCCACGTGCGGCCAGTCAGGGCTCCTCCCTGCAACTGGAGCCATGAGGAGACACTTGGCTTCAGGTGCTCCTGTCGCCGCCTTCCCTTTGCCTTCGAAGATAAAGCAAATTATTTTAAAAATCTCCGCTCATCCCACCAGGGCTGCACTGGAGCCGTGCAGGCTGGGCAGAGCTGGGAAAGCAAGCTGCGGGTGTTCCCTGGCTCTGCCCAGCCCGCACGGCTCCGGCGTGGCCCTGGTGGGATGAGTGGAGGTTTTTAAAATAATTCGCTTTACCTTCGAAGGCAAAGGGAAGGCGGCGACAGGAGCTCCTGAAGCCAAGTATACCAACAACAAAAGGCAAATCCTCAAGGTGGGCTGGAGGGAGGTGGCTGCGTGCCCCCCAGGCTGCTTCAATGCAAGGTCCTGACCTTGCCCAATTGCAGCATCCTGCCGTTGCTGCTGTGTCCTTTTCGCCTCCGCCTCCCTCTCTGACTGCGAAACTCGTCTGGTTCGCCAAACACTCCGAACGAGTCGAGCTCTTTCATACACACACACACAGAAAGACGCCGGCGTGCTCTGAGAGGCTGGCTCTTTTCTATAGCCGAGGCTGACGTCTGACTGAATCTCTATCCCGCTCCTTTATCCTCACGACAGGGTCGGCAGCGATGCTCTCTGGTGCGGCCACCTCAGCTTGCCAGCCTTGCCCCGCTATGAGACGATACTGTGACAGCCGCCGCTGCCACGCTCCCTTCTCTTTCCTCGCCTCTCCTCCCTTCGCCAGCAGGAGCGTGCGCGCCTGCTGCCACCGCCGCCGCTCCTGAGGCCGGCTGGGGCAGGCAGGCAGGAAAGCAAGCAAGGCAGCTGCACTGTCTTCTTTTTCCCTCAGTGAAGCGCTGCCACTTGCTGCCACCGCTGCCACCTGCGATGGGCGAGGAGGAGGCGGCAGAGGCACCCGAAATGTTCCAATTTGCTCATCCGAGCAAAGCGCGAGCACTGAGTAAAGGGGTGAGAAAGAACCCCAGCAAGCCCTCAGCTTATACGATGTCTGGCAAGTGCTCTTTGAGTGGACCGGAAGCTTATTCCTTTAAATCCTAAATTCAGAACAAATTCAGTCGTTGGGAGCCGTTTTCTTAATTCCGTAACCAAAAGGAGCCAATGGGCAAATCCCTGTTCGCGCTCCGCCTGGGGCGCCCAGCGCAGCTGACAGGTGGGCCCTCCTTCCCGGCGGCAGAGCTCTCACCAAAGCAGCGAGCGCCTCCCCACCGGGCCCTCCGCTCATCCTGCCAGGGCCATGCCGGAGCAGTGCGGGCTGGACAGAGCCAGGAAACACCCGCGACTCGCTTTCCCGGCTCTGCCCAGCCCGCACGGCTCTGGCGCGGCCCTGGTGGGACGAGCGGAGGTTTTTAAAATAATTCGCTTTACCTTTGAAGGCAAAGGGAAGGCGGCGACAGGAGCGACTAAAGCCAAGTTTCTCTGGTCGCACATGGCTGCGCCAAACGCTGTGGCGTTGCTCTAACGCCGCAGCAGCAAGGGAGAAGGAAAAGCAACGGTGGCGGAAGGTCTCCCGAACATCCAAGCTGTCGCCGCCCGCCTACCCGAGGATGCAAGGGGGGGAAATTAAGTCACCGCCGAAAAGACGGCCTAGCCGTTTTTTCGGGGGTCAAAAAAAAAAATAAGGCCCGGCCTTATTATGTGAGAAACACGGTATATCAGGGGGCAACAATCTTTTGGACCTCAGGGACCACCAAACTCATAATTTTAAATCCCACGGACCACTAATTTGAATTTTGACTGACGGTGGCTTGCTGACATTTTCCCAGGGTTTCTGCAAGAAAGCAGCAGAGATCCTGGGAAAATCCCCCAAAAAGTCTGCAGGAAAAGTCCCCACCCCGTTTTCCTACCAATTAATCATTCTTTATTTGGGATCGCAGGATACCGTCTCCAGCTCCGTTCTCAGGGCGGCGGGGTAGAGACTTTTGACTTCATACAAGGAAAGCAACAGAAGCAGCAGAAGTCTTTCTCTTCCCCAAACTCTGCCAGAATGGCGCAGCCTCTTGGAGCACAATGCCTTGCAGGGTCCCAAAGACTCATTTCTGATGTAATTTGGGGGAGAGAAAGAAAGACTTTTGCTACTTTCCTTGTGTGCAGCCAAAAGCAGAAGAAGAAAGAAGCGGAAAGAAGTAGCCCTGTGGCCAGGCCAGGTATGTGGGGGAGGGCGAGTGGGGCAAGTTCCCCCCCCTGCCCTTTCCTCTCCCATCACTACCTCATGTTGTTCGCAATGCAAGCGACGCAAGCCTTGTGTTCTTGTGGGCGATGTGGGCAGCGTGGCCTTGTGTTGCCACACAACCTGGATTAATTGCTTTGGGAGTTGCTTTGGAGGGTTAAATTTCTCTGCGGACCACCAAAATTTTCTCACAAACCACCAGTGGCCCCTGGCCCAATGATTGGCAACCACTGATATATATGACTCAACCTTGGTATACTTTGAGTGGGCTGGTAAATTGTGTGAATTTATTTTCATAGTTCCTTTACTTGATACATTTGAGAATTGAGGAAAAGTGGCAGAATTAACCTAGTATTCACCATCCATAGTTTGGAAATATCTTTTCCTTCCTTCCTTCCTTCCTTCCTTCCTTCCTTCCTTCCTTCCTTCCTTCCTTCCTTCCTTCCTTCCTTCCTTCCTTCCTTCCTTCCTTCCTTCCTTCCTTCCTTCCCTCCCTCCCTCCCTCCCTCCCTCCCTTCCTTCCTTCTTTCCACATCTCTGCAGGAATTATCACCACCTTTCAAAGTGACATGACGTGACTTCATTTTTGGTCATTTATTTGATTGGACACTAGTTTTCATTTTTGAAAAACCTGGTCTCTTAAGTTTAAAATCCAGTTTTGGGGGACCTTCAGTTTTCTGCCTTCTGCACAGTAGTGGATTTTAATCTGCAGATGCAGATAGATAAATCAACGAGACATCCATAACAAAGTACATTTATTGGTTCATCAGGTATCCTCATAACTCACATTTATGACAAAGTTCTTCTTTACTGACCAATCCTTTGCATATCTGCCTCGTTGTAAAACCCATCTCGTAGTGATAGAAAGTTTTCCTCACTCATGGCAGCAGCCATGAGGGTCAATTTCAAGGGTCAATTTAGTGACCAATCAGGATTACAGATGTGGCCACGTGACATGAATTACATTTCCCAGGATACCTTAACTACATTTACCATGATGTGTTCCCTTAAGGAGACAGCTCATAATTCCTAAGTAAGTATCCAATTCCCATAGACTGGCTGGGACAGCACATTCAGAACTTGGTAGATCCATCTCCAGGAAATCAGGCAGTTTTGCAGGAGAGAGTCAAGGAACTTAGCTGGCGATATCTGGAAGTCTTTGCCAATCTGGTTGGAGCCTGTGGAGCTTGTTCACTTGTGATTGAATAACAGGGAGTGTCTTCTTAAAATCTGACAAATGTTATCAGTGTTGCTTGTGATTCATATAAAGCCAAAGATTTATGGGGGGGGGGGGTAAAAGAGGTGGAAGGATTGTGCAGAGGCTGCTGGTCATTGGGGTATATGTACTTGAATCCCAGCTGCTGCTGCTGCTGCTGCTGCTGTAATACCCATCGTTTATACCCCACCTGTTTATGATAGTGACAGAATCGTTATTGACCCAGTCTAAGAAAAAAGGCCCTTAGTGGATCCTCCTCTGTCCTTTCGCTGCCTGGCACTGAAGGGCTGTTGTTCTTCTTTGCTCCCAGTCCCTTGCAGAGCAAAAAGGGTTGTCGGATTCAGGCGAGGACCCTCAGGGAGAAGCAGAATCTCCTCACCGGGCTATGGGTCACCCCAAATCAACAAGGGGTGCAACCTTGAGGTTCCTGCCCCCTCAGTTGCTTGTATCCGAGCTGCTTCCTGTATTGGCAGGGTAAGTCAGAACCTACCAAGGATTTCTGGTGAAACTCTGTTTTTTTTTTAAAGTTTTTTTTCCTTTTTTTAGTGTTCCTTTCCTCCTCTCTAAAATGCCTATATTTAACTTGTCAGCTGTGAGACTTGCACTTGTAATTGCTTCCCACCTGCTTGATTTCCTCTCTCAAAAATAATGGGAAGTATCTTCTTTGTAGCTGACACAACAGATCTTCTTTTAGACAAAGAAGTTGTGCAAGCCAAATAGTCTTTATTTAGTTCAGTATTGCCTATGCACTGATTGGCAGGAGTACCTCGGGTTTTTGGAGAGATTTTCCCAATCCTGCTTAGAGATGTCAGAGATTGAGCTTGTGATCTTTTGCATGTATGCGGTATTTACTGAGCTACAGTATTTATACAGGGAATATTTTACAAAAGATAGTTTTTGAATTTCTTAGCCCATAGGAAATAACAGGAGGCAGCAGTAGAGAGGAACAGAAATTGGCTTCCATCTTCAAAAATGGAACAGGTGAGCCTTCTATGGAGAGCTTTTAAGGTGCAATGTTCAAAGCCTTTATTGTCATTGTACATCAAGTATTCAATGAAATTGGTTTTGCCTCCACTGGTGCAGTCCATACAAGAATACAAGACAACATGAATAAATATAAAGAATAATCTTTATACAAGTTAGTTAGGGGGAAAAACTAGTCATATGTTTCCATATGTACATCATATTCTGTGCATCATGTATATTCTTCTGGTGTATGATCTTATATTATAAATAAAGTCCCTAAGAAGTTACTCTTCTGACGAGGAGGCATATAATGATTAGAAAAGTGCATATGATAAGCATCTCAGACTGCAGGCATGTAGCATACACCTATAGCAATGTCATTTCTTACTATTCACCCAAATGTGTATATGAAGGCAGTTAATCCTTCATAAGATAAGTTCTTTTTCCTGTCTTCTTAATTATCCCAAATACACTTTCCTGGAAGTAAGTCTTGCTGAATGCAGTGGGCTCGCATCTGAGTAACCGTGCACTGTATTTCTTTATTAGAAGTATTGTGCTCTAATCAAAGCAGGAAAAAGAAGAGCCTTTGAGCAAGCAAAAAAAGCTGTCAGTGGATGGAGGAGGCAGAGAGAACCGAAAGTGTGTCATCCAGTGTGTTCCTTTGAAAAGAAGCCTTGAACTTTATAAGTGAAAGCTGCAGCTTTCTCTCATTCTCTTTGGCTTCTCAGAAGGCAAGGCTTCCTTCCTCTCTCTGTGCGGCAGGGGTGAGGATGTGATATATGACTAAATTAGGGGTCCGATTTACATTACTTAGACTTTGAGGAAAAACTGAATTTGAACCATTATAATAATAAGTAGGAAGCCATGTGAGATATGGGTGGATGAGTCTGCATGGACAAAAACTGCCTTTCAGAAGGTTTATATTTCAAGTGTCCAAAAATGGGATACATGGGGTATTCATTCACTATACACCGCATATGATGTTAATGCTAAAGTGTGATGCTTTGGAACTAATATGGAAAATCAGTATAGCACTTTAAATACATTTGATTATATCAGCCTCAGATTTCAACTTGACTCAGTCTCTTCCTCTCTCACTAAACTTTCAGGGAAGCTGCTACTAAAACTGTGGTGAGGAGATAGAATATCCCCAGTATGTCAGAGATTATGTTCTTATTCATTTTATTTATATTTATTTGGGTTTTCAAAATTAACACATACTGCCCTTAATTTAAAAAAAACCAATTGGATATTGGGTCTTTGCAGTGGGCATAGAGATTGCAATGGTTGGCGGACACGGTGTGAGCTAAGAAGAATTATGCCTGGAAGCTTCAGAAGGAATCATGAGCTTGGAGGAAATGAAAATCAATCAGTCGTATGAAAAAGTGGACGTAGAAATAAAATAGGGGATTTGTGTGAGAGGGGGGCTTTGAGAGCCAGATATGTGGCCGTGTTTTATTTAAACAGTAATAGTAATAATAAATCAGTTTTATATCCTGCCTGTCTCCCAAGGACTCTGGGCAACCTACAATCATTAAAATATTTAAAAACAAAGTACAATAAAAACACACAGATACTTATAAACAGCAAAGCTGAAAAAATTTGGAAAGAAAATAAACCCAGAAGAGAATCATAATTAAAGGGGGAGGGGGGGAAGGTGGCATCAATCATCTTCTCCAAAGGCCTATAATGGGGTTAGAAGTGCAAAAAATAGTATACGGTGTATTTGTTGTCTTGCTTCTGATTCAAGGGGGGGAGAGAGAGAGAGGCAGTTTTTTTGTCTGGAATAATACTAGACTATATTTGTAAATATTATCTAAGCCAGCTGCTGTGGTGCCAGTCTATGCTGATTGCCCAACATGTAAGGTCTAGAAGTAGAAAAGGCCACTTGTCTCTGTTACAGAGTCATAGAATTGGAAGGGCCATTAATGCGAACACCCCACCCACCCACCCGCTTCTCAGTTCAGTGAGTCAAAACCTCCCAGATAAGAAGACTCTGGCTTCTCTTGCTTGAACATAACCAATGAAGGGAAACCCACCGTGGAATTTATTTGCCTCTAACTTGAAATCATCGGTCCATATCTTACACTTTGGAGGGAGAGCAGATAGATCTTGAACATTCACAATATCTTGGCCATCTTTTGAGATATCTAAACAGTGGTCCCCAACTTTTCTGGCACCAGGGACCAGTTTCATGGAAGACAATTTTTCCACGGACTGGAGGGGGGATAGTTTTGTGCGCAACCTACATCCTGTGCATGTGCAGATGAAGCTTTGCTCACTCGCCTGTCACTTGCGCGGCCCGATTCCTATCCGGCCATTGACCAGTACCGGTCCACTAAAGAGTATGTTCATAGTCCCTCAATCTTTTCTTGAGAAGAAAAGCCCTTTCCAAATCCTTCATAGGAGAGTCTCTGGTGTTTCCTTGTGTATTCATTGTCTCCTATCCACCACCACCCCCGTTCTCTTCCGTAGCCTTCCGTCCTTTTCCCCCCATGTGTGTGATGTATTCATCAGGTCCTCTTCTAACCCAGCTATCTAGTCACACACACACCCTTTTATGTCCTGTTTCGATTGTCGCAACCTGCACTGCATAGGATGCTGGTATGTTGCCTGCAATCGGCAGCGACCATCCAGGAAGTTGGTAGGAGCGACGAGATCAACAGCGATCCATCCGACACCCCAGGCGAGTCCTTCTGAATGTGTCGAGCTCCGGATTGGGTGGCATGCCCGATTGGACCTCTGGAGCCTGACATAGAGTTTCTAATCCATTGGTAATCTTCATTCTCTGAAATGGTTACTCTTCCTAAAATGTTTGCTCAAAACTGGTCCCAGTATTTGAGGTGGGGGCATGTCTTCCATGGGTGATTGCCTCATTGGAATAAATTCTAACCACAGGGCAGGAAGTACTGTTGACATTAGAACACAAGCTGGTTCTTTCTACGTTTTAATGGAGGCTTATTTTGGTCCAGAAGTTTGTGTGGCTGTGTACTGATTTGGCAAAATGGATGTAAGGAAAGGCCACTGAATTGCTGGCTCATCCTCTTCTCCGCTGTGAACGTGAACATTTCTTGTGGACCTGTGGCTTAATTATTTCAAACGAATTTGAATTAGGCTTTTCTGTACATAACATTCAGTGAAAAATTTTGTGTACAAGGTTAATCTATAGTTTAGCGTTATGTGCACAAATGGCCTTAAGCAAACTGTAGTGCTGGAACATGCTGCCCCTTCTTTTTCCATGCAACTGCGAGGAGGAAATTGTGATTTGTGATTAAGACTAAGCTACAAAATATTTATATTATTCCCATATTATCTAATGAAGTCAGATTCAAATGTAGCATATAGTTAATTGATTTTAAAAAGCTGGAATTTACTTTCAACAACAGTTCTCAGACTACAAAAAATGCAGGAAGTCCTCAACTTACAGCAGCACTTCGTTGAGTGACCACTCAAAGTTACAACAGCACTGAAAAAAGTGACTTATGATTGTTTTTCACACTTGACCATTGCAGCATCCCCATGATCATGTGATCAGCATTCAGATGCTTGGCAGGTGGTTCATATTTATGATGGGTGCAATGTTTTGGGATCATGTGATCACCTTTTGCAGCCTTCTGACAAATAGTCAATGATGAAGCCAGATTAATTTAACAACCATGTTGCTAACTTTATAACTGCAGTGATTCACTTAACAACTGTGGCAAGAAAGGTCGTAAAATAGGGCAAAACTCAATTAGCAATAGAAATTCTGGGCTCAGTTGTTGTAAATTGAGGATTATTTGTAAAACAGGAAATGCTGAAAGAAAATGGGGTTATGGTTTACTTCTCAATCTATATAGAAAGAAGGAAAAATACCTGGTTCTGCAGATTTTGCCTGTAAATGAGTCCTAGTTTATCGTAGAAACAGCTAATAAATGGGATTACACATAACTTCTTAGAGTAGTAATAGGGGTTTGTTGAAATACTGTACTAGACTGATTTGCATTTAATGTTAATCCATTAATTACACATACATCACAAATGACTTGGTGTTATGTGTATACCTCGCTAACAAGGCTATATAGGAAGAATATACATTATGCTAACATTTTTATAATCTGGATAGATGTCTTTTTATGTAAGGTTAGTAAAACTTTTAAGCAATGTGTCATTTTAGCGTTTTTAATTTAATGGATTTAGTAGAGCATTTTCTCTTGGCTAATAGATTGCCACTTTCTCTTTAATTATATTCATCTTAATTTTGCTTGTGAACTCGCTTATTCATGTTTATTTTCTGCTTCTTTCATTGGGGAAAATTTATCTTCTTCACATGTTTTTTCTTATATTAGAATAGACAAAACAGCTTGTTTGAAGAATTGATCACATGAAAATTCTCTTAATTGATCAAGTCTCCATGACAGAAAGGAAACATAGTTCTTCATGCAGAAATGTTTGGAATAATATGTTTAAAGTGAAGGAGATCTTATTCTCTCATAAAAGAAACATTCTATTTTGAAGGTGAAACCTTCAGCAGCATTTGTATGCACGATATAAAAATGTAAATTACCTTTTGGCAGATATCCTTATAAAAACTGCAGACACCAGGCATAATCTTATGTTCTTAGTTAGAGAAGAACACCTAAATTTGATTCACTATGATGGAATGGAGCACAATACTTTAACTTTAGAAGAATTTAGAGGATTTTTAAAAACAATGGACTCAAAATTTAATCTTGAAATAGTCTGCTGCCATGAATAAACTGGTTTAAAATAAGCTGTAGAAAACAAGTATTATTGGGCAAAACTGATGCTGATTTCAATATAGATTTAAAAATGACAAATTATAAGAATGATTTGGAAAAAATGGCACACTGGTTATGCAGATAACATTGGCTGATGTCTTAATAATTAAAAGGGATATGTCAACTCGCAAAGCTTTCCTGACCAGCTCCCTAGTTGCCATAGACAAGATGAGAATTGCGCCTCGCAGCTGCACCAAGGAATTCACACCTCAGTCAAAACAAGATACAGCCTAGCTGGCAGAAGTCAAGGCCATCTCCAGGAAAACACACAAAGGCTGGAGAGAGTGACTTTTACGACCTGTGAAATTGCTTCATTGGGGAATGTGACTGGTGACACACTCTGGAGGGAGGGAGAAACTGGGTCAGAAGCAAGGCACGAACTGGGTGAGGTCAGAGCTGCCTTCACCTAGGTCATGCCGACATGGCGCTCCTAATAAAAGACTGGATTTTTCTTGCTAAATAGCTTGAGATTCCTAATTTTATTAGGGCATTGGTAGAAACCCTGACAAGATATACATATAAATAACCAGAAGAATGATTTGGATATAATTTTGTTATATAAGATTTACAGAAGAACTTGTTAAAGTTTCAAAATATATTTAAGAAGAGAGAAAGAGAAAATGAAAAGAAATCAAGTTCTGGGGTATAATTCAAAGGGATTAAAGATCCGAATCAAAAGGAAGGAATATAAAGTTGGTTTATTTAATCAAGGTTAAAATATGCATGTTGTTGTTTCTGGGGACCTTTAATGGATTTGTATTGACCTGCACCAAACCACCTGCCTTTAAAGATTTGGAAAAAGGGGTTTTGCCATAGTTTGGAGCAAATGATAAACACTTGTATTAAAATAAAAGAAATATAAAGTTGGTTTATTTGGTTACATTTAAAATACATGCATTATTCTCTGATAATTTTTAATTTTTTTTATTAAGGCTGAATTAGAGACTATAATAATTTGTTTATACATAAGAGATGAGATATGGGACAAAGATATTTTGTATTGTTAAGGAAGGGGGAAGAATTTTTTAAATAAATTTCTTTTCTTTTTCTTTACTATAGTCTAATTTTTTCTTTTCTATTTTGCTTTGTATTCTCTTTTCTGCACTTTCTATTCTTCATTCCTTTTTGTACTATTTTAGTTTGTATTGATCTTTTATCTTTGTAACTGCAAACTTTAATAAAATTATTATTTTAAAAAACGAAGCTGTTCTTTCCACAGGAGGGAGCGTGTCTTCTAAGATGATGTATACCAGGGATTTCAAACTCGATTTCATTGACGGCCGCATCAGGGTTGTGTTTGACCTGAGGGTGGGGGACGGGATGTGGCTAGCTCCATGTCATTTGTGTCAGGGGTGCCTGTGGTAACCCAAGCGTTCTGCCAGTGAAAATGGGCTCCCAAGCTCTATTTCCGGCTGCGACAGCCTCCTGAAACCCTCTGCCAGCGAAAATGGAGCTTGCCAGGGCTACACCCAGCCCTCCTGAGCTCCATTTTGCTGGCAGAGGCACCATGGCCCGGTCCTTCACTGTTTCCAGGGCAGCCCTGTGGGCTCGATCTAAGTAGCCTGCAGTCAGGATTCGGCCTGTGGGCCTTGAGTTTGACACCCCTGATGTATACCGTTTACAATTTGTGTCTAATCCAAGGGCTTCTAAAATATAAACAAAGTTTCAGTTACTCAGGTATTGGAGATACCTTTTGGGTTAATTACCGGTAACTCAGCTTTAATTGATTAACTAATTTTCTCCACGTAGTCAAAAAGGTTTGGCTTTGTTTGGCTTTTCCTTCTGGGTTCTTTCTCATTACCATTTTGCTGTTATCAGTTAAGAACAGAGTGTTGCACAAACATCTTTTTTTTCCCCTTCCAATTTTTGATTTATTGTTATAAATCCTTTAAATTGAAAGCAAAGATTATTTTGCATCTGCTCTACACTTATTAGGGCTGGTATAGTTCATAGATTATTCAGGAAAAGTGCTTTCAGAGCCCCTCAAGCACGAGGAGTCTGGCACTTTATTGTTATTGAGGTGTTTTTCAAGCTTCCCAACAAACTGGGGGGAAAGTTGCAGCTGTTCTAAGAATTTGACTCAGTAAAGATAATACGATTCTTAGGGTTTGGCATCCAAAGTCTTTTTTCTGAATTATTTTTGAAGTAGACACAGACTTATTACTTAGCAATGCACCACATTAAGATGTAAGTTACATATGTAAAAAAAAAAGCCAGGTAGCATTATGTTTATAATATGGCCTGACTTTTTTTTAATATAAATGTGTTTGTTGCAGAGATCAGCAGATGAGTCAAGTCCAGAAGATGGGGAAGGTGAGGAAGCTCATTCTACTTGTCTAAAGAATCCAGAAAAATCTCTGAATACAAGTTGATACATTTCCCCCCTGCCTGGCTGTTTATTTGTATAAATGCATTTGTTTTGCACAGGAATTCCAGTAACTGGTTTCCATGTTTTAAGAGTTTTGACCTCCCATGTCAAAACAGACTCCATAATCTAATGCAAAGTACATTTTAAAAGCACTGTTGAACTGTGAGCAAAGGCCAGCAGTAGTTTTCTAGCATTGGTTTGCTTAACAGTGAATAGTTTTCATACCAATAGTGTTTTCTTGTATTGGACTAGTCATGTACTATTTAGAGCAGGGGTCTCCAGTGTTGGCATTTTGTGGACTTCAATTCCCAGAATTCTTCAGCCAAACATGCTAATGGGAATTCTGGGAGTTTTGGCAACAGGTCTTAAAGTTGCCAAGTCTGGAGGAACCTGACTTAGAGAAAGAACATCTCTGAATAGAGAAATTCTGTTTAGTCTTCATGGATAGTTGACTTCAGTAAAACCAATTAATAGCAATTGCCATAATTGCACACTGATATAAAAAAGGGATGTAACAATGCTGACATTAGAAGGAAGTTAAAGACAGGGTTCCACTGTGGATAAATAGCTATGAAGTGGCGTTGTCTTTGAAAACATGATCAGTCAGTGAGAATTATCTGTTGCAGGTCTATTTAGGCAAGTTGCATTTGAGTGGGTAAGAATCCATCAGAAGTACCTGCTAGGGCTATATTTCTACTTCTTCTGTTTACTGACTTTCCCTACAGAATCTGACCGAGAAGATGGGGGTTACTGTCCTCCTGTAAAGCGGGAAAGAACGTCTTCATTAACACATTTTCCTTCTTCACAACCAGGTAAAGAAAAAATAATTCCCAGATCTGCCTCTTTTCCCTCCCATTCCTGTTGTTCAGCTTTGCCTGAGAAAGGAATGCATGTTTAAAGAGTGCCTTGAGGAAAATTAGAGGTAATAGGGGCACAACCATTACGTATATTGTACGTTTAAATTTCACTTCATAATTACATAAACCTGAATTAGAATTGAATCAGTGGCCTTTTACAGGAAGTCTTTATTTAGACACATTACTCAGAAAAGTGCTGTATAGAAATAATCAGGATGCTTGGCATTATTCTAATAATATTGGTTGGTTCTGGTTAGTTTTAACTCCACATGTTTTTATTTATTTTATTTCTTATTAGAGTTTTATCCCACCTCTATTACTTTTACCAATAGCAATAACATTTATATACCACCCTGTAGTGCTTTATAGTACCCTCTGGGCAGTTTGTAATGTCAACATATTGCCCCCAACAATCAGAGTCCTCATTTTAACAACTTTGGAAGGATGGAAGGCTGAATCAATCTCCAGCCTCATCAGGATCGAACTCCAACACTGCGTTCTAACCACTGTGCCACCAGGGCTCCTTTTATAAGACACCCAAGGCAAACAATTTGCATAATACTCCTTATTTTCTCCTCTTTTTCTTAACAACAGCAACAACAACCTTGTGGGTTGGATTGAGAGAGAATGACTGTCCCAAATTCACCCAGCAGGGTTTCATGCCTTAGGCAGAACTAGAACTCACAGTCTCCTGGTTTCTAAGCCAGCACCTTAACCACTACAACAGTCTAGCTCTCTTTACGTCATCATTACTTTTTGGTTCCTTTTGATTTTGGGGTCTTTTTCCTTTTGAAAAAATAATAACATTGGGAAAAATATTATGAATCTTGGCCATTGCCTCTCGCATTGTACAGCTTGTGTAATCTTATTTTTTTTTTATTTTGCACTACAGAGGAAAAGAGTTCTGGATTCAGATTGAAGCCACCCACTCTAATTCACGGCCAGGCACCAAGTGCAGGTAAGCGATGGCTTTGCGTGAAATGGAGGGAAAACAAAGACATGAGATATTTGAGAATTTTTTTGCTGATTTTTTTCTCATTACCAATGTGAACAGTGCTAAGGGTGAAAGAAATAAAAGCCTGCTTTCATTTTCAGGAGTCCCAAGTCAAAAACCGAAGGAACAACAGCGAAGTGTCTTGCGCCCAGCAGTATTGCAAGCTCCCCAGCCAAAAGCGTTTTCACAAACAGGCAAGTTAGTCTCTGTAATTGCTGCATTCGGCATGATTAAGCTGGCAAGACCTTTTGAAGGAGTAAGTGCCATAAGTCAGAGATCTTCAAACTTGGCAACTTTAAGACTTACGGACTTCAATGCCCAGAATTCTCCAGCCAGCATAGCTTAAATGTTTATAAGAGTCTACGATATTTTCAAATTCTATTGACTGTTTTGGTTGATTTACTAAAATGAATTGGATATCTTAGTAACTGGATAATAGTATTTTAGAGGGTAAAAATGAATTTGCACAAATTATGATTCAAACATGGAAGATGAAGTATGTAGCATAGCATATACTACCTTTGACACCCATGCAGATATATATGAACAATGTGGAAGAATAAGGGATTATACAGAATATTATAGATACAATATCTACAGATTTTTATTAAAAATAAGGTATTAGGATCTGGAAGGGTTATATTTGTTTTATAAATATATTTCATTTTTTATCCTGCCTTTATTATTTTTTATAAATAAGTCAAGACTATGAACACACTGCTTCCTCCTAGTTTTCCCTCAACAACAACCCTGTGAGGTGGGTTGGGCTGAAAGAGTGACAGGCCTAAGGTCACTCAGTCCACTTTCATGCCTAAGGGTGGACTAGAACTCACCTGGTCCCTTGCCTGATGCCTTAACCCCAGACCAAACGGACTCTTTAACAAGCCTTCTGTCAATGCACAGGATATGTGGAAAATTGAGTTTAATCTATAATAAGACTGGAAGGCAAACTAGTCTTTTGGATGCAGGTAATAGAAAAGATCTCTCAAAATCACAGCAAGCTAGTTATTTTACAAGATGAAATAATTTGTCTCTGTATAGAACAGCTTGCTTTTCAGTCCACGAAACAGCCTGCAAAGTGACTCACAAAACTACAATAATCTCAGTTTCTAAGTATCCAGTTGTAAATTGCCTCCAGGCAGAATATCGTGTCTTTATCTAAAGTTCTATGTGTGTACCTGTGAGCATGTGTGTGTGTGTGGAGGGGTGTATGTCAAGTCACAGATGATTGAAAAGAATACAAAGAAAGTCTGGGTTATGGAATCATATGCAAGGCTGCTAGAACCATGTGATCCAGTACTGAGGAAATGTTGGGTGCGTTATTTTATATTTCTGTTTTTGAAAAAGGGAAGCATTTGATCTTCTCAAAGGGTACATGTCGAAGTATGTAACAGAAGCTGGAGCTGAGGAACAGACCTAAGTTTTCCTCATTTCCTCATTTTTGAGGACTGAGAAAGGTATCACTTCTTTGGGGCTGGAAATGTTATCAAGTCTTAGAACTTTGGGAAAAAAAATCAGTGGGGAGTGAATCCTTTGCAAAAGCTTTTCAGGTAATCTTGGCATAGGATTGCGTAGGTTTTTTATTATTATTATTCATCTGACTGATCCAATAAGGGAAAGAATGCTAGAATAGAAAGTTCCACTGCAAATTCATCTTACTGAGCTCTGCTCACTTATTACGTTTAACAGGGTTAAGTACTAACTGGTCCAGATAACCTTGGCTTCCGATTGTTAGATTTACTGCTGGTTCAAAAAATAAAGATGCTGCAGCCTTTACATCTTCCATCTTGTTTCTTGCCACAGTTCCAAGCAGTGGAACCAATGGTGTAAGTATCCCTCCAGATCCTCTGGCTGCTACATTTGAACCCACAACTAATACCGTACCGAAAAGTCCCGGTTCAGAAGAAATGGTGAGTCTCTGTTGACGGCATTTGGGAAATAGATGGAATCTGGGAAGGAGGTTGTGGGAGGGGAAGTCTCTTGCCCTTTTTACTTCAGCACAGGGGGGTTTGTGTATGTTTGGGGGACATCTGGTAGAGCCTTTTTCAAGGCTACGGCTTCGTGGACATTTTGTCTTTGCTCCTACCCATGAAATATGAAAATGGCATTTTCTCTCCACTGATTATCCCAGACCCCAGATTCCTTTGCTCTTCTGGCACAGTGGATTCCAGATAAACCAGTGGCTTGAATGTTTGACCTGTGAAGTCTGGCTTCGAGTCCATGCTGAGCCATGAGACTCTTAAGTGTGACCCTGGAACAGTCATGTACACTCAGCATAGCCCAAATTGTTTTAATGGGTTGAGGGGTGGCGGGGGGGTTAAGAGGAAGAAAAATTACATTTCTACTTCTTCTTCACTGGTTTCCTTTTCTCGTGGTTATGTTCTCCTTCCCTTCCCCCTTTCTCTCTTGCTTAGGAGAACCCATGTCAGAAAAATACACCCAACAATGCTTCACACACTGAAAAATGTGACAAAGAGCAGAACACACAGCAATCCTTTGTGTTTGGGCAAAACCTAAGAGACAGAGTGAAGGTATTATTCCAGTTTGGGTCCAGGTACTGCTGGTAAACATTAAGGGGGCCAATCGCTGAGTGGCAATGCTCCTGATGGCTTAGTTGTATATTCTTGGGTGGATCATGAGGGGAAAGGAATCTTGCTCTGGTTCAGGCTCCAGAGAGCTGTTGCCATTCATAGCCAAACAGTGTGCTCGATAAGGGATGTGCCGTTCTGTTTGATTTCTTTCGATTGCCCTCCTCAGGTTAATCATGCACACACGTTCCTGGAGGGGGCAATGACGGTTTGAAAAATGGTGCACGATCTACAGGTAGTCCTCGACTTACACCAGTTCACTTACTGAGCGTTCAAAGTTACAACGGCACTCAAAAAAAGTCACTTAGGACCGTTTTTCACACCTCCAACCGTTGCAGCATCCCCGTGGTCACATGATCAAAATTCAGACACTGGAGAACTGACTGACTTTTGTGACCGTTGCCGTGTCCAGGGGTCATGTGATTCCCCTCTTGCGACGTTCTGACGAGCAGAGTCAGTAGGAAAACCAGATTCACTTAACAACTGCAGTGATTCACTTAACAGCTGTGGCAAGAAAGTTCGTAAAATGGAGCAAAATTCACTTAACAAATGTTTCGCTTTGCAACCAAAATTTGGGGCCAAATTATGGCCGTAAGCTGAGGATTACCTGTATTCTCATTCTGTAAATTTGCATTCAATGAACTATCCTCATTCTGTACATTTCTGCCAATCAGAAATTGAGGAATGCTTTCCATAGGTCCTTATTAGACATTCAAGGGCTATTATTAGAACACCCGCATGAAGCAAAATTTAGCTTAGGCTTAGTCTACTTGTGACCCTAACCTCATTAAAGAGAGGTGGAACTTAATGATCTTGGGGAATGAACCTCTGACATTGACTCCTGCATAACGCAGGTTTGGGGCCACTCTTGAAGTATTTCTGCACCTCTGAGGGATAGAAATGGATCATATGCAACATTCATAGAATGTTGAGTTGATATTAAGATTATATATATATATCAGTGATGGCTAACCTTTTCCAGACGGAGTGCCCAAAGCATGCGCGTGCCTGAACCCCCAAAATGCAATGCGCGCACTACCCCTGCGCATGCGCACATGGCCTGACATGTGCCCTGCTCCCTCGCGCATGCATGCCCCCCCCAGCACGTGCTTCTGCTGCATGCGCAGCAGAGACCCGACAACCAGCTGGCCGGCGGGAGCCCTGCGCGCATGCACAGTGGAGCTGAACTAGGGCAATGGCTCGCATGCCCACAGAAAAGGCATGCCATAGGTTCGCCATCACGGATATATATTGTATCACTTACATGACTTGCTTTCTTCCTACACAACTCCAGGCTCTGTTTTGAGCACCAGGTTTAATTGAGGTGTTCTTCTTTTTCTGTTCAGGAGCTTTATTCTAAAACAGTCTTTCTGCATTCCAGCTATTTCATAAATCCGTGTCTGTGAGAGAGACATCAGAATGGAAGGTGGGGTGGGCAGTAAACCTCTCTTCCCCCCCCCCTCTCTCTCTCTTTCTCTCTGCATACCTGAAGAGAGTTGTTTGCAGACTGGTGGAGCCTATGCAGAATTTCCATCTCTAGAGCTCTGGAAACTCCTGTTCAAGGCTGTTGGGAGCCTTTTAGAGTAGCTGGAACCCCTTCAGAGCATCTTCCAATCAGAGGATCCAGTACTACTCTAAGATGGACCAATTAGCTAACTAATCCAAAGCAATTTCCTGTATTTTATATACACTTGTGCTTTGTGTTGTTCTCTGGACCTTACCCAATCTCAGTGCCACCCATCTTATCCCAGCTAGGAGATGAAGGGGATGAATCAGCTGATGTGCAAAACACCTGGCTCCCAAGCTCTGAGATGCCTTCTGCTACAAACTACTTCCTGCAGTATATCAGCTCCAGGTGGGGGAGAATGTCAGCAACTTCCTCGCTTTCACTGCTTTTTCCACTGCTCCTTTCTTCAAGCAAGGTGGCAGAGCGGGACGGCGGGTGTTAAAGAGGCAGGGTTGGCTTTCCTTCCGCCAAATTGAAAAGAGCGTTTCTCTTCTTCCAGCATAGAAAACTCGACACACAGCGCCGATGCTTCCAGCAACAAATTTGTATTTGGGCAGAATATGAGCGAACGAGTGCTGGTAAGCGCTGTCCAGCTTTGGAGGGTTTTTATGGGTTTAGGTGTATCTTGCTCTGGTCAATGAAGCTGCACTAAGTCTGTATGGCTACAGTTTGCTCATTCCCGATTTATGTTTTTGTAAACCTATAATGATGCTGTGCAGCTACAGCAACATATATAATACTTCTCCTGCCTGTTATCTTTTCCAAACCCATATATTACATTCAGAATGAGGGTGACAGGCCAAGATCATTTTCCAGTCGAGTAGGGATTTGAGCCAATATATTTTTTTTTTAATAGTAACTGCTGGTACTTTGTGATAAGACTTCTGGTGGGGCTGTTTTTTGCTCTCTGATTACAAAGAACCCAGGATGAGATACTATTGTCTCTTGGGGTCAGGCTGCAATCTAACGGCAGGATGGAATTAGCACTCTCACCCATAGGGGCACACGTGCCAGTAGCAGCCTGTAGGTGTTAATTCGTCACTTGCACAGATATTAGGTAGAGAATAGTAGGATAAGTATCGAAGCAAAGACTACCCTGTAAATCAGTGAACAGCTGTTCTTCACATTTAGCCCTGCTTCATCTTTGTGTCAGGAGTTTGGGTAGCAAAAGTTTCAGCTTCACAAATAGCTCATCATCATCCCTGTGCCCACCAAAATCAACTCTCAGTTGGCCATCAGCCAACCCTGAGCTACACCTAAATAGATACCGATGATTTATTAGTTGGTTTACTAAATGCATCCAGATCAGGAGTGTCAAACTCTCATCATCACGTGATGTATCACGACTTTTTTTCCCCTTCACTAAATTGGGCATGGCCGGCGAGTTTGACACCCCTGATCTAGACTAACAGCTAGTTCTCTATTGTTCAGCAACTGCTTGAAGTTATAACAATGCTGAATGAGTGTTATTTGTGACTGGTACTGGTAAAAGAGCCATGGTGGCGCAGTGGCTAGAATGCAGTATTGCAGGTTAATTCTGCCGACTGCCAACAGTTCGATCCTGACTGAGTCAAGTTTGACTCAGCCTTCCATCCTTCCGAGGTTGGTAAAATGAGGACCCAGATTGTTGGGAGCAATATGCTGATTCTGTAAACTGCTTAGAGTGGGCTGTAAAACACTATAAAGCTGTATATAAGTCTTAAGTGCTATTGCTATTGCTGGTACTCCCAAGTTCTGACTGTCCCAGAATCCTCACGGTCATGTTACTATGATGTAGGCACTTGGCAGCCAATTCGCAGTTATGACAGTTGCAGCATCCTGCAGTCACGTAATCACCATTTGCAACCCTCCCTGTTGGCGTCCCACAAGCAAAGTCAATGGAGAAGCCAGGAGGGAAAGTCAATCTGGTACAAGTTATCCCCACTCCTGCCACACTGTGTCAGTCAACCCCAGCCCCCCCTCCCCCACATGCCCAGCAGCAGCCGTTTGCCAGCCTGAATGCAAACTGTTTGTGACTTGCAATGGCTTCCTCCTGACTTATGGTTTTAGGAAGTTACAAAGAGGTTCTCATTTAACAACCTGCAATCCTCACTTAACGATGGAATGGGAACTGCCAAGGTTTGATGGAACTTTATGACTGCATTGCTTAGCGATGGAACTTCCAGTCCCAATGACCGTTCTTAACCAAGGAGTACCTGTATGTTGCAGACAAATAACCTAAAATATTGCCTGAAGCCTGAAATGTTGGTAATGGTTTTAGGTCTTTTTCTTTCTTGTAGAGTCCACCCAAATTGAATGAGATCAGCACAGATAGTAACAAGGAAAACACCACTGGTGACTCTGGCTCTGAATCTTCATCACAGGAAACCACACCAGAAAAAGGTAAAACGGGCAATGTTCTGTCTCAGTCTCGGTCTCTGTTCCTCCCTCCCTCCTACCTCTCCCTCCTTCCCTCTCCTGCTAGAGCAGCTTCTGTCTCACAACCACCTATGGCCCTAAATTCCATTGCTGCAACTTTCAGAAGCCCCTGTGATTTAAGTGATGAAGATATAATGAAGTGCCATCCCTTTGGAGTGGGAAATTTGTGAAAACTTTAAAATAATCATATCTGATTTTGAAGATGGGTAACTTGCACCAACAAGGTCTTCTTTCTGTTTTTAGAAAAGAGAAACATTTTTACTTCACTACTTTAATAAATGTATTATGGCTGCCCATTCCAGAATGCTGGGTAGGTTAAAACATCCAAATTTATAATTAAAATCAGTTTAGAGACCCATGTTTTTTGTAGCACAAGCTGGATTCCTGGCCTGGAAAATGTCATGGATATTTACCGTCCCAGCAATAGACTTTTGGTTCTTATACTGAAGCTATTTGTGTTACGGGGTGAGAGTGGATGGGGGGGTGGGCTAAGTGAGTTAATTGTTGCTCTATGGTTCTTTTTGCTGCATTTAATTCATTTTAAACAGAATATACATTTATTTCTGTAGTATAACAAATTTAGTAACTAAATTTCATGGAGAAAAGTTATTTTGTGGGGGGGGGTTCTGGGGGACGGTGGGGGGGAATCTTCTATTCATCCAAGCTATGTACGAATGGATACAGGTACTTCTCAACTTATGGCTGCAATTGAGCTCAGAATTAACAGTCATAAGCCACGCCAGCTAAGTGAATGTGACCGCACCTGGTTTTACGACCCCTTTTGCCTCAGCCATTTAGCAAACCTATTTTATTCAGTGGGTGTTTTTTTTCTCGAAACCAGAAGTAAATGCGAGAAACTGGCAAAAATGTCTAAATTGCAGACGTGTTACCACAGGATGCTGCAAATGACTGTACATGTGAGTTGTTTGCCAAGCACCCAAAATGTGATCACATGACTCTGGGGGAGGCATCCATCGGAACTCCAGAACTGGGTCTTAAGTAGCTTTGGGGAGATCCTTTGTAACTTTGAATGGTTACTAAGCAATTGGATCACTAAGTGAGAACTACCATTATGAAAGAAGCGTCCACAGTCATAATACTGTTTTTCTCACAATTGATCACACTGTGTTTATTTTCATCTCTACCACAAAATTTTGCTATATGTGGAAATGCAGAAATGGGTTTGGAAGTCAAGGCTTCCCGCACATTAACCTTCTTCCATTTCTTTGCAGCCAATAATATTTCAGAATCGCTCGCTGAGTCCGCCGCGGCCTATACAAAAGCAACAGCCAGGAAATGTCTCCTGGAGAAGGTAGAAGTAATCACAGGAGAGGAAGCTGAGAGTAATGTGCTACAGGTGAGTAGGACCTGTAGAAGTCGGCACTTGGCTCGTGCAACTCCTCAGGATGTTTGCTTTACTTGGTCTTGCTTGCCAGGAGGGTGAGAGTAGGCTGTGGAGAAAACCTGTGCACACACACTTGGGAGGTTTACAAATACAAGCCTGGAGCATCTTCTGTCAGTCATTGTGCAGCCAATCTTCAGAATAAGAACAACCTTAAATCTGTCAAAAACTTCAGGGAGTTAATGTTGTTCAGTTTTTTCTTTTCTTTTTTTCTTCAAATCTTCTACATGTTAAAAACCTGCTTGGTACGGAATACAGGTAGTCCTCGACTTATGATCGAGCCCAAAATTTCTGCGGATAAGTGAGACAGTTGTTAAGTGAATCACTGAAATTGTTAAAGTTAGTAGCATGGTCATTATGTGAATCTGGCTTCCCCATTGATTTTCTTTATCAGAAGGTCACCAAAGGAGACCCTGGGACAGTGCAACATCATCAATATGAGCCAGTGGCCAAATGTCTGAATGTTGATCATATGACCCTGGGGATGCTGCAACAGTCCTAAGTGTGAAAAACGGTTATAAGTCACTTTTGGGGGGGTGTTGTAACTTCAAACAGTCACTAAACAAATGGTTATAAGTCAAGGATTACCTGTACAACCACGTGATTAAAATGTGAAGTCTTGCCTTCTTGCTCCTTGGGCCAACAGAAAAAGGTCCTCCTTTTTCCAGCCTTGATGTTGGTACTTCTGCTCCACGTTCATGTAACACCGGTTCTGCTTTGCTCCGGAATGGTGCTCAGTTAATGTTCTGACCCACGCCCTTTTCCGACAAATCAAACACAATTCAAAACGAACAGAAACCTTGTAATGCTTTTACAAAATAATTAGTTGTGATAAGCACAAGCCTTGCCAAACTGAGTGAGACTTACCAAAAGATAACAGACAAGAAATAATTTGCAAAATAACAATCTTCAAATACAAACTCAGGATACTGGAATGTCCAGGAAGCTGTAGTTCCAAAACATCTTTGCCTTCTGCAAAATACGTTCGTTCACAACTGGCTTTTATCTTCTTGAAGGAGGGGCCATTACTTTGCAGCCTTACTCCTGAGTCACCCGTGCTGTTGCAACTGTTCTTTCCTCCGAGCAATCCTGCGTGCACGCGCACTTGGCACAGGCTCCTCAGGAACCTCCTCATCACTGCTGCCAAGCCCCCACAATCTCTGAAGGCAGCAGTCCATTCCCTAATGGTCCCGGCCCCTCATCTGAGTCCTCACTTTCTTCAGCCGTCTGCACCTGCTGCCGGCTAACCACAACAGTTGGATGCTCTGTGCAAGGATACCCATCCCAGTATATCTGTGCTGAATCAGACCAAGAGCCCCCTATTCCAGCAATTGGTTTGGAGTTGTGATCAGCCAGTTGTTTCTGGGGAACTCTCAAGCGGGGTGTGAAGTTGTGTTCATTTTCTTGTTTATGTCTGAGGTTCACACTTCACTCTCAGCTGTAATATGTGTTGCTTCTTCGTAGTTTATCCATAAATCACGAGTAAACAAAGGATGACTTAGCAGAGCTATAATATTTCTCAACCTCAGCAATTTGAAGATGTATGGATTTCCGTAATTCTTCACATCTTAAAGTTGCTGAGGTTGATAAACACTGCTGTAAGCTGACCACACAGAGGTTACATTTAGATATGTCCATTGAGGCTTGACAGAGTCATGTAAAGAATATCAATAATTAATTCTGCTGGACGAGCCCAAAGGCTTACGTAATTCGGAATTCTTTTTTACCTGTTGCTTCTTAAAAAATTCATCTTTTTATTATATGTAGTATCTGTTGTTAACTATCTTGGAATGTAGAAGTACCATCCTTTTTGCAATTTCTGTTTGGGTTACCTCCTTTATTTTGCCTGCTTTAAATGCTACTTTATCTGATACATAGATGAGAGGGATTGCGGAAAGCGTTTCCATCTTTCTTATTAGGGAGAAATAATACTTTTGAATTGGGGGAGAGCACGAAAACCCATTTTTCAAATGCATTGGAGGCTCTGTGGTTTGTGATCTCCTGGTGTGCTGCCTTCATTAAAGTTCTCCAGCTAATGTTTCTGTTACAGATTCAATGCAAGTTGTTTGTCTTTGATAAGAGCTCCCAGTCCTGGGTGGAAAGAGGCCGAGGGCTTCTGAGGCTGAATGACATGGCGTCTACAGATGATGGGACATTGCAGTCACGCCTGGGTAAGAGGAAAAGACGCCAGAAACCTAACCAACCAATCAACCACTGCAGGAAACTAGATTGCAGTCGGATCCAATATAGTCCCGGAGATCCGTTTCCATGCCACCCAGTTATTATGGATGGGCATTTCAACATAGACATTTGTAGCTTGCAGGAGTAGCCCGTGGCATCAGGTGCCCTTGTGATTAAGGCTTGTTGGTAGGCACAGTGTGTTTATCTGCATTCTAATAGTCAAGCAATTTTAGGATACCAGTCTTGTAAAAGGAATAAAGAGGACGTGAGGGGGAAATCAGCTTTCCACAACGTAAATTATGCAAGAATACGTGAAACTGGTTTATCCTCTGACTGCAATTGTTGAACGATATCAGGATGATTGCCTGCCATTCTGAGAGAGCTATACTGTCTCTCAGCAACTTTATCTCAGCGATTTTAAGACGTATGGACTTCAACTCCGAGGCCACCCATCTTAAAATTGCTGAGGTTGAGAAACATTGGTCCAAGTCCCAAGATAAAATATAGCACACTTAAAAGCATCTTCACTCCTCCAGAACGTTTGAAAAAGTTCAACCAACTGCATCCCTCTGTAAAACGTTAAGTGTGACCTTTGCCTGCCCCGATGATTGGGAGAATGAAGTACCTGGTGATGTCATTGGGTTGACCTTGGTGGAGACACAGCATCAGCTTGCTTTTGAATGCACACAAACCTCCTTTAGGATGGACTCTTTACTTAATCGAAGCTGAGAAGAAGGAATCCATCTACTATGTCTTGAACAATCTTCCAAATTTCCTTGCTTCCTTGGGGTTGTGGGAATTCATCTTCCTGCTGTAAGAACTGCTAATTCGGGGTTGTATTACAAAATATGCCTGGATTTGTGGATTTGGACTTATAATGAATACTGTAGTTGCTGTTTTTGAGGCATATTTAAAAAATAGTAATAGTTGACCGTGTCTCTTTCATCTCCGTGGTACTTTCAATTAGTAATGAGAACACAAGGCAGTCTGCGATTAATCCTGAACACCAAACTCTGGGCTCAGATGCAGATTGATAAAGCCAGTGAGAAAAGCATCCGAATCACAGCCATGGACACCGAAGACCAAGGAGTCAAAGTGTTCCTTATATTGGTAAGGCCACAGATTGAGTCAAAGGATATATTTGAATAGGACATTATGGGAAGTCATGGTTGAAACTGGAGGTTACGATTCATCATAATTATCCATTTGCCAGAATGCTGTCAGGCACATCCTTCTGTAGGGCAGACCCTAACACCCCTGTTTCTTTTTGCTTTTTTTTGTTAGCAGATGGCTACATTTCCAATTTAAACACAGATGTGCAACCACCATTCTTTGGTTAGATTTAAATCCAACCTTTATTCTGGGTTAGCTCAAGGTCACAAGCATACCTAATGCCATTCTACAAGGTGGGTTGGACTGAAGAAGAGGGAGGGATCACCAAAACCACCCAGCCATCTTTCATGCCTAAGGAAGGAAGAGCCTCCCAGATTCTAGCCCACTAATTTAACCACTATAGCAAACTGCCTCTCTTGATTTTCTTAGGAAAGCTTGCAGGGGCCTGTCTGAGGTCAAGAGCCATCCTGAGGCTTGACCCTGAGCTTTGCAGCGTGCCGCATTCCCATTTAAAAAAACAACAACCTTATTTTGAATGCACAAGAGTCATTTGGCAAAAAGCACAACAGGCACCAAGTGAAGTGTCCACATGCACATCAGGAGCTCCAGTGTATAATAACAGAAAGAATAAATCCAGATATTGTGGCTCATTAGTTACAGGTTAGGACTAGGGAAACAGGCCACTATGGTTTGTTTAATTATGGATTAAAACATCATAGTGAGCCATCTTGTGTAAACCCAGGTAAGGGGTCCGTCTGTGACATTCCTTTTGAAAGTTAGCTGACCAAATGCTTCTCTATAATCCAGGCAAAGAAGAGCATTGCCCTCTCCAGCTAGGATTTAGAATTTAGACTAACTTTGAAAATAGAGGTCCTGTGTCAAAATTTTGGCTAATATGCTATAGACCCCATTTTCATTCATTTGTCTCCTCTTCAATATGAACAAATAAGAATAAAAACAAATAACATGCAAGAGCATCATAGGATTCCATTTGGAAGGCTTTCTGGTTTACCACTAGATAAATGGACAGACGGACAGACAGATTGATAAACTCCTGGACTGGTTGCAGAATCCAAATTATAGCATTTCTAACATGTTATTGTCAGCCTCTATCTCAAGGGAAACCCCCAATCCCACAGATAATAAGTTCCATGTTGAATTGCCCTTACTAGTTAGAAAGTTTTCTGGTTTGCCGTCTGCCACTTTGTCACCCAAATCAGTTATTTGTATTCTAACTTCTGGGTTGGTAGAAACAGATTGTGACCTAATTATGTGCATCCTATGCAAAGAGCTTTTTTTTTTATAAGAGTAGCCTCACAAAGCAACGCTTTGGAATACTATGCGGAGATTTCATTCCTCTCCGCTGTTAGTAGCTGCTTTCATGCTTCCTCTTCCTGCCCTGCATTGATTTGGCCACTCCCATCGTGAAAGCCTTTCAGATTCACAGATGTCCCACATTGAGTTCTTTAGCAATCTAGTTATATTTTTGGCTAAACGGACAAAGGGGGTGCGATGGCTCAGCAATTAAAGACACTGAGCTTGGCAGCTGCAAAGGTGGACAGCCTGGGTTCAAGACCCAGCACCATGGACGGGATGAGCTCCCGTTCCTGCCTCTGCTCCTGCCTTCCTAGCAGTTTTAAAGCATGCATATGTGAGTAGATTAATAAGTGCCACTTCAGTGGGAAGGTAATTGTGTTCCATTCGTCTTCGGCATATAGCCATGCTGTCCACCTGACCATGGAAAATGTCTTTGGAAAATGTTGGCTCCCTCAGCTAAGAAAAGGAGATGAGTGCCGCCCCCTAGAGACCAACCCAACTGGGCAGGGGAAAACTTTGCTTTACCTACCTGGACAAGTGACTTGTCCGTTTGCAGCCCTGATTACTGATTCTCTCTGGCCTTTAGGCAAGTTCTAAAGACACAGGACAGCTGTATGCAGCTTTGCACCATCGGATCCTGGCTTTGCGAAGTCGTGTAGAGCAAGAGCAAGAAGCCAAAAGTGCAGCACCAGTGCCGGAAGTGACACAGTCCAACGAGGAAGACAGCGATGACGATGTTCTTGCCCCTTCAGGATCACCTGGAAGTGGTAAGCAATTTCCGGGGATACAGGTAGCCCTCAAATTGCAACCACAATTGAGGCCAACATTTCCGTTGCTAAGCAAGACAGTTAAGTGAGTTTAGCCCCATTTTGCCACTTTTCTTGCAACCGTTGATAAGTGAATCGCTGTGGTTGTTAAGTTAGAAACATGGTTGTTACAGTGAATCTGGCTTCTCCGTTGACTGCTTGTCAGAAGGTCGCAAAAGCCTGATCAGGTGGCCCTCAGACAGTGCAACCGTCATAAATGTGAGTCAGTTGCCAAGCGCCTTGATTTTGATCATGTGACCATGGGGATGCTGCAGTGATCATAAGTGTGAAAAATGGTCATAAGTCACTTTTTTTCCAGTACCCTTGTAAGTTGAGGGCTCCCTGTATTCTGTTCAGAACAATTGATGGGGATACCTCCAGTCTTGGGTTAATTCTGATATTTCCCTGATGAAATAAATGACAAAGCATGTCTCAACCACGAATAACAGTTTGCAGGATGTTATCACCCTGGTAGGTGTGTGTCTTCAAGAACCTGCGGACTCTATTTTGATTCAAATTGTGCATATGGAAACAGGTTATCATGGGAAGACATTATTTTTTATACCACTTTCACATTATTGAGCTTAGTTATTGTAAGGATGGTGTCTGTTCAGAGGTTATTTAAATTTATGTCTTTACATTTAAGAACCAAATGTAAAGAAATTTTAAAACAACCCTAGATGTGGGTTTAACTGCATTGCAGCCTTGTATAATATTTCTGCTAGTGTTTTCCCAATAGGTCTGGGAGCAGAATATCCTGTCAGTGTACGTATTGGGCAGGGTAACAGCAGTTTGGAAAGTTAATGGTTTGGCGTTTCTTCTTGAACTCTTTACAGATCGATGCACCTGACCAGTTAACCTGACTTGCTTAAATTAGTATTTAGAAAAAAACTCTCGTATTATGTTTTGTTGATTTGGATTTAATATTGAAAAAGTTGACTGTAAATTGCTTAACCAAGAATGAATTAGTAAAAATGGAAATAAAAACTGCCTGAAGTTAATGGTGGGAATTGATTCCCATTGGGAATAAGCAATGGTTCTACAACGCTGCTTTGAACACGAACCTCCCTGTTTCGTATTGCAGGTCCCACCGATGAAGTGGATGGGCAAACAACCAGCAGTACATAGCGGCCACGATCCAGACCACGTGGAAGAGCAGCTGCCAGAAACCCCCTTTCGCAGGGCCCTTCGTGACTCATGCCCCAGGCCATCTCTTGCTCTGGACAGCAACAGAGGCTCTGAGATTTAAGAACTCCGCATCCCTGTTCTGGTTTTTTTTTTTTTTTCTGTGTGTGTGTGTTGAATTTTTTTCAGGGGGGCTGGATCAGTTGATTCCATATTAAACAAAAACAAAACAAAACACAGCAGACTTTGGACAAAACTGGCTGAATGTGATTTTGGGACATTTAATTGCTCATCATATTGATGAGCAGGGAGAAAAAGAGTACCATTTCTCTCTCCCCCCCATTCCCCCCCCCCCAACTTGTGATTCGTTGTAAGGGGCAGGTTCACCAAGGCTTGCCATAGCTTGCCCGTGGCACCTCTTTGTCTTGCCATCCACATTTTTCCTCCGTCCCCTGACTCCAGTAGCTGAATGGCCCTTCTCTCGCGGACCCTTCCAACGCAGTCTCTTCTTGCCTAAAATCCCCCATCGCCCAGCTCTGCTTCCTGCCTCTCCCACCATTTTTGAAGAAAAGAAAAGTCGGATTTCAACTGGAAGACCTTTTCTCTAAAAAAATAATAATAACGATTTTTGCCCCCATTGGAAACTTCGCTGACAATAGTGTGGCTTGTCTGAGGGGCATCTCTTTGGGGATTTAAATTTTTTTTTTCATCGTGGAAGTTAAAAACAATACAATAAGACTTTTGCTGAGTTTGTGGATGGGGCGGAAACACTTTAAGCTCTGGAGTGGAAAAGGGGGTGTGTTCTTTTTTTAATCTTGTTTTTTTGCTAACAACTCCTTCCTTTTTCTGGTTATCATCATTGTTGTCATTTTGGGACTTCAAATGTGGCGATAACTTTTTTTTTTTTTTTAGATTTTAATAAGATACTCTTGTGTGTTGACCAAGTGGGCCCCTTCTGTTTTGTACTGTTATGTTTCTGTTGCTATTTAAAAGACAGTGAAGCCACTGTGTAAATAGACATCCCGACACAGGCACACACGTGTACATATATAACAGGTATTCATATACCAGGTTGTTTTTAATCCTTTCAAATAACCTTTTATTTCCTTCTTGCCTTGCCAAGGTGCTTAACCGTCGATTAGGAAACAGCTGCCTTTTTTTCCTGAAAACAGGAGGGCTACTCTTCCGATCTTGGCCAACTACTAAAAAAAAAAAAAAAAAAACAGGTATTGCTTTGGGCACTTTCTCTTGGTCAGTTTGTGCCTAAATACAAATTACCTAAGTATCAACCTGGGCTGCCACTGGCTCTGTGGGTTTGTTTGATTGAGATGTGTCCAGAGAGGGCTCTGTTGAAGTGGGAAGCCTCTTTGAATAAGATCGGCATTAAAAAAAGGACGGTTTCTGGCTGTAGCTGGAGTGTGATATAAGTAAGTTGGGCTGCGACATCTTTGGGCAAAGACCACAAAGACTTGGAATGCTTTGGTGACTTCCTGTTGAGGACTCTGTGGAATGGCACACCTTATCAGAACAGGAGGATTTCACCGTAGAAGAATTGGTGGCCTTTTCCCACCTCCCTTGGCCTTGATGGGACCACTACGTGGTTGAGCTCCCAAATCTGAGCCATTTGTAATGAATATGGTAACACGACAGAGTCGGGACAAGGCACAGTCTGATTCCGCCCGTGGTGGTTGGGACGCGAAAAGGCGGCCTTCTTTTCACCTTGTCAGAGGGAGCCCTGGAACCAAGAAGAGGGTGGAAGCCTGTTTTTCAATTCTGTCCACTGTGGAAAACAAGAAGGACATTGTAATTCAAAGTCACAAGTTGCTGAGTCACAGAAACAACTGGGAAACAGGCAGGTTTTATACTCTTGCCTCCTCGGTGTAACGGATTGAAGTTTTCATCAGGGGTCAGAAGTCTGTGCTGGAGTCGTTTCTACCGTCTTTGTCACTTCGGAAGAGCTTCAGGCTGACAAAAGTTTCTTCTCACTCTCCTTTCCTGGGAGAGAAAGCGGATGGCCATGCATGTGTGCAGCCTTCTCCAGATTTTTTGTTTTGTTTTTACTTTATTTTTCTTCCTCTCCCCGTACGTTTCATTTCTCAAATATACCACATATGTACATACCAACCACCTACTGAATAACACTGAAGACTGATACGATTGTAACTCTTGGGCAGTTGTGCTGCTTTTAGGGAGAATAATCTTCCACTCTGTGTTAACAAGACACTTCCCCACCACCACCCTTTTAAGACAGTTAAGTAGAACAGTGGATGCAAATCTGGTTTTTTAAAGTTACTTTGGCATAACAGGAATGAGTGAGATGGGAATAGGGTATAATTTTATTTGCCTTTGTTAAACATCTGGAGGTAAGAGGATCCTGTCACTGGTATGGATGTGATTGTGTGAAACGGCTGGGTAGGTGTGTGTGTGTGTGTATGACATTTTGAAGGAGGCACCCAAAGTCGTCCAGGGTAAGAGGCTGTCTGGTTTCTCTAGAAGCGTTAATATTCAATGGAATGTTTAAACAGTTACCCACGAGTTCATTTTTAAAAAAAAGAAACAACCAAATTTGGCAGCTATTTATGGACACAGTGGTTTGGATTCAAGTGCTTTGCTACGGCAAAGAAGGAGATTCTACGTTTTGTTCTAGGCCAGCCACAGGCTGTATTCCTTGCACAGTGACTGTCTGGAAATGCATTTTGGGCTCTTTCCTGAGGTGGAGAGTTGGCTGGGCCAGACACAGACTTTATAAATTTGTTTTCTTCTTCAAGCCGTTAGCCAATTAGTGATAAGTAAAAGAAAAACAAAAACCAACAACACCCAGATAACACCCATGTGTTTTGGAAGATTTCTGTACAATTGTCATATCAGATGTATTTGGAAATTACATTAAAAAAAAC